>NC_042617.1:537975268-538280347 GCF_901001135.1 Rhinatrema bivittatum | reverse complement strand
CAGACTTTTGAACTTGGCTATACTCCAATATAGGATAGCAGCCTGTTAACTCCAAATGAGAAGAGAAACCTCTGCTTCGCTGCAACAAGGTTTGCTGAAGATAACACCTTTATTAAACAATGCTGTTGAGTGCTCCATGCTTAGGACTAGATCCATTGATCCCGTCCTCCAAGGCATTGGCCTTGGCAGTGCTACTAGGAGTATTGTTTTAGACCTGGGTAAAGGCTTCAGGACTGCAAAAGGATATGAATGATAGGATAGCAGATGCTGCTTGCACAGGGGACAGTCTGTTTAGAGAAAAAGAGGTGGGGGGGTATTATAGAAGTCTCTCTCTCTCTCTCTCTCTCTCTCCCTTTATATATATATTTATATATATATATACATATATATATATATATATATATACACACACACTACTCAACTACCACCACTCAACTTAATAAACCAAAAAGTGGCTATTGCTCCAGTCAATCATGCACGCAACATATTTGAGTGGTAGTTGAGTAGTGTTTTTTATATATATATATATACATATATTTGAGTGGTAGTTGAGTAGTGTTTTATATATATATATATATATATATATATATATATAAAACACTACTCAACTACCACTCAAATATATGTATATATATATATATAAAAAACACCCTCCCAATATATATATATATATATATATATATATATATATATATATATATATAAAAACATGGATGTTTACCAAAGCCTACCAACTCACCCACTGACTCTAAAATACTGCTCCCCTCCTATAATACTAGGCAAACTGATGGACCCAAGAAAGTTGTGATTATTCCTCAGTTCTGTAATATGTTTTGATTAGTCTACAAACCAAGTTCTTAAATGATATCTTCTATGTTAGCAACCATATGAACCATTTTGGAAACACTGTTAAACATCGTAACTTTGTAAAACGTTGTTTACAAACGACGGTATATAAAACTCAATAGATAAATAAATAAATATAGGTTTCTGAAATAGATTTGATGTATCTTCTTTCCCATATGATGTATCTTCTTTTCTATTGATGGGGAAAGAAGATACATCAAACCTATTTCAGAAACCTAGTTCCAGTTACATCACAAGTGCCAGTTTTTCTGGCAGGTTATACCCTACATAGCAAAGCTTTGCATCATTATGGTAGTTCAGAGCCTGATATTCAAATACCTCAGTTTAGGTTCTAAAGCTCCTTAGGCTGAATATAGGCACCTTAAACTGAGATGCCTACATTTTGGCCAGCTGTTGCCTTTCCTAAGAAATTAACATTGAGTTCCTAACTTTGTTTCCCCACTCTGGCCCCATCTTTGGCTCTGCCCACTTTTAAGCACTTAAATTTAGAAGCTGTAAAAGGGAAAATTTTTATGTAAACAGATCTAGATGCCTCTTAAAGTTTGATGCCTAGATATTTTGAATATTGGCCTCTCAGTGCCTTTGATTAATTAATATTCTAAGCAAGGTTTTGAAATTCATTCACTTTTTTTTTTTTTCTTTTTCCATAGGGTTGTGAGGCAGTTTACAGCAGCGTTCCAGGACTGAAAGCGCACTTGGGCTCCTGCTCACAGGTTGGAATCCTAAATCTCATAAGTCTTTGTGACCAGTGATCCATGTCTTATTATACTCAGTATTGTTGATACTATTAGATTAGTAAAGAAATGGTACACGCTGAGGTAGATCTTAAAAAAGTACGCACGCACGTACTTTTGTTCGCGCAACCGGCGCAAACAAAAGTACGCCGGATTTTATAAAATCCGGGGTCGGTGCGCGCAAGGCTGTGCAAAATCGGCAGTCTGCACGCGCCGAGCCACGCAGCCTGCCTCCGTTCCCTCCAAGGCCGCTCCGAAATCAGAGCGGCCTCGGAGGGAACTTTCCTTCCATGTCCCCCCACCTTCCCCTATCTAACCCACCCCCCAGCCCTACCTAAATCCCCCCCCTACCTTTGTTGTGCAAGTTACGCCTGCTTGAGGCAGGCGTAACTTGCGCGCGCCTCCCGGCCTGCCCCCGGACCTACCCCGGACCGCCCCTTTTACGAAGCCCCGGGACTTGCGCTCGTAAATCCGGCAGAATTTACGCACGCAATTCCGGCAGAATTTACGCACGCAGGGCTTTTAAAATCTATCCCTTAGCTTTGAGGCCCTCAAAGCTCCCATCATGTGCCCATCCAGCTGAAAAGGAGAGATCTAATTTTTAAAGCAGCATTGTTTCATGTATTAACTCTCCTAGGTAAAGCTTTATTTTACTGAGGAGCTCAGTGAACAGATGTTAATGTGGGTGTATGGAACAAGAGTAAAGTTAGGAAAGGTAATGAAGAATATGAATAGATGGAGGTGTTTCTTCAGGTTGAAGATGAGAGGTTAGCACAGGAAGAAAAAGAATGTGTGATATCCATGATTAGAAAACGAAGATACTGGTAGGAAGTATGTTAGGAAAGTTGAATATGTAAAGAGCATCAAAATACTAATGGTTGGCATGGTTAAAAAATTATAAATAAAATGATGCATAAAGAGGAAATGGTTTACCAAGATTAAAAAGTTTAAGCTTATCAATCCAATTAAATTGGATGCTGTAGAGAATTGAAGGTACCTTGAACATCTGACCTATATGCCAAAGGAAACTGAAGTTGTTTAAAAACAGTTTGGATCCTTGACCAAAACACTTTAACCTGAGAGAATCCTCCAATATTATTTAAACTTAAATACTTTTGAGAAAATAGTAACAATAATGACATTATATTAGGTGTACACTATTTTAACTGGATGGTGAAGATTAGACGTCTGGTTCCAAATTTAGATGTTTAATTTGTATATTGTAAGATTGGTCTAACCGCATTAAAATCTACTGTGTTTCTTTTTAAGACAATTTTGTAAACTAAAATAAAAATATTCAGAGGGTCATAGATGCATAGAAACTTAGACTATGACAGCAGTTAAGGACCTTAAAGTCCATCCGGTTGGCCTAATGTCATCCCTTATAGTGTCCTACACTCTTCTCCGCTTAGGATGAGAATTATAAATCTATCTCACAACAAACGTACTCTCTCCTATAAATGAAATACTTATAAACTAATTTACTTGTGCAAAAAAATTATTATTAATAATTTAATCATGAAAAATTATTGGAGAAAAAGAGGTAAGTTTCATATTCTGGGTGCTCACCTCCGCGGCGTAGCGACCTTCTTATAGTCTAATCATCAACTAACCTCCGTCCTCCTTTATGTGTTTATTTAATAATTCAAAAAACAATTTTTTTGTTGATTTTCAATGTATAAATTTTCTTAAAAATCAAATATATTCTCCACCTTACATAATCGGATCATTAAATTTGCTTGTCAAACAGTTTTTAAATACTGCTGTTTAATGTCCCATTTCCTTTGTCCTATGTTCGGGGGAAATTATTTGAATTAGTTTCAGACTTCTACTCATTGCAAATGCTCTATAAATAATCTATAAATAGAAACGCCAATCTCTAAATTTGTGGACGCTCGACTCTTATACTTTAAATTGCCACTACCATCAATGAAACAATGTTTTAACTTATCTCCCGACACAGCTGCGTTTCGAAAATTTATTCTTCCTTCATCAGGGGAGCATGTCCTTTCATATTCAATCTGGCATTCAGCAAATCGCGGCTTTCCCATTCAATTTTTGAACACGCTGCTTAGCTCTCTACGTCCTTCCTCTCGGTCTCACAAGCTCCGAGTCAACGCCGTTGACGTCCTTCCTCTCGGTCTCACAAGCTCCGAGTCAACGCCGTTGACTCGGAGCTTGTGAGACCGAGAGGAAGGACGTAGAGAGCTAAGCAGCGTGTTCAAAAATTGAATGGGAAAGCCGCGATTTGCTGAATGCCAGATTGAATATGAAAGGACATGCTCCCCTGATGAAGGAAGAATAAATTTTCGAAACGCAGCTGTGTCGGGAGATAAGTTAAAACATTGTTTCATTGATGGTAGTGGCAATTTAAAGTATAAGAGTCGAGCGTCCACAAATTTAGAGATTGGCGTTTCTATTTATAGATTATTTATAGAGCATTTGCAATGAGTAGAAGTCTGAAACTAATTCAAATAATTTCCCCCGAACATAGGACAAAGGAAATGGGACATTAAACAGCAGTATTTAAAAACTGTTTGACAAGCAAATTTAATGATCCGATTATGTAAGGTGGAGAATATATTTGATTTTTAAGAAAATTTATACATTGAAAATCAACAAAAAATTGTTTTTTGAATTATTAAATAAACACATAAAGGAGGACGGAGGTTAGTTGATGATTAGACTATAAGAAGGTCGCTACGCCGCGGAGGTGAGCACCCAGAATATGAAACTTACCTCTTTTTCTCCAATAATTTTTCATGATTAAATTATTAATAATAATTTTTTTGCACAAGTAAATTAGTTTATAAGTATTTCATTTATAGGAGAGAGTACGTTTGTTGTGAGATCCCTTATAGTGTGCCATAGACCCCAGTTAACCTTTGGCTTTGCCCTCACCGCTTTATAGCCAGGAATTCTCTGTACTTCTCCCATACTCTTGAATTCAGTCACTATTTGTCGTCTCCATTTCTCCTAGTTGGCCATTCTATGCATCCTCCACTCTTCTTATTTTTATTAATTTTAGATTTAGCTCACATCTTTTTCATTAGTAGCTCAAGGCAAGTTATGTTTAGGTACAGTAAGACATGTCCCTGTCCCCAGTGGGTTTATTATCAAAGGGCCTGATTTACTAAACATTTTTCCCATAGACGCAGAATGTGAGAAAAGCCTTAGTAAATCAGCCCCTAAGTTTGTACCTGAGGCAATAGAAGGTGAAGTGACTTGCCCCAGGTCAAAAGAAACTAGTGTGATTTGAACCTTGGTCTCCCTGGTACTCAGCCTGCTGCTCTAACCACTAGGCTAGTCCTTGGAGAAATATTTCTTTATATTAAGAAATAAATATAAGAAGTGCCTCGCTGTCAGATCAAGTTCCATTAAGCCCATCATCTAGTCTCCAACCATGGCCAGATCAGCTCAAAAGTACCTAGCAGATTCCAAAATGTAAATCTATTTTTTGTTCCTTATTGTTCCCCAGATCAGTCCAGACACATGAGTTTTTCTCCCCTTCCAGTAGATGGAGACAGAGAAGAAAAACTTCACAAATTGTCACTTAAGCCAGTGTGCCACCTACAGTCCGGGTATTTGTGTCTCCGGCAAATGGTAGAAGTACAAAGCCTGCAGTCTGTGTTTAAAAAAAAAAAAAAAAAGACATAGGAAAATTGCTGTTAGGTGTGTTAAGTCTGTGAAGGGCTATCCCCATAGTAGAGTAGGGCAAGCAGAGGGTTTGTGACCCTTAACTTTGACTTAGCCCATCATCTGAGGGGGCATTGAAAGTCAATGCTCTGATTCCTTTTTGTTCCCATATGGCTCTCTGTCATTATCCTCCCTTGAATTGATGAAGACTTAGCAAGGAAAGTAGTGTTTGTTTATTTCTTTCCCCGTTTTGAAGTGCTCAGTGCTTAGTTACTTTAAAGGAAAAAAAAAAAGAAAAGGCAGGGGAACTGTCGGTGAAGCTGGGGAGTCAGGCTGCTAGAGTGAGTTGGCGGCAGCTTCAGTGTGAGGGAGATCGGAGTGCGGGTGGCCGATTAGGGGAACTTCTCTTTGGCCTTGCAGCGCACTCAAGTAGCTGGAGCAAGGGGGATGGGAATGGGAAATGCTGTCGCACTTGTGCAAGGACCTTCTGTGTACTCCGGCTTGAAAGTGGCATGCAGTGGCTATGTTGGTGTCCTCAGATGGGTTGGAGGAGGATGGGAGCATCTCATTGGAGCCTCCGGAGGATGAGTAACCCCTGGGGTCAGGGGATGTTCCTGTGACAGAAGGGGATGAAGGATGACCTAAGGATGGTCAGGCTCTTCTGGAAAGAGTTGTTCCCCTAATTCCCCAAGTTGTGAAGGAGTTGGGATTAAGGAGATGCAAGTGGAGTCCAATCATGAGGAGGATGGATCTTCTTATTATGGAAGGATTGCATGGTCCAGTGAAGGCATCTCCATTCCATCCATCAGTGAAGAAGCTAATTGTCAGGGAGTGAGTTACTCCAGGGATTATTCTTCAAGTGGGAATAGTGATGGTAAAGCTCTACCTGCTACCAGAGGAGACGGTTTTTTTTGGTTTTTTTTTTATGTTTAACAAATTTTCAAGAAAACACTTCTTGTTTGAAAAAAAAGAGACATCAAATTAATCTTGACAGGAAAATATACAATTTTTAAGTAATAAAGATTAATCTCAAATCAAAGTCCACCATACTAGATCTCAAGACAATAACCTCAGGTAAAGAAAATTATAAATTACATTTTCATTTTAAAGAAAGGGAAGCTATAAGATATATCTGGGTATGTAATTTACTCATTCGGAGCTGACATTAATTCTATAGGTGAGGAAGTTCCTGGCAATATGTTTTTCCCCACCAAGAAAGCAGTAAGTTGATTCGGTTGATAAAAAACATATGACATCACTTGATATTTTATAAGGCATTTACATGGGTATTTTATCAAAAACATAGCCCCAATTTCCCTTACTCTAGGTCTTAATAGCAAGAACTGCTTTCTTCTTTTTTGAGTAACCTTTGATAAATCTGGAAAAACATTCACTTTAAGGCCCAAAAAATTTCTAATCTATGTCTAAAGAACATTTTTAATGTCCACTCTTTATCTGCTTCAAGCAGAAATGTAACCACCAAGGTAGCAGGAGTAACTTGATCTTTCAGTGAAGTTTCCAAAATTTCAGTTAAATTTAGTTGTAATGAATCACCGATAGGTATTTTTTTAACTTTCTTTACCATTTACACAAGCCTTACTTTTATTTGATGGAATATAATAAATCCTCGATGTCACTGGTAAAGCCTGAACAGAGATTTTTAATATCTCTGTCATATATTTCTTCCACATCTCCTTTGGGGATATATATTGACTCTTAGGGAAATGAATAAACCGGAGATTCCTTCCCCTTATTACATTTTCCATATTTTCTAACTTAGAATTCAATATAGTATTATCTTTCATTAATGCATTTTGAAAGGTTGAAATGTTTTCCAATTCTATATTAACTTTAGAGAGATACCTTCTTTATCTATTGCTCTTTCTTTTTCAACCTTCTCAATACATGTTTCAATTTTCCCCATATAGGAATAAACTGGAGCCATTTGATTGTATATGTTTGAATTTAGGGCCTGTATAGCATCCCAAATGGATTCAAGTGAGATGTTAGTTGGTCTTGACAATTCCATTTTCATAAGTTGAGGAAGCACATATTTTCCTCCAGTATTTCTCTCAAATGAAATGTCATTTGTAACTCCCCTGGGGCCTGATGGTGAAGCAAGGAGACTGCCGATTGCCTGTGATGGTTCACCCCCTTGGACATCTAGAATTCGGGAATCTCCCAAGTCCTGATGATCCAACGGCTGAGTTTCAGGCCTCGTCTCTGCAGGGTTACCTGGGGGGCTCCGCTCGACCGGGGAGAGGGTGGTATACAACTCTTGAGAAGGGGTCAGGTAATCCTCTCTCCTTTCCCACACTCTGCGAGACTTCCCCCGGTTTATCCATACCACGGTGTATGTGAGCGTCCATCGGGCCTTGCACAACTTGTGGACCTGGTAGGGCCTCTTTTTCTTTGGCCCTCCGTTTCCTCACAGAATGCGGCATTGAAAAAAAAAGAAAAGAAACAATTTCTGTGCCACCCGGCACTACTCACAATTTACCGGTAGCTTCTGAAAGTCTTGGGATCTATCGCTCGGGTGCAACCTGAGCTGGTGGAGATACACAGGAAAGAAAGTTCCACGTCCCCAGATGGATACGTCAATAGAAATATAATTTAGGCAATTCAAAGCCGCGCGCCGGCGTCAGCTGCGCGCCGCTAGTGGGCGGGCTTTTATGGGTGCTCAGCCGGTCCTTCAATGATGACGTCAGGAAAATAATCTTCAGCTGTGCTCGTTGCTCACCGTCGGGGCCAGGAGAAATGACCCCCGGAATAGCCACTGGAATTGCTCAGCTTACAGACAAGTATCTCTCCCCTCTCCACCAGAGAGGAGACGTTTTTAGAGTTCTTGAAACTCCTGAAGGTGGATGCTTTGGTCTCAGTGGTGATGAGATCCACAGTTCTGAAGGATGCTCAGGACCGGAAGCTGGAAATTCATCTGAAGAGGATGTTTGAGGTTTCTGCACTGGACATAAGGGCTGCAATGTGCAGTAGCTTCATGGCACATGTCTGTTTGCGCTGCAGGTGCAGGGACTTTGGTCTCAGCCAAACCATTGGAGCGTTTGGAGGCTGAAGTAGCCTATATCGCGGATGCCCTCTATGACTTGCTGCGCACATCAGCCTGGAATATGATGTCTGTGGTTTCGTCTAGAAGACTTCTGTGGTTGCAGAATTGGTCTGTGGATGTTTGGTCCAAGTTACCGCTGCGTTGCCGCCTACCCTTACCCCTGCGTTAGAGGCAGGGGTAAGGGTAGGCGGCAAATTTTCCCCCAGCCCCCGCTCACCTGCCCTGGCCGCGTCAATGGGTGCTGGTCTGCGGGGCAGCCCCAGTCCTCTCCCCCCTCCTCCCTAAGCAACGAAAGCCGAAAAAAAAAAAAAAAAGTGGCAACGAAGTGGACAGTTCTCCTACGCTTGGGATTGCCAGTCCTCTCTCCCCTCCTCCCGAAGCAAGACTCGTAAAGCAGCCTTGCTTCGGGAGGAGGGGAAAGAGGACTGGCAGTGTAAAGCAACGACTTACTTTTTTCGCAGTCCTCCTCCGGAGACGGACATCGGCGGAGACGGACCGCGGCTCCCCTGCCTTCCGGAGGCAAAGATGGATGCCTGCACGGGCGAAAGCGGCCCCTGTGCGTGCAATATAGCCGCTCAAGGCGTGATGTCACGACGTTTGGCGTCACGACATGTGACGTCACGTCTTGAGCAGCCCAATTGCACGCACAGGGGCCGCTTTCGCCCGTGCAGGCATCCATCTTCGCCGGGAGGCAGAGGAGCCGTGGTCCGTCTCCACCGATGTCCGTCTCAGGAGGAGGGCTGCGAAAAAAGTAAGTCGTTGCTTTACACTGCCAGTCCTCTCTCCCCTCCTCCCGAAGCAAGGCTGCTTTTCGCTGCTTTTCGCGCCTTGCTTCGGGAGGAGGGGAGAGAGGACTGGCAATCTCGAGCATAGGAGAACCGTCCACTTCCTGGTACCTGTCATTTCAAATGTCATTTGAAATGACATTTGAAATGACAGATACCAGCGTGTCTGTGAAGCGTTAGGCCAGCGCACCCAGGATACTGTATAGCGCTCTATACAGTAAAATGGGTTGTGCGTGCGGCAATCGCGGGTGCGCCCGGCACTAATGCAGCTCTTCCTACCGCTCCTTACTGTATCGGCCTGTTAGTAAGCAGCAGAAGAGGTGTCAGTTAGTACAGCATGTACCACAAGAAAAATAGCCCTGTGTTCTCACTTTCTGCTTTTTTTACATTAAATTTCATCTGCCATTCAGTTGCCCAGTCTTCTAGTCTTGCAAGGCCCTTCTGCTGTTCCTCACAATCCACTGCTGTTTTAACAGCTTTGAATAATTTTGCAATTTGATCAGCTCACTCGTTCTATTTTCTAGATCATTTATGAATGGTAAAATTGCACAGATCACTTTGGTACTCCACTATGACCTTTCTCCATTTGGAAAACTGACCATTTATTTCCGGTCTTTTAAGTAGTTATCAATACCCAATAGAACACTACCTCCCATCTATTGACTTTTCAGTTTCCTGAGGAGTCTGTCATGAGGGACTTTGTCAATGCCATCTGAAAATCCAAATACACAAAAACAACTGGTTCACCTTTATCTACATGTTTATTTACACCTTCAAAAAAAACTAATAGATATGTAAGTCAAGACTTCCCTTTAGCCATAATTTTTGTTTTAAGTATAGCTTTTAGTTTTGCCTGCCACTGAAGTCAGGCAGACTGGTCTATAGTTTCCTGGATTACCATTGGAACTGCTTTTAAAAATTGGCTACCCTTCAGACTTATTTATTTATTTATTTATTTATTTATTTATTTATTTATTTATTTAAAGGCTTTTATATACCGGAGTTCATGCACTAGTGCATACCACTTCGGTTTACACGGAACAAGGAACAGAAAATTACATCAAACAGATTGAACAATTAAACAAATATACAATTACATCCAACAATTGGGTATAAATAACATGGCTAACTTAGTAGGAACTTAGAGTTAGAGGTGAAGGAGAGAAATAGTACCAAGTGGTAATAGAACAATGTTAATAGCTAAATAATAAATATAAATAGTAAATACAAGTTCTTATAATAAATACAGGTGTTTACAGATTACAGTCTTCAAGAAAAGTTTACGTCTACAGAATAGGGTTAAGTAAATAAGAACTGGCGGTTATTTCTATAGGAGTGAAAACTTCAAAAACTAAGGTTACATCTGGATTAAGAGGTATTGGTGTAGCATGTTCAAATATTTAATGATTTGGAATTGTGAGACCAAGGATAAAATTAGGAGTTGTTTGATATGATTATAAAAGCGAGAATGATTCAAGTTCTGGGATGTGGTTCTGAGCTAGACCTTTAAGTGTAGGCTTTTGTAAAGAGCCAGGTCTTGAGTTTCTTTTTGAATGTTCGAGTACACGTTTCGAGGCGAATGTCCGTGGGGAGGGCATTCCAATGAAGGGGGCTGGCAGTCGAGAATGCACGTTTCTTGAGTGAGGACTTGGCTGAAGGTACGTGTAAGGTGCCTAAGTATCTGTTTCTGATTGGTCGTGAAGACTCGTGTAGGCGAAGTGGAAGGCTTAGATCTAGCGACGTTTGTGAATGGATGTTCTTGTGTGTTATAGTTAGCACTTTGAAAATGATTCTGGATCTGATGGGGAGCCAGTGTAAGTGTTTTAGTATGGGTGTTATGTGTTCACTTCTGCTGGTGTTAGTAAGAATCCTTGCGGCGGAGTTCTGCAACATTTGTAGAGGTTTTGTGGTTATGGTTGGAAGGTCTATAAGCAGAGAGTTGCAGTAATCGATTTTGGAAAATAGTATTGTTTGGAGGACTGTTCTGAAGTCCTGAAAATGCAGGAGAGGTTTCAGCTTTTTCAGAATATGTAGTTTATAATAGCATTCTTTCGTTGTGTTCTTGACAAATTCTTTGAGGTTCAGCCTTTTGTCTAAGGTGACCCCAAGGTCTCTTACTTGAGTGGAATTGATCATTGGTGGTGAGGTTAGGTTGTTGGTAGGCTGAAGGTTCTCATCTGGAGTGATAAGCAAAAGTTCTGTTTTTGACGTATTAAGTACTAGGTTAAGGCTAGATAGGAGTGAGTTTATGGACTGTAGACAATTGTTCCAGAAGTTGATGGTGCTGGAGATGGAGTCAGTGATTGGCAGCAGAATCTGAACATCGTCTGCGTATATGAAGTGTGTGACCTTAAGACTTGAGAGTAGATGACATAGGGGGAGAAGATAGATGTTAAAGAGGGTGGGGGAGAGAGAGGATCCTTGGGGAACTCCGAAAGAGGATTTGACCGGGAGGGAATCCTTGTTGCTGATTCTGACCTTGAAAGTCCTATTGTGTAGGAAGGATCTGAACCATTCCAGGGCTGATCCTGAGATGCCTATGTCTGAGAGCCGGTCGATCAGGATAGAGTGTTTTACGGTATCAAACGCAGCTGATAGGTCGAGGAGAATCAGGAGGTATGGGGTCTTTTTCTCCAGACCTACGAGGACTCTGTCAGTTAGAGAGGTTAGGAGGGATTCCGTACTAAGGGATTTGCGGAATCCGAATTGGGCTGTTGTGAGTATTTTATGCTCTTCTAGGTATTCAGATAACTGTTTGTTGACTATCCTCTCCAGGTGTTTGTGGATGTTTTTAAATGATAGGTTGCAGATTACTAGTAATAGATTTGCAGTTTCATATTTGAGTTCTTTCAAGACTTTCGGGCAGATACCCATCCGGTCCTGGTGATTTGTTATTCTTTAGTTTGTCAGTTTAATCTATTATATCCTTCATTATCTCAGAGATTTGTTTTAGTTGCGCAAAATCATTATCATCAAAGAGAGTTTCCGGTGTGGGTATGATTTATTTTATTTTATTTTAAATTTCCTGAACGTACCCAGATCAGTCCGGAGAAGTGGGTTGTGTATCCCTACCAGCAGGTGGAGTCAGAGAGCAGAAACTTTGGGCACTGCCATATATACAACAGTGCAACCTGCTATCCCTCAGTATTTCTCTGACTCCGGCAGATGTTAGAGATGCACTCCTGCAGTCTGACTAGTTTTAGTTACTTTTTTTAGTTAGCCTTTTCAGAGATTTCTTTTTTCTCCTTTGACTTTGGTTCGCTTTCTGAGGTGTTAGGCACCTTCGTGGGCCATCCCTCAGTGGAAGCCAGGCGCCCGGAGGGTTGGACAACCCTGTCTGGGTTTCGCCCGAGTGTACTTGGTGGTGGAAGGCCAGGGGCTCCTGGTTACTCCACACCAAGGCTGCCGTAGCTGCTCCCTTTCCTACTGTTCTAATTGTGCTCCATAAAGTTTAGAAAAAAAAAAAAAAGGAAACTGAGCTGGCGGACATCTTTCCTCTGAGGTAAGGAGTTGGGGCAGCGGGAGCCTGTCGATAGCGGCCGCTTGGAGAGCTCTCTTATCCCAGGGCTCTGGAGTGTTTCTGGAGGCAGAGGGTGACTTGGGCTCTCAGCCCGTGTGTTTGCAGCGCATTTTGCCGCTTTTTTCGCCGCGATTCAGCACTGCTGCAACTCGGGGCTGTTTGTTTCATTTTTGGCTTCCTGCGCCGACGGAGTGCGAGTTTTTTGCTGGCAGCGGCTTCTCCCCTCACATTTAGACCGCGTGGCTGCAAGGCCGATTGAATGGGCCCTCACTAAAAATCGCTGGCCTGCGGTGCGTGTGGTGCACGCGGGCAGGCGCTGGACTCTGCTTCCCTTTGCGCGGCTTGCTCCTCAGGCATGGAGGGCTCATTGGGGGCGACCGACCCTCCCCCCCCCCCTGCAGGTCAAGAGAGGAGGATTCCCCGCCCGTTTTAGCCCCCGTGGGAGAAGATTTTGCGGGAGATGCCACCTCACGCGATTCTCCAGATGGAGAAGGGGACCCGGAGGAGTTTTCCCCTGAATTTATTTTGCATATGCACCAAGCCTTCCTGGCTAGGAGGCAGGCGTTGCCTAAAAGGCTCAGACAAATGGGGGCCCTGTCGATACCTGTGCCGAAAGAGGCACACGTCACAGAGCAGCAGCAGCGTCCGGGAGACCTATCTCGCCAGCTAAGGGATACCCTCCGAGTGACACAGGGCCTGGGATTGGGGTCAGACGCTGCAGCAACCTCGGGCACGACTCCAGGGGCAGACCAGGACCTGATTCTGGATCCGGTGGACATGGATCCTGATGATCTGGATGGTGATGACCTCCCTCCCGCTGAGGGGGATGATCCCAGCATGGTCCGCCTTTTTAAACGTGAGGAGCTGCATCCCCTCATTCACCAGGTCTTGGACGACCTGGTTCTTAAGGTTTCTTAGGAGGAATCCAACAGTGAGGAGGTTAATCCAGTCCTCAATGGGATCTGAGGTCCTACAACTTCCTTTCTGCTGCCTAAAAAGGTCCGCAAGCTAGTTTCCCGCGAGTGGGATACTCCGGATGCGGGTCTTAAGGTGGGCAGGGCTATGGCAAAGCTTTACCCCATGCCCTCGGATGTTTTGGATCTTCTGAAGATTCCCAAGGTAGATGCGGCGGTCTCTGCAGTCACTAAAAAGACCACTATTTCAGTAGCTGGGGCCGCTGCACTGAAAGACATGCAAGACCGCAAGCTAGAGATCCAGCTAAAGCGGGTTTTTGAAGTAGCCGCCTTAAGTCTTCGGGCGGCAGTTTGCGCTAGCCTTATGCAGAGAGCATGCCTGTGTTGGGTTCAGGACTCTGCCTCCGCTTCCAGGTCCGGTGACAGTGGGGCGCTACAGGCCACTCATTTAGAAGTGGGCAACTCTTATGTGGCGGATGCGCTTTATGACCTGGTGTGGACGTTGGCTCTAAGTATGGTATCAGTGGTGGTGGCGCAACGGCTTCTCTGGCTGCGGAATTGGGCAGCGGATTTGTCATCGAAGTCTCAGCTTTGTAATCTCCCCTTTAAGGGCAAGCTCCTTTTTGGGGACGACCTGGATAAGTTGGTGAAGCTGCTCGGAGAGTCCAAGGGCAATAAGTTGCCGGAAGATAAAAGATCTTCAAAGGTTTTTCCTCCTCGGGCTCATTTTCGAGACTCTTGCCGGTATCAAACCGCCAGGTATACTTCGCCCTCTGGTCCCAAACAAACTCTGGGACGCCAGCAGTCCTTTTGCGGTGGTTGCTGCTCCGGTAGGGACTCTGGACACCTCAGTATGGGGAACAGTAAACCCTCTGCAAACAAATTTGAAAATTTTTATGTGCTTAGGAATTTATCTCACAATGTGGACCATCATACCACCCTTGGTTGGTTTAGGCAGTAAGCCACGCTTTCAACCATAAACGGGTCATATTTAATCATCGGTCCGGAATAGTCTATTAAATTCCTTTTAAATTTCTTCAATTTTCTACTTTATTAAATTTACTTTTTTTATCGTTTTTTTGTCCATTTATAATAAAATGTTTTTAACGGAGTAAGAAGCGGAATTGCCTTACTTGTGCGGAGCGCCTCAGCGCTTCCGAGGTAGTGCCTTCACTCACTTGTGCAGAGCGCCGCCGCGCTTTCAAGATTTCGATTTCAATGCTGCCGTGCTTAAAAGGCAGCAAATTCCGATCGAGGGTGCTCGTGTGACTTAGAGCTCCTGTAGTCCGACGTACGTTTCGCAGTTGTGCTGCTTCAGGGACTCTGTGCCTAATCGGAAGGTTTAGGCTTAAGAAGAACACAAGGTTAGTTCCCGCCAAACTCTTTCAATATTTAAATGCCTTCGTATTTGCTTGCGTCTAATTCATTATAATGCCTATGAAAAATGACAATAGATATGAGGCCACTTATATTTTTAGCACCAATATTTCTCAACTAGATTATGCACTCCCAAATGAATTATAGACTAAAACACATTTGTAGTCTTCTCTTACCGCGTTCAGTCGCCTAATGCTCTTACCGGCATTCTGCTGAATTGCCGCGAGATCTAGGCTGATTTTATAGAATCACCCAACCACACCTGTGATCTGATTTGACAGAAGAGTGGATTCACATGAAGTGAATCCACTCAATTTCCTTGTTGAGGCCGCCAGGGGTCACTGTATGTATGTATGTATGATGTATGTATGTATGTATGATTGACTGAACACAAATGCTGTATCAATACAGGACGAATAGAAGAACCGTTGGTGACACATTTCAGAGACTATAATCATGAATTCTCTGATATTAAATGGACCATTTTAGAAATTGTTCACCCCCATTGGAGAAAGGGAGACCGAATTAAAAAACTGCAACAATGTGAACAACGATGGATTTTCGAATTACATACAGTGACCCCTGGCAGCCTCAACAAGGAAATTGAGTGGATTCACTTCATGTGAATCCACTCTTCTGTCAAATCAGATCACAGGTGTGGTTGGGTGATTCTATAAAATCAGCCTAGATCTCGCGGCAATTCAGCAGAATGCCGGTAAGAGCATTAGGCGACTGAACGCGGTAAGAGAAGACTACAAATGTGTTTTAGTCTATAATTCATTTGGGAGTGCATAATCTATGTTGAGAAATATTGGTGCTAAAAATATAAGTGGCCTCATATCTATTGTCATTTTTCATAGGCATTATAATGAATTAGACGCAAGCAAATACGAAGGCATTTAAATATTGAGAGTTTGGCGGGAACTAACCTTGTGTTCTTCTTAAGCCTAAACCTTCCGATTAGGCACAGAGTCCCTGAAGCAGCACAACTGCGAAACGTACGTCGGACTACAGGAGCTCTAAGTCACACGAGCACCCTCGATCGGAATTTGCTGCCTTTTAAGCACGGCAGCATTGAAATCGAAATCTTGAAAGCGCGGCGGCGCTCTGCACAAGTGAGTGAAGGCACTACCTCGGAAGCGCTGAGGCGCTCCGCACAAGTAAGGCAATTCCGCTTCTTACTCCGTTAAAAACATTTTATTATAAATGGACAAAAAAACGATAAAAAAAGTAAATTTAATAAAGTAGAAAATTGAAGAAATTTAAAAGGAATTTAATAGACTATTCCGGACCGATGATTAAATATGACCCGTTTATGGTTGAAAGCGTGGCTTACTGCCTAAACCAACCAAGGGTGGTATGATGGTCCACATTGTGAGATAAATTCCTAAGCACATAAAAATTTTCAAATTTGTTTGCAACGTGTTTTGTGAGACAAGTGTGGTTCGTTGCACATTTTTCATTAACTGTTTCTGTATAGTGGGGAACAGTAAACCCTCCCAATGAAGGGGCACCCATTCCGTTATTGAAGCTGTCGATGGCAGATTATCCAACTTTTACACAGAATGGGCAAGGATTACCTGGTCCGCTGGATCCTGGCAGTAATACAAGACGGCTACACTCTGGAGTTCTTGCGACCAGTTCGGGAGGTATTTGTAGAGTCCTGTGTGGCATCCCACAGCAAGCGCGAGGCGGTGTGGACGACCCTGCAGCGCCTTCTCGAGCTCAGAGCTATTGCCCCATTCTGGAGGCACAGCAGGGCCGTGGCCGGTACTCTGTTTACTTTGTGGTCCCCAAAAAGGAGGGTACCTTTCGGCCCATCCTCTATCTGCAGAAGGTAAACCATTGTCTTCAGATCCCTCGTTTTCGAATGGAGACCATGAGGACGGTAATGGCTGTGGTTCGAAAAGGAGAGTTTCTAGCGTCCCTGGACCTCATGGAGGCGTATCTACACATACCAATCCGGTTGAGCCATCAGAGGTTTCTGTGCTTCAAGGTCTTGGGGCAGCACTTTTAGTTTCGGGCCCTTCCATTTAGCCTCGCCATAGTTCCTCGAATGTTCACCAAGGTGATGGTGGTGGTAGCAGCCTTCCTTCGCAAGGAGGGGATTTTAGTCCATCCTTACCTGGACGATTGGTTGATTCGCGCGAAGTCATGGGAGGACTGCGAGAGATCAGTTCAAATGGTGATGTTCACCTTGCAGGCGCTTGGGTGGGTCATCAATGTGCAGAAGAGTCACTTGGAACCCCTCCAAGATCTGGTTTAATTGGCCAAATTGGCTGATAATCTCCACCGATGCCAGCCTCTCCGGTTGGGGCGCGGTGTGTGCAGACAAATCCGCCCAAGGGCTCTGGTCGCCGACGGAAGGATCCTGGTCCATCAATCGTTTCGAGACGAGCTGTTCGACTTGCCCTGCAAGCATTCCGACCCTGGGTCCAGGGCAAAATGGTACGAGTATTCTCCGACAATGTGACGACTGTGATTTACATCAACCGGCAAGGCGGGACAAGAAGTCCCGCGGTAGCGCTCGAGGTGCGCCTCCTGTTTGCCTGGACGGAGCGTCATCTCAGGGGAATTGCCGCTTCTCATGTCGCAGGAGTAGAGAATGTTCAGGTGGACTTCCTCAGCAGACAGCAACTCGATCCAGGAGAGTGGGAGCTGTCTCCTGAAGCGTGGAACCTAATTTGCGCCAGATGAGGAGTGCCGCAGTTAGATCTGATAGCAACTCAGGTGAATGCGAAGACAGAACGCTTCTTCAGCCGTCGACGGGAACGGGGCTCAGTGGGTCTCGACGCTCTGATGTGTCCTTGGCCCACGGGAATTCAACTCTATGCCTTTCCTCCCTGGCCCCTCATCGGACGGCTTCTCTGTCGTATAGAACTCTATCTAGGCAGGGTGGTACTGGTGGCGCCGGAGTGGCCTCGTCACCCATGGTTTGCGGATCTGGTTTGCATGGCTCTAGAAGGTCCCTTGCAGCTTGCTCATCTGCCGCATCTGCTTCAGCAGGGACCCATATTTTCGGATCGGGAGGATCACTTCTCTCTTGCAGCTTGGCTTTTGAGAGGCGACGTTTACGCTTAAAGGGGTATTCTAAGCAGGCCATTTCCACTCTCCTTCATGGCCTATATTAGAGTCTGGAAGCTTTTTGAGACATGGTGTCACCAGCGTTCCTGCGATCTGTTATCAGTGGATGTCTCTTGTGTGCTGGACTTTCTGCAGGAGGGGCTCGCTAAGGGTTTAGCGTTCAATTCCCTTCGGGTACAAGTAGCGGCTTTGGGTACCTTGCGGGGCAGATTTAATGGCCGTTCGCTTGCAGCTCACCCAGATATTACTCTATTCTCAAGGGGGTAAAACATTTGCGGCCTCCCGTCTGTTCTGTCTGTCCGGATTGGAGTTTGAATCTGGTACTTCGTGTGCTATGTGGCGCCCCTTTCGATCTTATCCGCAGGGCTTCTCTGAAGGATCTGACTCTAAAAAAAAAAAAAACCAAACGGTATTTTTGGTGGCCATTTGCTCAGCTCGTCTGATATCGGAGTTACAGGCGTTATCGTGTCGGGATCCTTTTCTTCTGATTTACGATGACAGGGTGTCTTTGTGCACGGTTCCGTCCTTTGTTCTGAAGGTCGTTTCCGCTTTCACGTCAATCAGACTGTGGAGCTTCTGGGGTTTCCGCAGTGGTCTCAGGAGCCTTCTCAGGGCAGAGACCATCATCTTTTGGATGTGCAGCGCGTCTTATTAAGTTACCTGGAGGTTACTAATGCCTTCAGATGTTCCGATCATTTGTTCATCCTCTTCGGTGGTCCAAAGCGCAGGGGGACAAAGCATCTAAGATGACCATTTCACGTTGGATTAAAGAAGCCATTTGTTTGTCATACATAGCCCAAGGGTATTAAGTTACTTTGGGCCTCAGAGCTCATTCCACCAGAGCCCAGGCTCTGTCTTGGGCAGAGTGTCAACTACTGTTGCCTCAGGAAATCTGTAGGGCGGCTGTGTGGTCCTCTCTACACACTTTCACTAAGCATTACCTACTGGATGTTAAGGCTACTGATGAATCGTCCTTTGAGTGTGTTCTGCGTGCGGGTCTGGGTTCCCGTCCAGTATAAGGTGACTTGGGTACATCCCACTTCTCTGGACTGATCTGGGTATGTTCAGGAAATGAAAATTGGTTCTTACCTGCTAATTTTTGTTCCTGTAATACCACAGATCAGTTCAGAGGCCTATCCCTTACTTCTGATACCAAAAGACTGTCTTAGCTAGGCTTGGCTGTGTTTCAAGGAGCTCCCTTTTTTGCAGATATGATTGTTGGAGCAATTTTCTATAGCAGTTACTTTGGTTTGTTTTTTTTTTTTACTTGTGGCGAAGTGGTGGACAGTGGTTTTCAACCTTCGCCGGTTAGTGTTGTTTGTGTGGGCTGGTGTACAGGCCAATACTGAGGGGACTGCAGGTGGCACTCTTGTATATATGGCAGTGCCCAAAGTTTTTGCTCTCTGACTCCACCTGCTAGTAGGGATACACAACCTACTTTGCTTGACTGATCTGTGGTATTACAGGATCGAAAATTAGCAGGTAAGAACCAATTTTTATTTATTTGATTTCTGTTCTTCTTTTCAGGCACTTCAAAGCAGATTGGGGTAGATTTTCAAAGGGTTACGCGCATAACCCCCAAAAACCTACCCCTGCGCGCGCCAAGCCCTGGGACCCGCGTATGTCCCGGGGCTTTAAAAAATGGGCAGTTTGTGGGCGTGGTGGCGGTCCGGGGATGGTTCGGAGGCAAACCAGAATCCTCCTGCACAGCGTCCTGTGCCGGGGGATGGCGAGCCGGCGCGCAGGCATAACTCAACAAAATAAGGTAGGGGGGGATTTAGGTAGGGCTGGGGGGTGGGTTAGATAGGGGAAGGGAGGGAAAGGTGGAGGGGACCAAAAAAAAAGTTCCCTCCAAGGCCGCTCCAATTTCGGAGTGGCCTTAGAGGGAACGGTAAAAGCCATTGGGCCTCCCCTAGGGCTCGGAGCGTGCAAGGTGCACAAGTGTGCACCCCCTTGCACGGGCCGACCCTGGATTTTATAACATGCGTGCAGTAGTGCGCATGTTATAAAATCAGGAGTACATTTGTGCGCGCCGGGTAGTGCGCACAAATGTACCCCACGTGCGTAATATTAAAGATCTGCCCCATTATGTTTAGGTGCTGTGTGTATTTCTCCCAACAGCTTCCTCTGTAAAGATCGAGGCAAATAATTTGTGTTTTCTGCTATTTTCTTGTCTTTCCTGAGCATGTCTATTAGCCTTTGCTCATCTAGTGGCCCAACTAACTCCCTTACAGACTTTTTACTTTGAATGTATTTGAAAAAGATTTTATTAGTTTTTCTTTCTGTGGCAAGCTTTTTCTCAAATTCTTTTCACCTTTTATTCTACTCTTTTACATCCAACTTGCCAGTTCTTATGCTCTTGCCTCTTTTCTTCATTTGGGTTGACTGTCCACTGTTTTGAAAGATGCCCTTTTGACTTTAACTGCCCCTTGCACCTCGCCATTTAACCATGTTGGCAGTCGTTTGGTCTTCCTTTGACATTTTTTTAATGCATTTAATGCATTTTATATTGACTTCCAAGGTGGTATTTTTAAGCAATGTCCCTAACTCATAACAAACTTTTAACCATGAGACCTTTTAGTTTCTTTCTAATTTCCTTATTCTATCATTATCTCATTTTTATTAAAGTCATATGCTATCCAATACTTAATGTGCTCCCTCCAGCAATTATGTCAAATTTGATTGTAATAATCTCCATTGCTAAGCAGCCCCATCACAGTAACTTCGTGTACCAGGTTATATATGTCACTGAGGAGTAGATCTAAAGTAGCTGCTTTTATCATAAGTTATATGACCAGCTGCTCCACGAAGCAATCATTTATAGCATCTAAAAACGTAACCTCTCTTGCATATCCTGATGAGACACTGAACTAATTAAATTGTAATTGAAATCTCCCATTATTATTATTGCCAAATTTGTCTTTCTAACTTTGGTAGCATTTTACAGTTTGTTTCTTTCATTTTGATCCAAGTAGCACCCATCACACATGGATTTCTATCCATAAGGATTCCATAGTACATTTTGTTTCCTGCAGAATTTTTATCCTGCTTGGTTCTTCCATCCTTTACATTTAATGCCATGCCCCTCACCAATTTGATCTGCCCTGTCAAGGCAATATAATTTTTTTTTTAAAATTTACGTTTTTTATTAAGGTTTTAAGCAATAACGTGCACAACTGTAAACAAGTTGTTGGAACACATAACAAGACAGCACACAGTCGGCGCAAAATTGTAAACGTTCCCCATCCCCTACCCTCCCCCCCTCTCTTTGTAGTGTAAGACTAGAACAGATTCATGTATATCAATGTAGTCCACACTGTCACAAGATATAATCCAGTAGAGAACAGCAATGCCATTGTCCAGGTTCATAGTTCTGCCAAAGTTTAACGGATCTGCACAAGCCTATCTAGCATCACTGTGGTTTGAACATTGTAATAGGCTGACATCCATAGTATCCCCTGCACCGCCTCCACGAAGATACAATGTCAGGAGGATCACAAGTGGGCAACATGATCCATGAAGGGTTTCCAGATCTTCAAAAAGGAAGTCATTCTGTTGTGTTTGGTTGCTGTTAAGGAAGCCAACTTATGGTATTGATGTAGTATGTCAATAATGTCCTGGAGTCTCGGAATCTGATGCGACTTCCACCGAAGAGCTATCTGACTAAGTGTAACAATAAACATTTGCATATAAAACCGTTGTTGTAGTTTATTAACAGTATCAGGGAATACTTGCAATAATGCTGTATCAATAGAGGGTACCAGTAAAACTCCCAAAAGTGTAGTTAGCCATTTAAACACCTCATCCCACAGCTTCTTAATTAGGGAACATTCCTACCAAATATGCAAAAACGTGCCCCGTGCCCCACATGCCCGCCAGCAGGAGTCCGACACCGAAGGAGAAAATCCGGTGAAGCCTATCTGGAGTAAGGTACCACCTATATATTATCTTATAGCAGTTTTCCTGCATACTGGCTGATGTAGAACACCTCCTCGCATTATTAAAAACCTCTCCCCAGGCCTTCGTCCCCAGTTGTCTGCCCAAATCGGATTCCCACCTGGAGATAAACTTACACGGCTCAGACAAAATAGGAAAGAACAATTTATATATTTTAGATATCGAGCCTTTGAGCTTATCACTATGTAAACAGTAGGTCTCCAGTAATGACCGTCCCAAACATAGGGATCCGGCCCTCTGCAGGCCCTGTACATAGTGGGTCACTTTGCAAACGCCAAAAAATCACGGTGGTCAAGTTGAAATTGTGCGAAAAACCTGTCCCTGGGATAATATATGACCAATGGTGGTGATCCCCATCTCCCGCCAATGTTGTAGGCATTGTGTTTGATAACCGATATGTAAGCAAAGTTATGTAGTAGGGTTGTTTAATAAAAAAAAATTATGTTCCCCAATGAGGCGGCAATGATTGTTAGCCCACACGCGTATGGTAACTGCCAGTGACCAGGGAATGGCCTGTATTGGTCTCCAGGTAGCACGAGGCTGCCAAGAGCTGACAGAGCCATAGGGCCCACAATCTGCTGTTCTATGATTGCCCACTACTTAGGGACTACCCTACGGTGTATATCTAAAACTGCTAGCAATTGTGATGCTGCATAATAGCCTAATAGATTAGGGACTCCCAAGCCCCCCTGTGATTTTGGTAAATAATAGTACCTGTCTTGCTAACCGAGGCGGGCGTCACCTCCTGATGAAGTCGAAGATGTTTTTCTCTGCCAATTGAGCAGAATCAGTGAGGGTATATATACTGGCAATGATGAAAAAAGATAAAGCAGCTTTGGTAAGATAGTCATCTTAGTGATGGTAATTCGTCTTAACCAAGAAAAGCTTCTCTTATTCCATCTACTCATATCCAGAGTGAGTTTATCAATGAGGGGGAGATAATTTAGTGAGTAGAGGTCCGGCAGCTTTTAACATCTATACTAAAGTTGGATTCAGATTAATATTAAGTAACTCCGATTTCTCGAAGTTCACCTTGAGACCTTCAACCTTACTGAACTTATTTAATTCCCTCATCACTCCCTGCAGTGATCGTGCTGGATCCGTTAAGGTTAATAGGACATCATCAGCAAATAATGATAATGTGTAATGAGACCCTCCCAAGTTGACCCCCTGAATATCAGGTGATGTTCTGATCTTGGTAGTCAGAGGTTCAAGATAAAGAGCAAAAAGCAGGGGCGACTGAGGGCACCCTCGTCTGGTGCCACATCCAATGTCAAAAGCCAGGCCATAACTATTGTTTACTTTTAACCCTCGCTTTGGAATGGTCATATAGGTGTGCTCCTAGACAATCAGCTGAACCTCAAAAGATTTGTAAATAACACAACTAAGGAATGTTTTTTCAAATTACAGGTACTTAAAAAATTAAAACCCCTTCTGCACTCACATGATTTTTGCCTGGTTCTACAATCTATCATCCTCACCAAAGTTGACTACTGTAACTCCTTGCTGCTCGGGCTTCCTGCTGTCACTATTAAGCCCTCCAGATGTTACAGAACTCGGCCACCAGGATCTTAACGAACTCAAAAAAGAGTGACCATATCACGCCTATCCTCTACAACCTCCACTGGCTCCCTATAAAATTTAGAATTCTCTACAAAGTCCTGACCATCATGCACAAAACCATACACAACCTCGCCCCAATGGACCTCACCTTCCAGCTGCGCCCTCACAACTCAATCAGACCGATTAGAAGAGCCTACCAAGGCACTCTAGTTGTCCCCCAAGCTAAAACATCCCTAAGGAATAGAGCTCTATCTACGGCAGGGCCTACGCAATGGAACACTCTACCATCAGACCTCCGACAAGACCCCTGCCCAATTTCCTTCAAGAAAAAACTCAAAACATGGTTATTTAGCTTAGCGTTTCCAGATCCTTCATGTTAGCCAACCCAACTCACCATAGCTTGTCCTTTCCCCCAGCTAATATGGTTTTTTGCCCGCAAATTCTTTTTCCCCCAGCAAATATGGTATTTTGCTCGCATATCCGCTAGGCACTCTTTAACCCTTGGTCATTGCCACTTCTCTCCTCTGGTCTTGCTCCATGTCATTGTATCATTTCAAGTCCAATGTACCTGATCTATCAACTTCAAGTTCTATGTACCTGATCTATCTACTGTTCATCCTATAGCAACCAAGCCCTAACTGCATAATGTTATCGAATGTTATTTAACTTTAATGTTATGTTACTCAGTTTTCGATGTTTTTCAAAGTTTTTTAACGTTATGTTACTCAAAGTTTTCGATGGTCCTTGTTCTCTGTAATGCTCTCAGGTGAGGTTATTGTTTCACTGTAAACCGGTTTGATTTGTATCCCATGCAAGAAGATCGGTATATATAAAAAAAAAAAAAAAAGTTAAATTTTTGTATCCATTTAATAAAATAGGGTCCAAATGCCAGTTTTTGCAAAGTGAGAAATAAGAACGGCCAGTGAACTAAATCAAATGCTTTTTCAGCGTCGATGGATAGTAACACCGCCGGTTCCTGTTCCTTGCGGACCCACCACATGAGGTCGAGCACCTTGCGAATATTGTCAGCCGCCATAATCCGTGGCACGAAACCGACTTGATCAGAGTGAACTAGTCCAGGTAGATATTAAGTCGTAAAGCTAAAAGCCTGGCCAAGATTTTAAGATCGACATTAATGAGGGCGATCAGTCTGAAAGAACTATATAATGTAGGATCCCTCCCAGGCTTGGCGAGCTCTGTAATACCAGCCACATTTGCCTGTGATCCAATAATTCCATCTTTCTGGAGGCCATTATAAAATTGAGCCAGCGGTTCTGCCGCTGTAGTAGCATATTTTTTATATTAGGCCCCAGAGAGAACCCATCAAGGCCAGGTGATTTACCCAGCTTAAGAGATTTGATGACACATACTACCTCCTCCGCTGTGATAGGGGCCTCCAAAGAGTAGTGTTGTTCTGGAGTTAGAGAAGGTAAATCAAGATCACTCAGGTAGTCTACAATGTCAGACTGTTGGATATTCATCTGAGCACTATATAGTGTGTGATAGAAATCGGAGAAAATATTCCTAATCTCCGAGGATTTTGTAAGAATGTGCCCTTTATCGTCTTTGATTTTAGAAATATTATTTTGGGATATTTTAGTTCTCAATTGTCGTGCCAAGAGGCGGCCTGCCTTATCTCCCCCCTCGTAATATACTTGCTTAGTGATAGCCAGTGCATGTAATACTTGATTATCTAGCTGATATAGAGTAGATTTCAGCGCTAATAACTTTTGATAACAACTATGCGATTGAGTTCTCATATGTTCCCTGGTCAGGTGAGTGATCTGAGCTAGAATATCCTCTCTGGCCTATAACCGTTTACGCTTGCACATCGCTGCCCTAGAGATCAATAACCCCCGTGCTACCACCTTTGAGCACTCCCAAAGGGTGCCAGAAGTAACCGTAGGGTGTTGATTTAATGCAAAATATTCCTGGAGTTGTAAATCCAAGTCCTCGACAAAGCGGGCATCTTGCATTAAGGACTCATTCAGTTTCCAAAATCTGTCTCCCGCATCCCTATTACCCATATCTACCTCCAACCGTATGGGAGTATGATCAGACCACATGATGGTCTCTATTTCAGCTGCACGGACCTGATTACTCAGTAAGTTATCTATCAAAAAATAGTCAATGCGGGAAAAGCTATTATGAGGTGGAGAATAAAAAGTGTATGAGTGAGATTTTGGGAAACGATTCCACCAGACGTCCATGAGATGCCAATCCTTCATAAGCCCCCTTAGGTGGCTCCTAGCTCTGGGGGAGATGGACATGGATGCTGTGGAGTTATCCAGCTCCTGGCAAAGCGTGACATTAAAGTCTCCGCCTAGAATTATGGAGCCCTCTGCGTGTTTCAGTAAAAGGTCTTGGATTACCTTCCAGAAGGCTTCCTGTTCCCTGTTGGGAGCATAGATGGAGACCAGGATATAGACTTGAGAGCTCATCCGGATCTTTAGCAGGACAAACCTCCCTGAAGGGTCTGTTAAATGCGATAAATACTCAAACACTAAATGGGCTGAAATCAGAATTCTAGTGCCTGAATATTTAGCTTGGGGCCCACTCGCCGCTAAATAAACATGAGGGTAGCCCCTGCAGACCACAAGGTGCTCATGTCTTCTCTTTAAATGGGTCTCTCGTATATACGCTATATCAGCTTTATACAATTGCAACTCCTTTCTAAGTAGAAAGCGCTTTCTGTAGGTATTAAGACTTTTGACATTTAATGATACTAAGTTAACCATGAGAGGTGAAAACAAAAAGGAATTCCCCACTGAGACCTGCTTACATCCATTAGGAGAAAGGTAGATAAAGGCATCAGGAAAGAGTGCAATCCTGAACATGAATACCTGGCTTTCGGACAGTAGACTAGAATCTGAAAATTATTTAGATACATTTCCATCTGTACCCAAACTCCAACCCCATATATACTTGATTCGCTAACCACCCATCGCGAATCGGAACCTTGGGGTGCATACTATGCAACGCCTGTAGCCCCCAATCGACTGCTCCCTTTCCCTAAACAGTAAAACAGTATTGCCATGAGGTATTTTTTGCCATGCCATATAACTGCCCAGTCATTTGTAAGATGTAGCAAATGAAGCAAATTAAGACAGAGATTCTACTTCACAGTATCAATTAGAAAAAGTCAAAAGCCGATATACCACTCTTCCAGACATATACATAAGGATGATCTGTACTCTCGTGCTAGTCCTTCAGCCTTTTTCAACTGGTAGTTCACCCTTCCAGGTTTGCTGTCTGCGGAGGCGACCACGGCCTGGTCCCGGTCTCCGCCATCTGGGGGTGTTGTCCGCGGGTGGAGCACGATGTTGTTGAGGGTCAATTTTGAAGGTAACATCCAAACCCGCTTGTCGGAAGCACTCGGCAGCTTCATCTGGTGTTCTCATTCGGTAGGTGATTCCCTTGCGCTGGAATATGAGGGCAAAAGGAAATGCCCATCGGTAGCATGTCTCCTCATTTCGCAGAGCGATGGCCACTTCGAAGCTTGTATCTTTTTTGTAGAGTGGAGGGGGCCAAATTATTATAAATAGAAATCTCGTGGTCTTGCCACTTCCACTGAGGATGCGATCTGGCATGTTTGAGGACTTCCTCCTTAACCCGAAAATAGTGAAATTTGAGAATTATGTCCTCACGATAGATACGAGTCTCCGGCCCAGGGACGTTGGACCGAAGAAGAGGCCCTCTGGAACATCAACCACTTGCAAGCCCGGGCAGTCAGATTGGCATGTCTACAATTCAGCCACAGACTTCAGGGTCGAGCGGTCCATATGATGTCGGACAACGCAATGACGATAGCCTACATCAACCGCTAGGGTGGAACAAAGAGCCAGCAAGTGTCACAGGAGACAAGCCTCATTATGGAATGGGCGGAAATATATCTATAGATGTTTTCAGCCTCCCACATCGCAGGAAAAGACAACGTCAGAGTAGACTTTCTAAGCAGAGAGCGTCTGGATCCAGGCGAGGGACCGGCCTTTCACGAGGATCCGACTCAATTCTGTCTTACGGTCTGACCCTTGAGAGGGCTCGTCTGATAAAGCAAGGATATTCTGCAGCAGTAATTGTCACCTTACTCCGCGCTCAGAAATTCTCTACGTCCCTAGCACATGTGCAGGTCTGGAAGCGGTGTACTCCCTCGGGCGGTCAAAATCCCACTAATTCTTGAATTTTTGCAGGACAGCCTGAATAAAAGTTTGGCCCTTAACTCCTTGAAGGCGCAGGTAGTGGCTCTCTCTTGTTTCAGGGGCAAGATTTATTTTTATTTATTTAGATTTATATTCAGCTTTTCGCACTTTTTTTCAGCGCTTCAAAGTAGATTACATTCAGGTACTGTTGGTATTTTCCCTATCCCCAGAAGGCTTACAATCTAAGGGGGTCATTTATCAAAATGCGATAAGGCGTTTTCGCATGCATTAAGGGCTTACCGCATGCGAAAACGTGTTTAACGCATGCGATAGCACCATATCGTATGGTGTGATGCAAATTCAGAAAATAGGAGCAGTTAGGGGCGGAGAGTGGGCAGGGTTAGCCTGTCTGCGAAGAGCTATCGCACAGCCGTAACGCCGATTTTTAACTACACCTCTTTGAGGTGCATTAGGCTCTGCGATAGCTGCCATGACTGTGCGGTAAGGTTTCATTGCCTTTTGTGATGTCTCCCGTAAGGCCTATTTGAGGTGAATTGAAGGGTCCAGAGCTGTGAGAGAGCGAGCGCCTGCCTGACCACAATGTCATCCCCATAGGTAGGTATTTGTATCCCTATGGTAGGCCCACCTAGTAACTCGAGGTGGGGTTTAAGGTATGAGTGTAGGGGGTTAGGGGCCACTTTGACATTCTATGTGATACATACGAACAGAACACTGGTCTCTTGTGAAGACTTGATGACCTTCGGAGTGAGGAAACTCACTCCAAGATGAGATTTGGGCAGTGTTCTCTCCACCTAGCTTGATGGTTACCCAGGTAGAGAGTCCATCAAGCTAGGTTGAGAGAAAACTGCGCGTATCTTATAAAATCCAGCGTACTTTTGTTTGCGCCTGCTGTTCGTTTGAAGATCTGCCTCTAAGTTTACAGAAAACCTAAATTAAATAAATGTCTATTACTGAGATTTGTCAGAGTTGACCAGTTGGGTAATTAATGAAGTCTAGTTCTATTTCTTCTCATCACTTTGTATGTTATCTATCAGTTTATTACAGGAATTCATGTTTTTTTAAAACATTTTATAAGTATAATACATCTTTTGTGACACATTTGTGTCTTTTTTTTTTTTTTTTTTTTATAATGAATAACAGGGAGATTTCATCAGTGGGAAATATATGTGTTTGCTCTGTGAAAAGGAATTTGTGTCCGAGAGTGGAGTCAAATATCATATCAACACTGTGCATTCTGAGGTAAGGGGGATCCCCTCTAGGCTTCTGAACTGAACTCATATCTTCAAGTAAGGAAAGACTTCCCATATCCCCTTCCTCCAGGGCCTTTCTTTACCCCCACTTTTCTGGTGATCTAATTTAAGTAATACCATATATATATACTATTTTTTTCTCTCATGTCTTATTTATTAGCTTTTATATACCGACATTCGATCGAAATATCACATCGGTTTACATATAACTGAACAAATAAGGCAAGGTCTGCTTATTTTACAATGTAACATGGTAACTTGTATAATAGTTAAAGAGATAAATTTATATTATAACATTACAACTTTGTAACTTGGGAATATAGGTTATAGATAACGATCTATATAGAGTCTTAGAGTGGTTAATTGGAGGTAATATTTTTGAGAGATAGCATTTAATATGTGGCAATGGGAGGAAGGGGGGAGGGGGATGGAGTGTGGGGTATATACATTTAAATAATTAAATACGGGGGGGCTGCTGGGTGGGTTAGATTGGGTAGGTAAAAGAGGTTAAGGGGGGTTTCATTTTAGAGGCAGAGTTGAGCCCAAGAGGGCTATGTATCTGGCGGGAAGGCTTTTCTGAAGGGCCAAGTTTTGAGTTATTTTTTGAATACTTGGGTGGAGGATTCATTTCTGAGACAGGGCGGGAGGGAGTTCCAAAGTGTGGGGCCAGCCACAGAAATGGCTCGTCTTCTGGTAGAGGTGAGATGGCGCCGTTTTGAAATGGTAGAGGTGAGGTACGTCTTCTTGAAATGGAAACTTTTTTTAACCACCTGATATTTTTTTTCCATGCAGGAATGGTTTGTCGTAAACCCTAAATCAACCAAAAGTTTTGAAAAACTGATCGAGATGCAAAAGAAAGTTGCTAAATATAAGACAAGAAAGAACAAGCCAGCCGCTCAGAACAGACAAACTAAAAGTACTGGAAAACTAATGGAAAATCATTCTATAAATAAAACTCCAAACAGAAGCAGAAGTAATCGGAGTAGGATGGGTGTGAGAGTGCAGCTGCCTGAAAGCAGCAGCATGTGCAAAAGTATTGGGGTGAGAGAGAAAGAAGAACTAGGAAAGGGGAAAGAGCCAGTTCCAAAAGCCACAGTGATGAAACCAGAAACTTCCAAAAGTACAGTACCAAAACCTGAGACTTCCACAGCCACCATTCTAAAACCAGTGATCACCACAGCACAGAACCCAAGAATTCACAAGTTCAGACAAAGAAGCACAAGGTCGGAGACCTTAGCACTGAAATCTAAACCTCACACAAAGCAGCACAGAAACCAGTATAATGAAGGAAAGGAGAAACCCAGGGCAGGTGGTAGTGTAATTCGGAACCAGGAATAATGAAGTGGGGAACGCATCCTCATATGCCATCATCTTTATGGGTAACCTGGATGAGTACCTTTTTTTAATAGCAACTATTTAAACCTTTAACATAATTCCAATACATAGATGACATTCCTCAACTTGACAGAAAGTGAATACTCATTTAACAAGTTTCACAAGGACTTCAACAACTGCTACACTCCATATAGCTCAACATGGAACACTCTACTGTTAAGATCAACTTCTTAAACACCAGAAGTTCAAAAGAAGATCACATAGAAACTGCAATCTAACAAAAATACCCCACAGACTGTCCCAAATATCTACACAACTCTAGCTTCCATCCCAGCCATGCTAAGAATTTGGTAATATATAGTCAAATTATCCTTCCCTGTACGTACCAGGATCAGTCCAGACTGTTGGGTTATGCCTCCCTTCCAGCAGATGGAGTCAGAGAAAAGCTGAAAAGCACCCCCTAGATAACCTGGTGTGCTACCTGTGATCCTTCAGTATATCTCTGACTCCAGCAGATGAAAGGGAGCATAATCTACGGTCCTGATCCTTGTCAAATTATTTGCTACCTGGGTTAACAGGTTTGATTTTTGGGATATTCCTTTGGCTAGATCAATCTGATTTCAAAACAAAAAAAAAAGATTAAAAAAGTTAAGGTTAAAAATACCGTCAGCAACTTGTGAGCATCCTAAAGGGCAGGCAGGGCAGGGCAGTACCCTAATGCCATTCTTTCCCGGAGATAGTGTTACTGCCCGGTGAGTTGGGGGGGAGTATTAATCGGTGGGTCGGTCACTCCCCCCCCCCCCCCCCCCCCTTCATCCCAGACGCGATACCTTTCCTCTGGAGGGTGCTGTTTTAATTCAGGGAAGTTTTTTCTTTGCCCCTGTTCGCTGGCTGTGTTTAAAAAAAAAAAATAGATAGCAACGATAAATAAACCAGCCCTTACTTTTACAAGCTGTTCTTCAGCACTAGCCTGCTGTCTCTCCCGGGCCTCCGGAAGGGGTGGAATCCTTCACTCAGCTGCCTTCTCTTATTTCACATGCTCGAAATGCCACGTGTTCCCTGTACGTACCTGGATCAGTCCAGACCATGGGTTGAGCCTCCTTTCCAGCAGGTGGAGACAGACCAAAACTGAAAGGGTATCCTATATGAGTACAGAGCCTACCCTGTAGCCCTTCAGTATTTGTCTGTCTCCAGCAGGTGGAACAGCTCACCCTGTGGTTCCCTGTTCACTTCTACTTGTCCCTTCTGGGCGTTTTTTCCTTCTGTGTGTCTATCGTGTTTGGATCAAGCAAGTACTTCTGAGTTATTGTTTAAAAAAAAAAAAAAAAAGTGTGAACTCTGGATCTTTCACAGGAGACAGTCCCTGTCTCCTCACTCTTGCGGGGGCCTAGGGTGGCTTGGCCCCTTGTTTTATATAGCCTAGGCTCCCTTTTCCTGGTGATCCTCTGCTGCAGGGGTGAAAATTGGTGGTGCCAGTCACTCCCCCTGTTCAGCTCCCTCTCTCCTTCTCTTCTGTACTGCTCTCCCTTCATTGGTATCCATGTTTGTGTAGCTGCTGACAGGGACATTTGTAAAAAAAAACAAACCAAAGACTAAATAAAAGGTGATTTTACCTAGAGGAGTCCCTGATAACATTAACAGAAGGCTCCTGCCCGCCTTACTTACTTTTGCAGCTTGAGAGAGTGAATTGAGTGTGCACAGTTCATTCTGTGCCTCCGCTCCTTCAGCACTGGCAGCTCAGCTTATCTTAGTGCTGCCCCTCCCCCACCCAGCAGCCATGTCACCGATCTCTGATGTGTTTAGACTGCGGGGATGCCTCGGTCAGGCATTCGCGGGAGGGGCTCTGTTCACGCTGCCTACCGGGGGGGGGGGGGGGGGTTCCTCCGAGGTCCCACTGCCCTCCGGGACCCGGCCAAACGTTTTCCCCTGCCGTTCCCGGGCTGTCAAACCGCGGGGACAGTGGCCATTTTGGGTTTTTCTCCGGTTTCTTTATCGGAGCTCCCTGAAGCTCCTGACCCGATTTTTTTTTTTTTTTTTTTTTGGGTACTCCCCCTAGAGGCAGGCAGTTGAACCTGCGGTTCTCTAGCTTTCTCTGTTTTCCACACTGTGGTGATTTTTCTTTCTCCTGATTATTTCCAGGATCAAGCAAGTATTGATTAATCTCTATATGTTTAAAAAAAAAAAAAAAAAGAATTTGAGGGAAATCAAACTTCCTGTCTATCAGGTCTATCCAGTAAAGTGCGGCCGCGTTTACCCCGCTCCTAACCCGCATTCTACTCACTTTCCGGCCGCGTTAGCCCTTCCTGCGATCCCGAATCCCCTTTAACCTACTCCTACCGCGTCCTAAAATCCCCGGGCAACCCCTTCCGCACGCGGCATGTATATTGCATGCAAACGAGCGAATTAGCTATTCCCTAGCATCCCGTAACCCGCGCCCCGACTTTCGCTATCTTTCCCTGCCGTTTTGTCGCGCGTTTAACCTGCTACCTTACCGCCTACCCTTACCCCTGCGGAAGAGGCAGGGGTAAGGGTAGGCGGCAAGCTTTCCCCCAGCCCCCGCTCACCTGCCCCGGCCGCGATCATGGGTGCCGGTCTCCGGGGCAGCCCCAGTCCTCTCCCCTCCTCCCGAAGCAAAAAAAAAAGCGAAAAAAACGTTGCAGCCCCCTCCGATGTCCGGAGGGGGCTGCAAAAAGTAAGTCGCTTCGCCGCTTCGTACTGCCAGCCCCTTCTTCCCTCCTCCCGGAGCAAGGCTGCTTTTTGCGCCCTGCGTCGGGAGGAGGGAAGAAGAGACACTGACAGTGTGAAGCGGCGAAGCAACTTACTTTTTGCAGCCCCCATCGGACCTCTCCTGCCTCCCGCTGCGCGACTTACTTTTTTTGCAGCCCTCCGGCCATCAGCAGGAACGGATCGTGGCTCCCCTGCCTCCCGGCGAAGATGGATGCCTGCACGGGGGAAAGCGGCCCCTGTGCGTGCAATTGGCCGCTCAAGACGTGACGTCACGACGTTTGGCATCACGGCATGTGACGTCACGTCTTGAGCGGCCAATTGCACGCACAGGGGCCGCTTTCCCCCGTGCAGGCATCCATCTTCGCCGGGAGGCAGGGGAGCCACGATCCATTCCTGCTGATGGCCGGAGGGCTGCAAAAAAAAGTAAGTTGTGCAGCGGGAGGCAGGAGAGGTCCGATGGGGGCTGCAAAAGTAAGTTGCTTCGCCGCTTCACACTGTCAGTGTCTCTTCTTCCCTCCTTCCGAAGCAGGGCGCGAAAAGCAGCCTTGCTCAAGGAGGAGGGAAGAAGAGACACTGACAGTGTGAAGCGGCGAAGCGACTTACTTTTTGCAGGCGTCCATCTTCGCGAGTAGCTGGAGGCAGGAGAGGTCGTCCGATGTCCGGAGGGGGCTGCAAAAAGTAAGTCGCTTCGCCGCTTCGTACTGCCAGTCCCTTCTCCCCTCCTCCCGGAGCAAGGCTGCTTTTTGCGCCCTGCTTCGGGAGGAGGGGAGGGGGGACTGGCAGTCCCGACTTCCTGGTATCTGTCATTTCAAATGACATTTGAAATGACAGATACCAGCGTGGCGTGAAGCGTTAGGCCCGCACACCCAGGATACTGTATAGGCGCTCTATCCAGTAAAATGGGTTGCGCGGGCCTAACTCTTCACGGATCCTTCTTAGACGCGGTTTACATTTGCATGAAATTATAGTTCAGGATCGAGCGGTAGGTGAGCTGCACTGTGCGTGCGGCAACCGCGGGTGCGCCGGGCACTAACGCAGCTCTTCCTACCGCTCGGTACTGGATAGACCTGTATGTGAGTCAACTCTGTCTCACAGCTTTTACAGGGTCCCAGGGGGGATTTTCCGCTTGAGTAGTCACTCCCCCTTTTCGCGTCTGCATCAGGTCTTTTAGCAGAGAGGCTCCCATTCCTCTGCTTATTTCTTTGGGGGGGAAAAAAAAAGACCATCAGAGGCACAGCTTACCCACACTTTTCATTGCAGGCTCCAGCATGGTAAGCAGCCGGGGAAGTGATTACTGTTGGTCCAGTCCCTCTCTTCACTCGTGTGTGTCTAAGCACTGTGTTAAAACTTTTTTTTCTTTTATGGTCAGCCACAATCCAGAACTCCTGCCCACCTGAATCGCCGCGTTTTTGGCCAATTTCGTGTTTTGTGAGCCGTTTTTCCCCCCCCACCATGCCGTGGCCATCCTGGTGTATAGCATGTGAGGAATCGGCCGCGCGGTTTTCTAGGACTGTAATTTGCACGAGGTTCCTTCCAGGCGGGTTGGGCAGCTTTTTTTTCAGGGTCTGCAGCAACAGCCAAGCCTCGTGGGGCTCAAACATGTCAGGCTCCGCAGGAGCTCAGACCTGGTCTTTTCTCCCTCAGTGCAGGGATGGCAGCCATCTTAAGCAAGTACATGTCTTAAGCACATGTCATGCAGCTCAGGCAAGGGCTGTGGGGGAGGGGGAGCTTCCTCCAACATTGTATCCAGTCCCTGCAACTCCTGATGAGAATGCAACTCAGGATCAGGTTTTTTTTTTTACAGGAGGACCCTGCTTTTCCAGATCAGGATGCTGATTCTGTTTCCTTTTCTTTAGATTTTGTCCTCCTTATGCATAAAGCCTTCTTGGCTCCCAGGTCTCTGCAAGGTGGTGCCTTGCCAGTGAGACCTACTCAGGGACTGCCCCCCAAGGTAGCCAAGCGTGCCGATGTTCCCGCGTCTCTAAGGGTCGCAAAGTTAAAAGGCACGGTGGTTTCAGAAGGGTCTGCCACTCCGGACATGCTGGGCAGTGCGGCTGCAAGTGCAGGAGCCTCTCCTCCCTCTCCCGTCGGGGGGGGGGGGGGGGGGGGCATGGATGAGGAGCAAGGGAAACAGGCTTCTTTGGAGGGTGATGACCCTCAGGTGGTACATCTGTTCCAAAGGGAGGAGTTGGAATTCCTGCAGTCCTGGCAGAGCTCAGGGTTCAGTCTCCACAGTCTGTAGCAGTCTCGTGCAGTGGGCAAACCTCAGCTGGGTTCAACAATTACTCATCACCCAGGACCTCCCGTCTGCAGAGGCGGAACAGGAAGAAAGGCTGGAAGGCGCGATTGTGTATGGGGCTGATGCTCTCTATGATCTCCTCAGGGTGCAGGATCTCAAGAGGGTCAACCAGGCCCTCAAAGTGCCCCATTTCCGGATGGAAACCCTTCAGGCGGTGATAGCGGTGGTACATCTTATGTTCTTATGTTCTTAAGTTTACTTCGGGAATAGCCACTGCTATTAATAGCATCAGTAGCATGGGATCTTCTTAGTGTTTGGGTAATTGGCAAGTTCTTGTGGCCTGGTTTGGCCTCTGTTGGAAACAGAATGCTGGGCTTGATGGACCCTTGGTCTGACCCAGCATGGCAATTTTTTACATCCCAGAGAGTTCTTGGCCTCATTCGATCTGACGGATGCCTTGGACGATTGGTTAATCCGGGCCAAGTCAGAGACCCCATGCTACTAGGCGGTGGACCGCGTACTCGCTCTCCTCTCGACCCTAGGTTGGATAGTCAACTTCTCCAAGAGCAATCTCCATCCGTCTCAGGTCTTGGAGTTCCTGGTGGCTCGCTTCGATATCCACCTCGACAAGGTCTTTCTCCTGGACTCGAGAGCTTTCAAGTTGATGGATCAGCTCCAGGGCTTCCTCTCCATGCCTCTCCCCACGGCGTGGGATTATCTGCAGGTCCTGGGGACCATGGCTTCCACGATCGACCTGGTCCCCTGGACGTTTGCACACATGCGACCATTACAGAGAGCCTTGCTGGCTCGTTGGCAGCCAGTATCGGAGCAGTTTCAAATGCAGTTCCCGCTTTCAGACTCTACCATCAGCGAATTACAATGGTGGCTTTCTCAAGCACCTCCTCTGTGGAACGGTTTGCCAGTCTCGGACCACGCAGGGGCACTGGTCCCCAACCCAGTCCCTCTGGCACATCAACCGCCTGGAGACCCGGGCGGTTTGTCTAGCACTCAAGGACTTTCTCCCTCTACTTCGGCGACGGGCGGTCCGGGTGCTCTCGGACAATTCTACCACTGTGGCGTACATCAGTAGCCAAGGGGGCACCAGAAGTCGACTGGTGGCCCTCGAAGCAAGTCGCCTTCTCACGTGGGTGGAACGGCACCTGGACTGCCTCGCAGCCTCCCACATAGCGGGCAACGAGAACGTTCAAGCCGACTTCTTAAGTCGTCAGCGCCTGGACCCAGGCGAGTGGGAGCTGTCCGCCATGTCCCTCATTATCGACAGGTGGGGTTCCCCGGACCTGGACTTGATGGCAACTCTAAACATCGCCAAGGCTCCCCGGTTCTTCAGCCGCTGGCGGGAACACTGCTCGGAAGGGGTGGATGCCCTGGCTCTTCCATGGCCGAGCAACATCCTCTGTACGTGTTCCCTCCGTGGCTCCTCATAGGGAAAGTGCTCAGACGCATAGAGCTTCACAGAGGCCCAGTCATTCTCGTAGCTCCCGAGTGGCCCCGCAGACCGTGGTTCGTGGATCTAGTCAACCTGGCGTCGGACGGTCCTCTTTGCCTAGGCCATATTCAGCACCTTCTCAGTCAAGGTCCTGTATTTTTCGACCAGGCGGATCGCTTCTGTCTTGCGGCTTGGCTTTTGAACGGCGAAGGCTAAGGCGGCGGGGATATGCTGAGGACGTCATCTCCACTATTTTGTGGGCCCGCAAAACTTGTACTTCCCTTGCCTATGTCCGGTTCTGGAAGGTATTCGAGCTGGCCTACTTAGAAGTGGGCGTTACGACGTGTTCGGCCCCAGTCTCGCTCGTCCTCCTGTTCCTCCAGCGAGATCTCTCTAAGGGTCTCTCCTTTGGCTCACTCCATGTTCAGGTGTCTGCCCTCTGTTCTCTTTTGGGAAGCCTCGATGGCCACGTGGTTGCATCTCACCCGGATATTGTCCATTTCCTCAAAGGGGTCAAACACTTGAAGCCACCGTTGCGTCCTACTTGTCCCTTGTGGAGTTTGAACTTGGTCCTTCGGGCTCTCTGTTGGGCTCCCTTTGAGCCCTTCGCCGTTCCACTCTCAAGGATTTGACGCTCAAAACGGTATTTCTGGTTTATATTTCCTCCGCCAGACGGGTGTCTGAGATCCAAGCGTTTATTTATTTATTTATTTATTTATTTAAAGATTCTTGTATACCATCGTTCATAATATACATCACAATGGTTTACATGTTACAAAATCATAAAATCATACTAAAATATCTAAAAGGTACAATAAAATGATAGAAAATAAAATTGTTAATCAATTATTAATAAAAGAACATAAAACAAAAGTAAAAATACTGTTTCTTTAAACCAATTAGTCCTTTTTTTCAAGATAATCAATATAAGCCTGTTCGAAAAGCCATGTTTTTAGAGCTTTTTTAACAGCTTTAAACTCTGACTCTAAACGCAATGCTACAGGCATAGTGTTCCAAATGCATGGATTGGCAATTGAAATGGATCGCTCTCGGATTAATATAAGATGGGCAGAGTTCACAGATGGAATTTGAAGCAGTCCTTTATTCGCCGATCTTAAGGATCTCTGCGGGACATGTAACCGGATTAGAAAATTCAGCCAGTCTGTTTTTTGTCCATAAATCGCTTTGTGTAGTATACAACAAGTTTTGTACTGTATTCTTTGTGTTATTGGCAGCCAATGCAGATTGATTAAAACAGGGGTGATATGATCACATTTTTTACAATTTGTTAAAACCCTTGCTGCAGAGTCTGTAAAGGGCGCAAAGTAGATTGTGGAAGGCCTAAGAGAAGGGAATTACAATAGTCTAAGGATGAAAATATCAAAGCTTGCAGCACCAATTGGAAAATCATTAACATCTAAAAGCGGTTTCAACTTTCGCAACACCAGCAATTTATAATATCCTTCTCGTAATTTAAGAGGTCAATGTCGCTTCCGTTCTGGCAGGGGTGCTTCCTTTGCCCCTCAGCAATCGGCAGTACGGTCACAGACGTGGGCGCATTCCTTTCGTGGCAGGCGGCCTCCACACACTGGTTCTTCTCAAGGTTTCGCCACTAACAAAGCTCCCCAATGAAGGTGCGCCGGCCCATTCCTCCGTGCCGAGGATAGGGGGACGGCTCTCCCTGTTTCACGAGGAATGGGTTGAAATCATGTCGGACCAATGGGTACTAGATATTATAAATCGAGGTTACGCTTTGGATTTTGCTCAGCCTCTTCGGGATCTGTTTCTTGTGTCTCCCAGTGGGGGTGCCAGCAAACCTTCAGGTGATTCTTCAAACCCTGTCTCTGTTGAAGGACCTGGGAGCGATTGTCCCAGTTCTGCCAGACTAATGTCGGACCGGTCGGTACTCCATTTACTTCATAGTCCCCAAAAAGGAGGGCTCGTTCCGCCCTATCTTTGATTTAAAGAAGAACACCTAGCCTCTTTCTTCCACAAAAAAAAAGACAACATCATGGCACGATTCCCATCCTCACACGCACCCACTAACACCCTACAATGCCAATCCACCGCTAAACTCTCCACATTTGAAACCACCTCATCACTAGAGATTACTTCCATCTTAAAAAAAATCAGACCCTCTACACACCCCTCGGACACCATCCCTACTAAGAACCTCCTCTCTATCCCTGGGTGCATTGCTAAACCGATCTCAAACATCATCAACCGGTCCATTGTTCTTGGCAGCATACCCAAAAGCCTCAAACATGCCATTATAAAACCCATCTTAAAGAAACCCTCCCTGGACCCCTCTGAGCTTGCCAATTTCCGCCCTATTTCAAACCTGCCACTTATAACAAAGATCCTAGAGAAAACAATCAACAGACAACTTTCAGATTGCATGGCCGAACACAATATACTCACTTCTTCACAATATGGCCTTCGCAAACACCACAGTACTGAGACCTTGCTTTTATCTCTCTCAGACTACATCCTTAAAAGCCTGGTTAAAGGCCTCTCGCACATCCTTATCCTTCTTGATATATCCGCCGCGTTCGACACTGTCAACCATCACATACTCTTGCAGCGACTCACTGACATTGGCATCTCAGACTCTACCTCACTGACAGACAATTTAGCGTGCAAATTGGGAACGCCATTTCCAAACCCCTAGCCCTTGGACAAGGAGTACCCCAAGGCTCATCCCTTTCTGCTACACTCTTTAATATTTACCTCCTCCCCCTTTGCTATCTACTATCCAAACTAGACTTTCCGCACTTTATCTATGCTAATGATGTTCAGATACTGATACCTGTAACTGACACTATACACAAGGCCATGCAAACCTGGAATTCTGCCCTCTCCTCCATCAGCACCTTGCTATCCAACAATTTTCTCGCACTCAATACGGCTAAAACAGAACTCATCCTCCTCTCTCCCCCCAACATCAACCATCACCTAACAATGAACTCCACTCCCCCTACTAATATCTCTTTCCCCTCTCACATACGCAGCCTTGGCGTTACATTCGACAAACAGTTCAACCACAAAAAATTCATCAACACCACAATCAAAGACTGCTATTTCAAATTACACACGCTTAAAAAATTTAAACCCCTCTTACATCTCAACGACTTTCGCACCATACTCCAAGCCCTCATACTCTCTAAGATTGAATACTGTAATTCCTTGCTTCTTGGCCTACCTAAAAGCACCTTGCAACCACTACAACTCCTGCAAAACGCTGCTGCCCGCATCGTCACCAACACACAGAAATGACCATATAACCCCAATACTCAAACACCTGCATTGGCTGCCTGTCTCAGCTCGAATCACATACAAATCTCTCACCCTAATACACAAATCCCTTCACAACCAAAACATGCACTGGTTCAAAGAAGACTTCTCCTTTCATAACAGCAGCAGACCCACCAGAAATCAGTATCTCGCCATTCTTCACACCCCTTCTCCCAAACTCACTAAACTGCGTACTACCAATGAAAGAGCCTTCTCCCTCGCAGGTCCCTCCCTTTGGAACAAGCTACCCTCCTCACTCCGCCAAGAAACCTGCCCCAAAATATTTAAACAGAAACTGAAGACCTGGATCTTCACCCACTCCTACACTTAACTGCCTGCCTCCCTGCTCCACCCCACCTAGTACAGCTCAACCCCAGGAACCTTTTGCAATGTTATCTTTACTTACCCGTTATATAGCCTGTATATAACATGCTTTGCTGCCTCCTTGTAAATTGTGATGTAAAGTCTTCTGCCTCCTTGTAAATATGTACTACTAACTATATTATTTAGATTTTTTATGATAACCAGTTCCCTACCCCCCACCTTTGTTCTTGTGTTCACATACTTCCCTTTTTCCCTTACATTACTTGTTCTCATTGTTACTTGTTCCATGTAAAGCCCGTTGCTAGTTTTGTTCTCTGTAAACTGACGAGATGTTCCCAACGTACGTCGGTATATAAATGCCATTAAATAAATAAATAAATAAACAAAGCGTTGCAAGTCCCTCGGTTTCGAATGGAGACGTTGAGATCCGTCATTGCGGCGAATTTTTGGCCTCTTTGGATCTGACGGAAGCTTACCTTCACATAAGAATTCAAGCGCACCATCAGAGGTTCCTGAGGTTCATGGTTCTGGGGGAGCACTACCAGTTTTGCGCTCTTCCGTTTGGACTGGCAACGGCTCCCCGAGTCTTCACTAAGGTGATGGTAGTAGTCGCAGTCTGCCTTCGACGTGAGGGGATACTAGTGCATCCATATCTGGACCACTGGCTCATTCGAGCAAAATTAGCGGAGCTTTGCAAGGCGGCGGTACAGTCTGTCTTACACCGTCTGCATTCGCTAGGCTGGGTAGTCAATTACGCCAAGAGCCAGCTGGTCCCATCTCAAATATTGGAGTTTCTGGGAGCTCGTTTAGACACATCTGCAGACAAGGTTTCCCTGCCTCTGTTGAGGATGGAGAAGCTCATGGCTCAAGTTCGCCATCTATTGGCCCTTCCTTTGCCCACGGCCTGGGATTATTTACAAGTTCTTGGTTCTATGGCATCTACCCTGGAGATGGTTCCTTGGGCCTTTGCTCATATGAGACCATTGCAGAGGGTGTTGCTTTCCCGTTGGGATCCCAAGTTGGAGGATTTTCACTTACCCTTGCTGTTACAGGAGCCTGCCCAGGCCAGCCTGGATTGGTGGTTGGTATCGGATCACTTGCTTCGGGGTGTGGACCTGGAAAATCCTCAGTGGCTAATCGTGACAACGGATGCCAGCCTCTCCGGGTTGGGGGGGGGGGGGGCGGTCTGTCAATCGCGAGTGGCACAGGGTCAGTGGACACCTCTGCAGACTAAGTGGTCCATCAATCGGTTGGAAACCAGAGCAGTTCGTTTAGCGCTATGCCAATTTCTTCTGATACTTTGGCAGCAGGCGATACGGATCCTCTCTGACAATGCGACCACCGTGGCTTACATAAACCGGCAAGGAGGAGCAAAGAGTCGGCCGGTAGCCTCCGAGGCAGACAAGCTAATGTCCTGGATGGAACGTCATCTGGCCCACATAGCGGCATCTCACATAGCGAGAGTGGACAACGTCCAGGCGGATTTTCTCAGTCGTCAGCGACTAGATCCCGCGAATGGGAACTGTCCGAGGAGGCGATGCAGCTCATAAAGCGCCGTTGGGGGACTCCTCGGCTGGATTTGATGGCGACTTGTCTGAACTCAAAAGCGGCTCGCTTTTTCAGCCGCAGACGGAAGCATGGGTTGGAAGGGGTGGATGCCCTGGTCCTTCCATGGTCTCCCGACATTCTCTTATATGTGTTCCCTCCTTGGCCATTGGTGGGAAAGGTTTAAAGGCGAATAGAGTTCCACCGGGGGCCGGTCATCCTTGTGTTTCCGGAGTGGCCGCGGAGGCCATGGTTCGCAGCCCTGATCAACCTCGAGATAGAGGGCCTCTTATGTCTGGGTCATCTACCGAATTTACTGAGACAGGGTCCCATATTTTTCGATCAGGCAGCTCGCTTTTGTCTCGCGGCTTGGCTTATGAGAGGAAGCAATTGAGAAAGAAAGGCTATCCGGAGGCAGTGTTTACCACTCTACTTCATGCGCGAAAGACTTCTACTTCCCTCACCTATGTTCGGGTTTGGAATGTGTTTGATTCTTGGTGCAGCGGGTTGAAGGTGTCCCCATGGCAGGCTTCTATCATCCACATTCTTGCATTTTTGCAGGAAGGCTTAAAGAAAGGTTTAGCGTACAGCTCGCTCCGGGTCCAGGTGTTGGCGTTAGGCTGTTTGAGAGGTAAGATTGATGGTGCTTCTATAGCAGGATATCCGGATGTAGTCCGTTTTTTGAAGGGGGCCAAACACTTGCACCTGCCAGTATGCGCGATTTGTCCCTCGTGGAGTTTGAATTTGAATTTCTGAGGGCTTTGCGGTTCTCCATTTGAACCTCTCAAACAGGCTACATTGAAAGATTTAACACGCAAGGCGGTTTTTCTCGTGGCTATTTGTTCGGCTAGACGAGTTTCCGAACTTCAAGCGTTGTCATGTAGAGAGCCGTTCTTGCGACTTTAAGACTCTGGGGTTTTGCTTCGGACGGTACCCTCCTTTTTGCCAAAGGTGGTTTCGGCTTTTCATGTCAACCAGACAGTTGAGTTGCCGGCCTTTCCAGACGTGGATCAGAATTCTCCTCAGGCCCGGGATCTGAGGAGATTGGATGTTCGCCGATTCTTTTGAGGTACTTGGAGGTGACTAATCCTTTTCGATTATCTGACCATCTGTTTGTCTTATGGAGCAGTCCTAAGAAGGAGTATAAGGCTTCTAAGACTACTATTGCCCGCTGGTTGAAAAGAGGCTATTGCCTCGGCTTACATATGTCACGGGCGGCAAGTACCAGATGGTCTTAAAGCACATTCCATCATGTCGCAAGCGGCTTCCTGGGCAGAAAGCCAGTGTGTGTCGCCTCAAGAGATTTGCAGGGCAGCCACTTGGAAATCTTTGCACACATTTGCTAAGCATTACCGTTTGGTCATCAGGGATCCACAAGTGGATACTTTTGGCAGCAGTGTTCTTCGAGTGGGACTCTCTGGGTCCCACCCCTCTTAGGGTACATCCCACGGTCTGGATTGATCCTAGTACGTACAGGGAAAGGAAAAATTGAATCTTACCTGCTAATTTTCGTTCCTGTAGTACCAAAGATCAGTCCAGACGTCCGCCCATGGGTATATATGGAGAGTCCGCTCAGCTAATTGTATTTTTCTCTTTGCAGAATTTTTCGAAGATTGTGCATCTATACTACGACACTACGACGTGGTTGTTTTTTTTCACATGTTCTGGTTTTTTAGAGGTTAAAGTTTGGATTGATCTAGTCATTGGTTGTTAAATTTACTTCATTCTGCTTTGATATTGATTATACTGAAGGATCGTAGGTAGCACACCATGTTATCTAGGGGGTACTTTTCAGCTTTTCTCTGACACCATCTGCTGGAAGGGAGGCATAACTCAGCAGTCTATACTGATCCTTGGTACTACAGGAACGAAAATTAGCAGGTAAGAACCAATTTTCCTATATGGTCTTATCTATTTGGATGAAGACACTAGAAGGACAATTCACCTTTCTTGATAATGCATTCATCCAACAAGGCCACTCTGCCAGACTAATAGAGAGATGGAACATGTTATACAAAAACCCACAGAAAACCTGCTTCACTTCAAAGAGAAAAGTGACTGGGTGTGTTTTGCTACTTCTTACAACCTTGTAATATTGCAGTGTGAAGACATCAAGGATTTTCTGGCTGTGCTTACTGCAGATGAAAAGTGAGGGACATATTCAGTGAACCACTTTTCATAGTTAACAAAACCGCTCAACCTATCTAGTCTACTCGTTGGGAACAAACTACTTTCCAACCAGGCAACAGGACCAAGAGGAGCTTGACCAGAAGAAATGAGAAAACTAAAAAAATGTATAAAGCTACCTATCCCAAAGCATAAAATCCACAAAGTCCATAAATCCACAAAAGTATATGAATCATTCATCTAGTAATGTGGTGTACCTCATTCAGAACAAGAAATGCTTCAACACGTAATATGTGGAAGAGACCAAAACAGCTTTCAAAAGCAGGATGAACTGACATTGATGCATTATAGCTGACCTAAACATACGTTTTGTCCCACAGGTGTATTTTCCTCCTACCAGGGCACTCATCTGTGATTTTACTGATATTGGTCCTCAAGGGATTTTTTTTTTAAAAACATACAGGAAATGACAAATTGGAAACTGAAACATATTCATCTATTAGATTTTTAAAAATGGACTGAATCAAGACACTAGATTCATTAGTCATTATTGATAATTTTAACATTTGCTCTCTTGATGAAGTGTTACCTAACCACCCTATTCACATCAATTCAGCACCTCCAGCAGCTAAGCTTCTGCTAATTGTTTGTTACGTGACATCTGCTAACAACCTCTGTTGTGAGAATTTGCCCCACAGCATTCTTTTGATATGTTTCCATTGCAGTCTTATCTGAAGGGGACCCATGTGATTTTGAAGGCTTCATCTTTTGTTGATCCTTTAAAAGGGATCACAATCTACAGATTATAGTCTCAAAGTAAAACATGCATTGCTGTATACTGTTACAGTTCTGTACAATTAAAACATTGTGTCTTCCTCATAATCTAATGCAATTTTTCTCTCAACCATCAGTTCAATGACAGACCTCCCAAGTCTTAGTTATTCTAAGATACTCTTCTTTACATGTCAATTTATGCTGGGGTTCCTGGTTGAAACCAGATGGGCTCACAAACAAGCTGACAACAATACTTTACTGACCTCATGGTTGCTCTTCACATTTTCACTGTCCCTCATACGGGAGGGGAAAAAAATGGGAAACTTTTTTTTTTTTTTTTTAGATTTTTATATTCCGCTTTTCGGCATTTCAAAGCGGGTTACATTCAGGTACTTTCCTAACCCCAGAGAATTTATAATCTAATTTTGTACCTGAGACAAAAAAGGTGACTTGCCCAAAGTTACAAGAAGCAACAGTGGGATTTGAGCTCTGGTTTCCCTGGTTGATAGCCCACTGCTCTAACCACTAGACTATTCCTCCATTCTGTGTGTGGGGGGCATGCAGTAGAATAAGATGTGCAGAATGGATGAGTAAGAGAAGGTGATGGAAGGGTGAGAGTTGAAAGATTTGGAAAGAGAGAAATGAGAGAACAGAAATGCAGATGGAGGGCAGGGAGAAAAGAGAGAACCATAAAAACATTTAAAATAGAAAGGAGAGCAGGAAAAGAAATTGGTAAAATTCCTGCAAAATGAAAGTGAAGAAAGACAAAACAATATGAGGCAGAAAGATATTAAAAAAATATTTAAATCTAAAATGTGATTTCTTAGTGTCCAGTCAGATGAATCCAGAACAAGTGGGGTTATGTACTTCTACCAGCAGATGGAGATGGTGCAAACTGACATCACAGTATATATACACCCCTGCAGTGATATCAGCCTGCCAGTATTCTCCAACTCCAGTAGATGGTGGCCGTGCATCTCCCCACTGGGAATTGCTTTGATTTGAAAAGGAGAAATAAGGTGTTAAGCTCACTCTGTGCTTATGGCCAGGGACACAAGAACACTTAGACTCAGTAAAAGTATAATGTATTTTTATTAATCAATATAAGTGTTCTCGGGAGATGCTGGGTACTGGGTGCCCTTAGTCTTACAATCTGACCAGCATCTCCTCGTATACAGGAAGTGATCCTTCTTTTATAGGTAACATTCAAATACAGGAAAAGGATAGAAGGTTCTAGGGACTTGCATGACTGCCCAAAGAATCATTTACATAAGTTGTGATGTCAAATGCATGATTAAATCATCCCTAACTATCCCTGATTGGCTTCCCAGGATGTGTAGCCCATTTCCCATGACTTTCTTTGTTCTGGTAAACTCTTACTGGTCAAGACAATCAACACGTCTGTAACTGTGTGGATTACAAACTCCTGAGAATAGTGCCTGAAGCTCCCCTGTGGTGACTCTATGAATAGGCATCACCTGTCTGGTGCCAGCTTGCCTCCACAGATATCCAGGGACATTCTGTAAGTCACTCAGAGTCCATTCAGTCCAGGCAGGCCAAAGACACGCAGAGGGTTCTGGGGATTTCCTTCTCCATTTTGGTTGTGTTCAGGCATACTTCTCAAAGGAAAATTAATTCGCCCTGCTCTCCTGCGGTGATACCAAATGGTCCCTTCCCCAGTTGAGAATTCCTAAGGTGATTTCCGTGGTCCCTCAGAAATGTGCCTTGGTCCAGCAGCTGGTTTTCAGCCGGCGTGGACTTAACTGTTTAAACAGCTGAAAGATAGCGGGTGCAGGAAGCCGAGTGTGGTGGTGATGGCACATGCCCTGTGCCCTCGCAGCCGGACATCGTGTCTGTACTGAGCTAGGTAAGGCTGAGCTCAGGTAAGTTTAAAAAAAAAACAAAACAGACAATAGAAGGGTTTTTTTGGTGTAGGGCTTCCTCCTTCCCTTGGTCTCCTGCTCGGCGTGCCGTTTCAACATTCAGCCCGCTCTGTGGGATGTCAAGGGACGTGGACAGCCTGGCAGATTGAGCAGCCTCTGTAGGCTAGGCCTTGCTCTGAGGCTTTGTCGCTGCACATGGTGTGGTAGGCCTCAACAGTGTTTTGAGTACTTTCTGTAGGCTGCCCTCTACAGGATTGTCGGTTCAGTGTGTGTGCCTAGTTGTGCGTCCAGTATTTGGGTGCTTAGTCGGGCCTAGTGGTCTCTGCATCCAAGTTAAGTGGCACCTTTGGTGTCCGCATGCTTACCTGTGCACACAAGTTGAGCGTTGCTGTGCATTTAAGCTTTTTACGGCACCTGACTCTTGGATGCCTAATTTTTGGATGCCTAGATTTTATTTTTTTTTTGGATGTTAAAAAAAAACAAAAAACAGCAGCTAGACACATGCCTCTGGTCGCCGCTTAGCGCACTGTCAGCCTAATGGCGCCTATACCTAAGAAACCTAAGTGCCTTTCTCTTTGCACTGCCTGTCATAATCTGGCATCTCAGCTGGGAATGCCAGCTAACTTGTGCCAGCGCTGTTTGGTAGCTCAGGGAGAATTATCTTCCTCTGATTTCACTAACCCTGTTTCTTCTCAGCCGGATGTAGGTCTGGGTAAAAACAAATTAGGTGGGGTGTCTGATTTTTGAGCTCCCCTAACTGGTTCATCAGCAGGGGCGGTGGCTCAGTGAGTATGCTTCAGGTACCTCCTTGTATGGATACTTCTACGTTTTGATGGGTTTCCAAATGGAGAATGGTCATGGAACCTTTGCTGTTTAGAATATTCATAAATAAGTTGGAGAAAGGAACAAGGAGTGAGATGACCAAACTTACAGGTGACAAAATAGTTTTGAGTCATTACAATAGCAGCAGACCTTCATGAGATTAAGCGTCTGAGCATCTAAATGGCAGATGCAATTTAATGTGTACAAGTGAAAAGTAATGTACATAGGGAAAAAGTACATAATGCTGGGCTTCATGTTAGGAGTCACTATGCAGGAAAAGGACCTCTGCATTCCTGTGGACAAATCATTGAAATTCTCAGCTTATTATATGGTAGTAGTCAAAAAAAGCAACTTGAATGTTAGGAATGATCTGAAAAGCAATGAAAACTAGAACAGAAAATATATTGTCTCTGTATCAATCCATGGTGTGGCCACACCTTCAGGCCGATGCTATATCGTGTGCTGAGCCTAGTGCACAGGCTGATGAGCTCTTGGACATGCGTTTTGGACGCACTAGGCTAACACCTGATGCAATAAGGGGAATAACATGTCCAAAACGTGTATCCAAACTAGCCCGTAGCTAATAGCACTCATCATATGTAAATGCATAATAGCTATTAGCTATTATCCCCGATGCAGAAAATCACTGTGTACATGTTTTAATATGGAAAACTTAATGCCAGCCCCAGGGTGAGTGTTAAGTCTTTACATACTCTGAGCCATCTGAAACTCCATGCACAAAACCACAAAAAAGCCGCAAATACTGAAGCAGCATGAAAAAAAAATTTCTTGTCAGCAGTCAGGTTAGGAAATTGGACACCCACTGAGTATCCATTTTCCTAACCAGTGTACCGCTACTTCTGGGCACGCATTGCCATGGATGCCCTAGGGATGCACAATTTATCCCTTGTGGTCCTTTTTAGTGCAACCCCTCATTTAAATAATGCATCGTGTGCCCAGCAGAGGTCGCTGGAAATGTGTTAGGAGAGCGGGCGCCCAACCATGAGCACCCATTTTACGTGAGTATTGTGTGCAGTTCTGGTAGCCCTGTCTCAAAGAATACATGGTCAAGCTAGAAAAGGGAATGAAAATAACTCCCCTATGATGAAAGAGTACACAGGTTAGGTTTCTTCAGCTTGGAAAAGAGATGGCTGATAGGGGACATGAGAGAAGTTTATAAAATGGGTGGGATGGTACGGGAAAATAAAGGACAGTTATTCGCCTTTTCAAATAATACAAAAACAAGGGAACAATGCATATTCCATGATACTAACAACCAGCAGATTTAAAATAAATTGTAGAAAGTACTTTTCCACTCATTGCATGCTCGAGATGTGGTCTTTCTTGCCTGAGGACATGCTCAAGATGACTTGCATGGTAGGGTTTAAAAGAGGTTTGGACAAATTCTGAAGGAGAAATGATCTAAGAAAATTCAAGGTGTGCTTTAAGGTTTGGCAACTAGGATTCAATGCCTACAAGTTCAGATAAAGTTGAACATAAAAAGTATATAAGGTGATATCTTTTATTGGACTAGCAATACATTTCTTGAGTAACATTTGAGAGCTAATTCTCTTCAGGTCAGATTTCAAATGAACGAAAGATGACTATTAGGAAATATAAAGTAGTGTGGCTGCAATAAGTGAATCATAAAAGGCATGCTAGTTATATCATGAAGGAGAAGGGGCAGGGAGACAAGTACGATGGGTGATCAGCAAGTGATGGGCAATATAATTTTATTGTTCATAATATGATAAGAAACCTAATGAGTCCTTTTATGTAGGGTCCAAAATGTCTGATCATTTTGTCTTCAAAAGTCTTGCATTCCTGGATCGTTGTAAATTTTCCTTTGATTATCCTAAGATCATTGATGCAGTGTTCTGATTCTGAAAAGTGCTTCTCCTGTGGTGTGTGATCTTGTGCTGGTGTGAATTCATTTTGGCCTGTTTCACTAATGCAGCATGCTTCTTCACATTTTCTGCACGGAATGACATACACTACATTACAAGAACAGCATGAATGGGATTCCCTTATGTTGAATGAATTCCATGTGGGTTTTGATGGGAGTCCTGTGATATGAGTTTGAAATAATTTGCAGCATGGTACATTGCAGGGATTTGTGTCATGTTCTTATTTCCGAGTTTCTGTTAGATGCCTGCTTTTTACCAATTTTTGCTTCAGATTAGGTGGTCGCCTGATGACCAGTACCGGTGGAGCAGGGACTATTTCTTTCAGTGCTTCATCTTCCTGGAGTAGTGGCTGGAGGTCTTTTATGATTTCTTTTAGTTTTTCTAGCTTTAGGTTGTATGTAACTTTGTATTGCAATAGATTTGTCCTGGGTGTTTTAAGTGAGCAAGCATTCATCTTAGAAATTATTTCAGGGTAGTAGCCCTTTTGTTTGAAAGATACAGTCAGGACTTTTGAGTTGTTCATTCCTGTCTTTTGGATCAGAGCATGTACGGTAATATTGTTTGGATTGACTGTGTATAATGGACTCTTTTTATACATGAAGGTTGGAAGCTGACGCTGTGATCTGTCAGTTTTTCTTGTACACAGATGTTTGTAGATCACATGGAAACTGGTCTTCAAAAAGTTTACTTTTTCTGTATAATAATCCATTTTGAATCTGAATGAACAGGGCTGGTGCTTTCATTAGGCAAACTAGATGGTCACCTAGAGTGCCAATTTTTTTTTTTTGGGGGGGGGGAGGGGGGACGACAAAATCCCCCTAGTACAAGAGTCGGAGAGGGAGAGCCAATACTGCCAAAGAAGGGAATGCTGTGCTGGTGCTGCTGCCAATAGGTGAGCTATGGGTGGGGGGAGGTGTACATGACCAAAGGTTTGCCTAGGGTGCCAAATACTCTTGCACCAGCCCTGTGAATGAAGGATGGAATTCATTAAAGGAATTGTAAAATTGTTTGAGTCTTTTCTCCCTCTGTCCAAAACATAAAAATATCATCAGTATCCTGTTAGTATATGAAGGGCCTAGTCTACTTTATGCTAGACGTGCAGAGTTATGCAGTTGCGGTACAGAAGTACAAAGGAGTTATATGTGATTGGGGGGGGGGGGGGGGGGGGTAAAAGACTGATGTGCACTGACCAGGAGAGAGATCTCAGATTGATAGTTTGATGATCTGAAGGCACTGTCTAAGACCAGAGGGATGCTGGGCTGGGCTGCACAGAGAAAGGCATTACCAGTACGAAAAAGGAAGCAACAATCCCCCTGTACCTGAAGTATTCTGTTTAGTTCTGGATTTCAAAAAGGATAGAAACCAGATGAAAGTAGGCCAGAGCTGAGCAACCAGATTGGAGTGTGGTATGTGCACCAAAAGATTTAGGAGACGAGACTGAAGGACTTAAATATGTATATCCTGGAGGACAGTAGAGACCAGGGAGATATGATACAGACTTTAAAATACCTGAAAGGTAAAAAAAGCTGCAACACTAGGAGTCATGATATGAAACTTCAATTGGGATAGACTCATGTACAGTGTCGTGAAATATTTCTTCATGACAAGTAGTGGATGCATGCGATGCCTTCCTAGAAGAGGTTGTGAAGATAGGAACTCAACAAAATTTAAAAGCGCATGGGATAAATATAGAAGGTCCCTAATAGCTAGAGCAGAGCTTTCCAAAGTGTGTGTCGCGACACTTTAGTATATTGCCTGCAGTGTGCCGTGCAAGCCCGGTGCACGTGACACACCAGCAAGTGGGAGCCAATGCGGCCACCGGTGGACCTCATCCCACTGGCGGCTGAGCAGTGAAGTTTTGCTCGGCTGGGCTGGGCTGTGCCGAGGATGCACAGCAGGAAGATCGGAAGGGCCATGGTGAAGCTCACGTCACCACGGCCCAAAGAAAAAGTCACGTCTAAACGTGCAGGTGCTCCTCCTACTTCCTGCCCACTCGGCCCCGGAAGACAAATGTTGCCGGAGCCGCACGGGCAGGAAGGAGGTGGAGCATCTGCCGCGTGCAGAAGAGGAGCAGGGGACTGAGAAGAGGAGGAGGCCCGGTAGCAGGGCCGCCGCTGTTGCGGATCGGCCCACGAAGATCAGAGCCGCTGCAGAGCCCATCCTGCAGCGACCCGTGAAGAGGAGGCCCAGAGGTAAGAGAGAGTCTGAGGGCCCATAGAGTGCGTGTATGAGATGAGTTGAGAGATTGTGTGTCTGTGCGTGTATGAGATGAGTTGAGAGATGTATGGGAGTGAGGACCTGAATGTTTGCAGAGACAGCATGTGAGATCCTGTGTGTGTGTGAGAGAGACAGCATGTGACAGTGAGAGCCTGTGTGTATGATTTTATGAGAGAGAGCATGTGACAGTGAGAGCCTGTGCTTGAGCAAGACAGCATGTGGGAGTGAGAGAGAGCCTGGGTGTGTTGAGAGTCAGACAGCATGTGTAAGAGAGAGACTGTATGAATGATTGTATGAGAGAGAGCATTTGCGAGTGAGAGCCTGTGTGTGTGTGTGTGAGAGAGAGAGAGAGAAAGCATATGAGAATGAGAACCTGACTGTATGTTTGAGGGAAGAAGATAGATGGAGAGAAAAGAAATAGAAAAAAAAGACAATATGAAAGGAATTGGCAAAAAATAAGAAAGGGGAGGTGGAACAAAAAAGCCTGTGACCAACCGATTAGAAAACTAAGATCAGACAGCAAAGGTAAAAAAAAAAAAAAAAAATTACTTTTTACTGATTGGCACATGTAATCTTTGGTAATGTGCAAGAGTAGCACTTTCTCTATGCGGATCTTACAATGTACGAGATCAACATGGAGGAAGTGGAAACCCACGGGGCCTGCACAGAGGAGGCAGCAGAATGGGCTTCAGTGCCAATAGCAGCAATCAGCGCCTCCCCAATAGCCATGTGGCATCAGTGGCAGCAGAGGAATGAGAGAGGCTCCGAGCTTGCTGGCAAAAGAAAGAGGAGGTCTGCCTTTAGTGTGTGCATGTGTATGAATGGGAGTCTGCTTGGGGGTGTATGTGTGTGAATGCATGGTTGCCTGCCTGAGGGTGTGTCTGTGTATGAGAATGAATGGGTGTCTTCCTGGGGTTTGTATGAGTGAGAATAGGTGCCTGCCTGTGTGTGGTGTATGTGTGTGTGTGAGAATGAATTGGTGCCTGCCTGGGGGTCTGTGTGTGTGAGAATGACTGGGAGCTTGCCTGGGTGTGTGTGTTTGTGTGTATGTGAGAGAGCCAGAGAGAGTGAGAGCATGAGTGTGTATGAGAAAATCCAGGGGAGTAAGGGTTTGTGTGGGGGATGTGTGTGGAGGGGGAGAGAGTGTCTTAGAGCCTGAGAGTGTGTCAGTGTCTGTGAGAGCGAGAGGTTATGGTGGGTATAAGAGCATGAATGTGTATATATGTGACAGTGTATGCGTGAGAGAGAATGGACATGTGAGTATGTGTGAGAGAGAGAGGATAACCTCCCAATCCTCGACAATATCAGGGTGAATGGAAATCAAGAGCTCCCACGTATGGACAGCAGGGGCTTTTTAAAATCCTTATTAGTTTTAATTATTGGGTGTTATTTGATATATGTGCTGTTTTGAAATATTTTATTGGTGTTTGGGAAATTGTAAAAAATGTATATGATTTTAATTAATAGAAATTCTATTTATCAGTAGTTTTAAAATATTCTTTTATTAGTATGGTTTTACTATTATAACTGATGCTTTATGTTTCTTGATTTTATTTGTCTTATAAGGAATGGTGGTTCTGTTTTTCCATTGTTAATACACAGTCTGGTTAGTTTTTGTCTAATTTGTTCTCCTTTATTTTGTATTCTGTATTTGGTGAGGGTCTGTCTCTGCTCCTTGTGTGTGTGACCATGATGAGAGATTCTGCTAGCATAGGGATCTATAGCAATCTGGTTTGTTTTGTTTCCTCAGTAGGTGGTGTATTGGTATTCTAGGACCCAGTGTAATATTTACCCTTGCTTTTTCACAGGTAGGGTTATTGTTGTTTGAGTCCTTGGTGCTATTTCTGTTGTGTTACAATGGAATTGCAGTTTAGATTTTGAGTGTCTTTTTTGCGAGGTTTTGTATTAGTTCACAATGTGCCTGGCAGTGGAAGGTGTTTGTGCTGCTGTTACTGTGAGGTGACACCAGAATTTGAAAATATCTTTTAGTATGATGAGCTGTAAGGGAAACATCCAAGCTCCATTGTTTGATGGAATTTCAGTGGATGCACAGAGTTACAGAACTGGAGGTGCAGGATTTATATTGACATTCTGTCCCTTCCTATAAATTCCAGACTTCACTCTCATAGCCATAGAGAATTAGTTGAATGAGGCTATCAAATAACTATATAGTGTGAAACTGGCCAGCTTTTTAAAATTACGCAGAAGACCCTTTGGACTTTATTATTAACACCAAATATTCAAAAGCTGTGTTCATCCCATCAAGCTCATATATCTTATTAAAGAGGTAAATTGAATAACACAATAACTTTGTCTTATTATTGTTACTCATAAATTATAACAATAACATTCATCTTGGAATATTATATATTTTTAATATAAAAGGTTTTCATAAGATAGGTTGTGTCATGAATCATTTTATTATGTATATATTTAAGGAAACATACATAAATTGTCGAAATACATTTCGTTCGTTTAACCTTTAACCTCTGGTTTGCTAGTAGACTGAATTACTGTGTCCCGAAATTATGTTTGTCTAAAAGGTGTGTCACCAACATGAAAAGTTTGGAAAGCTCTGAGCTAGAGGATGGAAATGAAGGCATGGGGCAACCTGTGTTAATTTTAGGTGTCTGCTATTAAACTTGAACAAAAGTAGGTGTCAAATGTGGGGAACCCTCCAAATTGACCTTTATATGGGTTTCAGTGCACAAGAAGTTTTGGTGCAGGATATCCTGCTATTGTCATGTTTGATATTTTTGGAAAAGTGGTTAATGGGTTTGTTGTTGCAATATTAAGAAATGACCACTGGATGGCACTTTTAGAGATGTGAGCATTGCAGTTTAATTTGATAGTGTGATTTTGGGGAAAATGGTGCTTCTTCCGTTAAATATGTGGGTTCATCTGATTGGGTAACCAAGGTTTAGTGGGAGGTATGAAAGTGGAAAGTTTTTGAGGGGCTTGGCACTTTTGATTCCTGCCCTTTGCAGGGTGGGATGCATGAAAGATCTCCAGAGGCAACTGGAGAACCAACCTATGGGCTGGCAGGGACGTGGGACCCTGCTGGGGCTCTTCAGAAGAAGGGAGAGGTCCTTGTCCCTGGACTGGGTTTTTTTCTCCTGAGGAACTAACCAGAAGGTGGCACAAGAAGAGTTCATTCCTCCCTCTGAGGAAGAGGACTAGGAGCACAGAGGTCAGGGTGACTCTAATGGGGTACTCCTCATCTCATTGTTCCTTGAATGCAGGAATGTGGGGAAACCTGCCTTTGGAGGAAGGCAGTATGGATATTTATGGAAGATCGAAGACCAGAGGAGTGTAAGTAAAATATGTAAAGAGGAGCTGCATTTTGTCCCTCTTTTGGATGTGAATTTTGATATGGGTGCTAAGGTGTAGACCCCATTCATCAAGCCAGGTTGGAACTGAGGCACCAATGAAAAATAGAGTACAGATTAACCTTCTGGGTAGGGAAATTATAGAGTATTATATAAATAAAGGGAGATAACAATGGGAATGTAACTCTCTATGTCCCAAGGTTTCTGGGTGGTGCTTAAGCAATTATGTGATTCTCACTTTTGGAAGCCCAAGCATTTCTGAGATATTCAATATTTATAGTATTTCCTTCTTCACATTCATGTAAATAGTTGCTGGTTGGTTCATCCAGAAATAATGTTAATAGTCTGAATTTGGAACATGGTGTCTATTACACTTTTCATAGCCAGCACTACTTGGAAGTAGGGACCAGGGTGTTGAATCGTCCCTGTCCTGCCAGAGAGAAGAAAGTGGGTTATGTGACAGCCTGGCAATGACTATACAGGTCCACTTCACCATCTGCATAACCTAAGTCAAGAACCCAGCACCCAAATTTGGAAAGGAGCACCATTATCCAATAGGGAGGCCCTTTCCATCATTTTATGTACCTGAACCAGGGGGTTATAATATCATGCTCAGAACTTTCACTGACACAACAATCTGTGTCTAGGCACCCCAGATATACTTGTACACTACACACAATATATATTTTGTAGTGTTATTTCTTTGTTTACATAAAGTGGTGTATGTGTATGTTGCATCTTTTCATATACAACAATGTTTCTCATGTGGTTACAGATTTGTCTGATGTCTTTCCCTGTTTAAATTCCCCCTGAAGAAGCCAACAGGTGAAATGAGGGTTTTGGGTGCTTCACAGTTGAATTTCAACATTGGGTTATATGATAAAAATGATATATTTCCTGTCGTGTAGCCAGATGGACTCAGAACAAGTGGGTATAGTGTGCTCGTGCTAGCAGTTGGAGACGGATCTGACGTCAGCACGGGTACATATACCCCCACAGGAAGTGAAGCTCTTCAGTAATTTCCGTCTCCAAAGCAGTTTGGAGAGCCTGCACGCTCGCTGAGCGTGTTTCCAATCTACTTTCTATTTTCTACTTTCTACTTACTCAAGGTCCCATCCTTCACGAGGATCCAGCTCAATTCTCTCTTCGGTCTGGCCATTGAGAGGGCTAGGCTGAAGAAAAGAGGTTACTCGGAGCCAGTGATAGATACACTCCTCCGAGCTCGCAAGTTCTCCACATCTCTTACCTACGTCAGGATTTGGAGAGTGTTTGAAGCCTGGTGCGACACTCATGGCACCAATCCACATGCGACTACTATCCCTATTGTTTTGGATTTCCTGCATGATGGACTTCAGAAGGGTCTCTCCCTCAGCTCCATCAAGGTTCAGGTGGCTGCGCTGTCTTGCTATGGTCCCAGGAGGGATGGCAAGACCATTGCCACGCATCCAGATGTTTCTCGTTTCCTGAAAGGCGTCAAGCACATTCGTCCGCCACTGAAGTGGCCAGTGCCTTTGTGGAACCTCAATATTGTTTTGGATTTCCTCGCAGGATCCACCTTCAGACCCCTTCGGGGCCTGTCTCTCCGTTCTCTCACTTTGAAGATGGTGTTCTTGCTGGCTGTATGTTCAGCACGCCGCATTTCGGAACTACAAGCACTGTCTTGCCGTGATCCCTTTCTCAGGATCACTCCTGAGGCTATCTTCGCAAGGTTCCATCCTTCTTGCCTAAGGTAGTCTCACAATTTCACCTCAACCAGACCATATCTTTGCCAACCACGGCAGGTCTGAAGAAATCTGAAGACGGGCGTTTGCTACGCCATCTCGACATTGGCAGATTGCTGCCCAGATATCTGGAAATGACAGAAACGGTACGAAAGGCTGACCATCTGTTCGTCCTTCACAGCGGGAAGAAACAAGGAGAAGCAGCCTCTCGGCCCACCATCGCCCGCTGGATTAAAGGTTTAAGGTTTATTATCATTTATATACCGTTGTCTCAGCAAGCCTTCACAGCGGTTTACAATACAAATAAATAAACAGTAAAGAAATTACAATTCAATCATAAAAGATAAAAACAGCTAAATTTAAAAGAAAGAAATTACAAACTCATAGCTGTTAAAATATAAAATGTAAATAAAAACTATAAGACCAATAAGAACTATATAGTAAAAACAGTAAAACTATATACATTGTAGCCTTGCTTGCGAATTAATAAAAGGCGGCCTGCACTTAATTTTCAATGTATGCTGCATTAAATAACCATGTTTTCAGGTCTGCTTTAAATTTGCTTTTTTCTCACTGTGTCCTTAATTGAGTTGGTAAGGAGTTCCACATCTTTGAGCCTGCGATGGATAATGCTCTTTCTCGGATCTGGCTGAGATGTGCTGATTTTATTGTGGGAATTGATAAAAGACCTTTGTCCGCCAATCTCAAATGATGCTGTGGAACATGCAGTCTCAGAGCTGCATTCAACCTCTCTGTTCTTTCTCCATAAATTATATTATGGATTATACATGCAGCCTTATACAAGATTCTATAATGAACAGGTAGCCAATGCAAGGTTATCAATGTCGGAGTAATATGGCCAAACTTTTTTTTTCCTGTTAAAATTCGAGCAGCTGTATTCTGAAATACCTGAAGAGGTCTGATGGTAGATTGAGGTAAGCCTAAAAGGAGAGCATTGCAATAATCCAAATTTGCGAACAGTAGAGCTTGTAATACAGATCTGAAGTCGGGAGGTTCCAGTAGTGGTTTCAGCTTTCTTAAGGTTAAAAGTTTAAAATATCCATCTTTTAACTTGGTTGCGAAGTCATCAGAGCGGCCTACGTAGAGGCCGGGAAGTCACCACCTCTACAAGTCAAGGCCCATTCTACCAGAGCCCAAGCAGCATCTTGGGCGGAATCTAGGATGCTGTCGCCTGCAGAAATATGTAAAGCGGTGACATGGTCCTCCCTCCATACCTTCTCCAGGTTTTACCGTCTGGATGTCCAGGCCAGGGAGGATACAGCATTTGCGAGGGCAGTCTTACACGGTCCTCAGGCAGCCTCCCGCCCAGTCCGGGAGTAAAGCTTTTGTACATCCCACTTGTTCTGAGTCCATCTGGCTACACGACAGGAAATGGTGAGATTACTTACCTGATAATCTCGTTTTCCTTAGTGTAGACAGATGGACTCAGCATCCCGCCCAGCTGCCTGTAGTCATTGGTTTCACCGATTCAAGGTAAGCCTTATCACTTCTTTCATGAGTGCGTCCACTCTGCCAGGTGTCGACTCCTTCCGGTTGGGAATGCTGGCGGTCTCCAGCTACTATCAATCGGTCAGGGGAATCCTGTTTTCACTATTTTTCTTTGATCGTCAGTACACATATATCCATAACAGCTTTTGCAAGGAAGATTACTGAAGAGCTTCACTTCCTGTGGGGGTATATGCACCCGTGCTGACGTCAGATCCGTCTCCAACTGCTAGCACGAGCACACTATACCCACTTGTTCTGAGTCCATCTGTCTACACTAAGGAAAACGAGATTATCAGGTAAGTAATCTCACCATTTTGTGTTTGAGTTAGCTTGTCTCATTTCATGGTAGTAGGTACATCAAAAGGACACATTATTTCTAATTTAGTTTGAGTATGTGTGGCATGTGTGAATCTCATATAGGATCATTTTCAATATTATGCTTATGAAAGTTTTTTAATTGTATTTAATTACATTATTGTACAAAATGATTTAACATCACTAAACATTTGATATGTATTTTTAGTATGGTTTCTTAATAAAGATGTAATTATGATTTTGTGAACAATTTTGTAGTGTTTTAACCTAGGAGTATTTATAGAGATAAATATTGTCAAGTTTGGCCGGTATATATATACATATGTACACACACACGTGTATACACACGTGCGTACATACGTGTATACATACATATACATATACATAATTGCAAACGTTGTTATAATATAATTTAATGCAAACTTTCCCATGTTATCTCCCACCCCCTTTTAATACCTTGTTCGCATGTTTTAATCGTTCAATGTAAAGCGCCATGCCTGGCGCCAGTTTATGTTACAATGTGAACCGATATGATATCCTGGATGAATGTCGGTATATAAAAATTTCAAATAAATAAATAAATAAATAAAATGTATATATATGTATGTATATATATGTATATATGTATATATATTCACATATATACTTGTTCGATGTAAACCGATCCGATATGGTTATTACTATGAAGGTCGGTATAGAAAAGTGTTAAATAAATAAATACATACACACACCTTAATAGAAAAACTTCAAAGAAAAATATCTAAGTTGTTTGGTTCAGCTATACATGCAAACTTGCATCAGTCCATAAAGCGTTTCCAAATTCACCATTCAAAAATTCTCAACGCTTTTCATAAAAATCAATCCAAAAGTCTATAGCTGTGAACCTCTTTATTAAGACCCTCTACTCTGATGGTTATGTTGCTTTAGTATAGTTTTAGGTGTGTTTTTGAGCACTTTTGGATTTTGAGTTATAACTATAGGCGTGACATTTCTGCACTGGGGTAACCTGCACTGAGGACAGTTATTACTTGTAACAGAAGGCAAGAGGGTAACTTGCACTGAGTGGCAGTTACTACCCTAAACAGCTTGCTGGGCAGACTGGGTGGACGATGTGGGTCTCCTTTATTATGTTACTATGAAAACTCCATAAAACAGGTAGTCTAGGGAAAGACATCGCTAGCCCTGGGAGAAATAGCAAGAAATTAATTTTTTTTTTTTTGGAGCTGCTGAATACTTGTGGCTCTGACTAGAATGCTGTGCTCAATGGACCTTGATCTGACACAGCATAGCTGTTCTTATGTTTGTTGTATTGATTGATGGTATGACAGCTTACATATTATTATGTTCAGTTCTGGTCTCCCCCATCTCACAGAAGCTATAGCAGTTCTAGAAAAAGTACAAAGAATAGCAACAAAAATCATAAAGGAGACGGAGAGAGGCTGAGTAGGTTAGAGCTCTTCAGCTTGGAGAGACAACTGAAAAGGGCATAAGGATAGAGGTTTACAAAGTCATGAGTGGGGTGGATGAAGTAAATAAGGAATGGTTAATTATCAATTTTAATAGTACTAGGACTAAGGGATATATTATGAAATGAGAGGTAGCACATTTAAAACAAATTGGAGGCACAATCATGCTGTGGAATTGGACGACAGAGGATGTGGTCGAAGCATATAGCATAGCTGGGTTTAAAGGGGGTTTGGAAAGTTCCTGGAGGCAAAGTCCATAAATGGTTATTAGAGTAGAAAAGCGTGAGAAACAAGGAATGGATCTACTCTTTGGGATTTGCCGGGTACCTCCCACTGACCCAGATTGGACACAGGATGCTAGACTCAATAGACCCAGCATGACAAATCTTATATTCTTATAACATGAACAAAAGTGGTTAATGGAACACGTATTATGGGATTGTCTCAGTGTTTTAGTAACAAGTAGTGCTTTAGAAATGTTTAGTAGTAGTATTACCTGGAGCTTCTCTCTTGATTGATGGCACCAACAGGACCTCTGGCCACACTGCGGTCCTCAGCATCCACCATCTCCATTTTGATATGTGGCTTTTCTGAAGGCCTATGGATGGCAGCTGTATAAAAGTGACTAGGGCTTCCATCGAGGAAAACATTGTATTTTAATCATGGATGCTTTTTAAAAATACCATCTTGGAAGCCCAGACCAGATGTTTTCAATGCCTTAGAAAAGGTAGAAGGAACTGCCGGCATGGTTAAAAGGCGAGTTAAGAGGCTATATCTAAAAACATCTTTCAAGAAATGGAAAAGGGATTCCAATGAAGAAAGAAGCAAACAGCATAAGCACTGGCAAGTCAGATGCAAAGCACTGATAAGTAAGGGAAAGAGAGAATTAGGAAGGGAAAGAGAGAATTTGAAAAGAAGTTTGTTATGGAAGCAAAACTCATAATAAAAACATTTTCATGTACATTCAATGTAAAAAGCCTGCAAGTGAGTCAAGTTGGACCATTAGATGATCAAGGGTTAAAAGGGACACTTAGGGATGACAAAGCCATAGCAGAGAGACTAAATGAATTCTTTGCTTCAGTATTCACTGAGGAAGATGTAAGAGATACCCATGGGCCTGATTTACTAAGGCTTATCTCCCATTCTGTATCTATGGGAAAAATGCTTAGCAAATGAGGCCCCATGCCAGAAATGATATTCAAAGGTGATGATTCAGAACAACTGAAACAAATCTCAGTGAATTTGGAAGATGTACTAGGGCAAATTGTCAAAACTAAATAGAAAATCATGTAGACCAGAGGGTAAACAACCCAGAATACTGAAAGAACTGAGAAATGAAATTGTAGACCTGCTATTGGAAATTTGTAAACTTTCAGAAACATCATTTATGGAACCTGAAGACTGGAGGGTTGCCACTGTAACATCAATTTTTAGAAAGGGCTCAAGGGGTGATTCAGGAAACTACAGACCAGCAAGTTTGATGTTTGCGCCAGGCAAAATGGTAGAAACTATCATATAGAACAAAATTGCTGAACATATAGATGAGCATAATTTAATGGGACAAAGCCAACATGGATTTAGCCAAGGGAAGTCTTGCCTCACAAATTTGTTACATTTTTTTGAGGGTGTAAATAAACATGGATAAAGGGGAGCCAATTGATATAGAGTATCTGGATTTCCAGAAAGCATTTGACAAAGTCCCTCATGACAGACGTCTTAGGAAATCAAAAAATATTGGGATAGGGGGAAGTGTCCTATTGTGGATTGCCAACAGGTTAAAAAGGTAGAAAACAGAGAATTGGGTTAAATGGTAAATTTTCCCAATGGAAAATGTGAATAGTGGAGTGCTCCAGAGCACTGCTTTTTAATATATTTATTTATAAATGACCTGGAAATGGGAACAAGTGAGGTGATCAAATTTGCCAATGAAACAAAATTATTCAGAGTTCTTAAATCACAAGAGAATTGTAAGAAATTGCAAGAGGATATTGCAAAACTGGGAGACTGGGCATGCAAATGAAATTTAATGTGGCCAAGCGCAAAGTGATGCACTTAGGGAAGAGTAACCCAAATTATAGCTACATATTGCAAAGGTTCCACATTAGGAGTCACCACTCAGGAAATCATCATTGAAAATATGTTGAAATCTTCTGCGCAGGGTGAAGTAGCACCCAAGAAAGCAAATAGAATGCTAGGGATTATTAAGAAAAGAATAGAGAATAAAACAGAGAATATCATAATGCCTCTGTGTCACTCCATGGTGTGACCTCAGCTTACGTATTGCATACAGTTCTGATGACCACATCTCAAATAAAATGTAGCAGAATTAGAAAAGGTGCAGACAAGGGTGACCGAAATGATATAGGGAATGGAACATGTCCCCTTTGAAGAAAGGCTAAAAAGGTTAGGACTCTTCAGCTTAGAGAAGAGTCGGCTGAGGGGGAGCTATGGAGGTCTATAAAATGAGTGGAATGGAATGAGTAAAACTTCGTCAATTTACTCTTGCGAAAAGACCTAGGGGACACACAATGAAGTTACTAGGTAACAACTAATAAGAGAATTTTTTTTTTTTTTACTCAATGCATAATTAACCTCTGGAAATTGTTGCCAGAGGATGTGGTGAAAGCTATTAGTGTAGCTGCATGTAAAAAGGTTTTAACAAGTTCCTGGAGGAAAAGACAGTTAACCATTAAGGTAGAGTTGCAGAAATCCACTGCTTATTCTTGAGATAAGCAGCTTGGTATCTATCTACCCCTTGGGATCCTGCCAGGCACTTGTCACCTGGCTTGGCCACTGTTGGAAACAGGATACTGGGCTTGATGGACCTTTGGTCTGACCCAGTATGGCAAGTATTATGATGTTATGATATAACATGTATATTTAAAAAATAAAGTCAGAAGGAAAGCTTAATGCAGAGGTAGGCAGCTCTGGTCCTGAATTGCCACAAACAAGTCTGGTTTTCAGGACATCCACAATGAATATGCATGAGAGAGAGTTGCATACAATGGAGGCAATGCACGCAAATATATTTCATGCATATTCATTGTGGATATCCTAACAACCAGACCTGTTTGTGCACTCCAGGTCCAGGGTTCTGGTTTAATATCTCTTACATAAATCTGTTTGCAGAATTGTTCTTGTAACATATCTGTGGTGAAATATTAGTAACTGAAGATTAGCATGTTCCTGCAATCCTTCTGTTGTGAAACAAAACTTTTCTGATATATGACTGTCCTAAGAAAGACCCATAAGGCAGGGATTTTCTAATGAGGGGGCAGATCAGCATGACATGAATATTTCTCTTGGCATAGACATAACACGGTCGAGTGACCACTTATTTGTTGGCATCCCTTATTTTATCCCAGTTGCTGACTGAGATGTCGTCTCTTTGTTCTGTTTCAGTGGAATGTGGGTCTTGCGCTGGTGGCGGATGCGTGCCAGACTTTGGCCATATTGTTTCTCCCACAGTAACTGTTTGTGCTGCTCTTCCAGGCGGCGCTTCTGTTCCTGCAGAATACGTGAGTGGCGGATGAGATGATGGAGTTCCTGCCGAAGCTGCTGGTTTTCTACTATTACTTGCTCACTTTTTTGGACCATACTGCGCATTGCTGCCTCATGTGCCTGCTTTGTTAACATCAGTATTTGCTGCTGGGAGTCCTTCTCAAAGGCAGCCTTCTCTTGCAGAAAAGTGCTCTTGATTTGCAGCAAGTTCTGTACATGCTGCCCCCTACTGGTCATAACTTCTCTTTCCAGCTCCTTGACACGAGACTGCTGTTCCTGCTGTAGATCCTTAACTGACTGAAGGTCTGCAATCTCTTTGTTGATATGCAGCAGTTCATTCTCTTTCTCAAGCAGATGCTGCCTTAGTTCCTTTTCCTTTATCCTGAACTGCAGCTGAAGCTCCTCTTTCTGCTTCTGGATCTTCTCCAGCTCTTCCTTGTTCTGGTCGCTCAACGTAATGATAGCATTTTGGCATTTCTGGGTTCTTTTGGAAATATAGGAGACGTACTCCTGACTGTCGACCCGCATCCGCTGAGCCTCCTCCTGTAGGAACTCATTTTCATGCCGTAGTTGGTCCATCCTTTTCCTCAAGTGCTCAAGCTCTCCTGTGAGCTTATCATAATGCTGCTGCAGAAGGGCTTCTTTTTCAGTCATGGTTGCCTTTGGGGCTTCTGTAGTTTTTGAGACCCCCTCTCCAGATCCTGAAGAAGCCTCTTGTGCAGGGTTTGGATTCTTCTCCAAGTTCTCACCTTTCTTATTCTGCTTCTTTTTCTTGATTGGCATGTCTTTTCAGAACAATTAAACCTAGGAGAGATTCACAAAAGATAGTTATTTCTAAAACCCAATTTCAACTAGCGCACACAAGCTCAAAACCTTAATCTGATGTAGAGCTTCATCAGTAGGTTTCCTGGAGTTCCTGCCACTCTCATCTGTTGCTCTTCAGTTATCTGGCCCATATTCTTTCTCCTCACTTAGCCCCCTGATTTTTTTTTTCCTGGCTTATTCCATGACCATGGCTATGTGATCGAGTAGAGTGATGAGGGAAGGAATATGAGCACTGAGCAATCAAGCTAAAGTAAACAGGGTTCTCATAGCTCAGTTAGAGAAAGCTGTGCTTAACAGTTGAGTTTATGGTGTAGAACTAGGAAGCTGAAGGTTTAAATCCTAAAGGGCCTCAGCCAGAAAATGTCTGTAGCACCTCGGTGAGTCTCACAGATAATAGGAAGCTATAGAACACTTGTGTGCTTTCCTTTAAAGAAAACATTTACTAAGTATCCCTCACTAACATGCGACCTGAATATTTTTGCCATAAGTTACTTGTAACCTATACTCTGCTGTAAATAAGTTATAATTTTAAAATCTGCCTTAAACAATCTCACCTCTGCAATCATTCTACTGTAAATAACCCCTGCTGTAAATACCTCTCCACAGTCATGGTTACTCTTCTCTATCTTCTAAGCTGCTATCCCTTCCTCTTCTGTCTATCCCCCCCACTCCCGCCCCCTTTTTCTCACCTGCTCCATCACCCGCTCCCTGTTTTAATGTAATTTTCCTCCTTTCTCAAGTTTTATTGTAAACCGGCGTGATGTGCCCCACGAACACCGGTATATTAAAAGCTGTTAAATAAATAAGTATTTATATTGAGCGATGCCATTTATCATGAGTCAGATATCACCTAAAGAATCACAAAACTTGTGTCTCCTATTTGCTCTAGAAATTCCGCATTTGACTAGACATAAGGATCTGAAAATCCTTATCTCGTTGCATGTCCTGGCTGGAGGCTTCTTCTATTACTAGGAACCAAAGGTGGAAATGCAATAATCAAAATATCAAGCCAGTGAACTACCACCCTGTGGTAGCATGAAGTTAGCAAATAGCACATTTAAAATAAATTGTAGAAAATTCGCACTCAATGCACAATTAAGCTCTGGAATTCATTGCCAGAGGATGTGGTTAAGGAAGTTAGCTTATCTAGGTTTAAAAAAAAAGAGTTGGAAAAGGACAACCAGGAGATTCAAGATAGCGTCTTCCTGAGAAGCACTGGTGAGAGCTCTGCTGCTGCTGCTGTTTTTTTTCCCCTTTGTTCAATATACCATACCAAATGGAAAGCTAAAATCAAGGAGATTTCCCAGCTTCTCCCTCAATTAATTTAAGACAGCAGAAAACTGAAGGGTTTCTTATCAGTGCATTTCTTATCAGTGCAGTTTCTTATCAGTGCATTTCTTATCAGTGCATTTCGGGTTCTGCATACATTGTGCATTTCTTATCAGTGCAGTTTCTTATCAGTGCATTTCTTATCAGTGCATTTCGGGTTCTGCATACATTGTGGTGACTGCTGCTGGGCATGTGGCTCCACTGCCGGAGCACTGAGAGCTCCTTACCGCCCCCCCCCCCCCAATCTGGTGACATCTTCAGGGGAGGACTTGCTTTCTGGTTTCCCCATGAAAGGGTCGAGCCGGGGTGAGACGGGGAAGCCCTTTGCCTTTGATAGTCTAGAGAGAGTGAGAGGCTAGTGCAGCGTTTGTCTTCATTAGGAGACCTGGGCGAGTTAGCTCTGGCAGGAGCTGTGCTTCAAAGTCCCTCGCTTCTGGCCTTGGTGTCTTTGGTGGTTGGGGAAGCTGCTTCAGGCTGTGCCGTTGGAGTTTACTGGCAGTGAAGATCAGGTGAGAACTATTTACAGAGCATCTTTGAGCAAATCCCCAGTTATTACATTAGATTCTGTATGGACTGCTTTGGTTCAGTTTGAAAAATCTAATTTTCTTTGGTAGAAGTTACTTCAGACATTAACCGACATATACAGCCTTTTGAAATTACTATTTTTGTTTATAGAGAAAAGCTGGATGATTTGGATCAGAAAGTTACAAATATACAACATATACAAGCTAATTTGGTTCAGAGTGAAATGATTCACTGGAAAATATTGAGAACGCAATTAGATTTTTGAACCTTAGTTTCCGAATTTCCCATTTTGGGATTACATTTCCCAAATTGATCTCTTTAAAAATATATATTTCTGATGTTCTCAAAATTTCCTCTGTGGTGATGCCCCCTATTGCCAAAGCTTATTATGTTTATTTTAAAGAGACTGTTGAAGTATGATGTAATCTATATATCAATTTCTAAACAACATCATGTGGGCCAACAAGCTTTGCCATTGCCAAAGTAGTATTATAGATTAACGAGACCTCATATGTGTGGCGGGCTATTCAAACACAAGCCCTACTGCCACTATTAGAAAGGAATGCGGTGATGTTGATAGCTTTTGCACCGTCTTAATGTTGTAATCATTGGTCTCACAGAAGAAATGGGTATGTAACCGTAACTTATGTCAGTTTACTAAGCAGTAAAGGTTTTTTTCACTTATCGTAGCGTGGTGTTGCAGATGGGGTGTAACGCTGGCTCTGGCCCGACACGGCTCGTGTTTCTGTGAACCTTCTTCAGGGGCCGCTCAATGCCAATGCTAGAATGTAATGAAAAAAAGTTAAGAAACACCAAATAGGAATATCTTCGACGCAAACCATGGCTACTTGATACCTACGGTTCCCAATACTGCCAACCGGTTCCGCTACTAGGCTGCAAATGTGTTCGGGCAGCAGGATCCGCCATCTTACCTCAGGTGGTTATGTACCTACCACGATGGGCGGAGACGATAGATAGTGACGTCAGAGCAGCTGACATGACGTGTCAGAAGCATTAAATGAGCGAGGACCACTCAACAGAATCGTTAAGACCAAATGGGGATTGTGCCATCAGGGTGTAAATCCACCATTGTTCCCGAACGTTTAAATATTGATCGGAATCCCCTCCACGTGGATTGGGGGGTATCTGTTCAAGAATCGTCCATCGGAGCTGGTCAAAACTGTGTCCCAAATGGGTGCAGTGATTTACCATGGGCGCCTCCAAATTGACTGTGTTGAGACGGCTGCGATGTTCAAACAGCCGTGTTTTAATTTTTCTGCGGGTGCGTCCGACATAAAGAAGTTGACAGGGGCATTGAATGAGGTACACCACCCATGAGGAATCACAGGTCGTGATTGATCTTTTGTAATATATGTGACCGGTTTGAGGGTGTTGCCAGGAGGATCCCTCCATTGTGATAGAGCACATGTCACATTTGCCACAGCAGGTATGGTTGCCTGGGAGTCCGGTGTTGGTACGTTGGGTAACAGATGCATGTACTATTTGATCTCGTAGATTTTTGCTCCGCTGATATGCAAACATAGGTGGTTCTGCAAAAATCGGGTGTAATTGGAGAATGTGCCAATGTCTTTGAATACTTTGCATGATGAGATACGATTTATCTGTATGAGTGAGCACACAGATATCCGAGGTTACAGGTTCTCGGGTTTTATAATTCAACAAGGCTGCATGGGGAGAATGCCATGCTCTTTTGTATGCCTTGTACACCGCATTATAAGGGTAGCCCCTTGTGAAAAATCTTTCTGCTAGTATGCCTGCTTGATATTTGAAGTCATTGTCTGTGGAGCACAAGCGTCTAAGCCGGAAATATTGGCTCACTGGTAGGCCTTGTTTAAATGCTCTTGGGTGGAAGCTGTGGTATCTGAGTAGATTGTCATGGACAGACTAGATTGCCATGGACAGACTAGAAAGATTTCACATTTATCAATCAAGGTGGTTTGATGCTGTATCTCTCTGGATCCGCTATATTGATGATTTTCTCATTTTTTGGAAAGATGAAGGAATACCATTACAAGAATTTCTAGCTTGGATCAATACCATAGACAGTGACCTTCAATTCACCACACATCACAGCACCACGCATATAACATTTCTAGACATTTCGCTCACCATTCAAAATTCACACTTACACACATCCATCTATCGTAAAGAAACAGAGAGAAACAATCTACTCAGATACCACAGCTTCCACCCAAGAGCATTTAAACAAGGCCTACCAGTGAGCCAATATTTCTGGCTTAGACACTTGTGCTCCACAGACAATGACTTCAAATATCAAGCAGGCATACTAGCAGAAAGATTTTTCACAAGGGGCTACCCTTATAATGCGGTGTACAAGGCATACAAAAGAGCATGGCAATCTCCCCGTGCAGCCTTGTTGAATTATAAAACCCGAGAACCTGTAACCTCTGATATCTGTGTGCTCACTCATACAGATAAATCGTATCTCATCATGCAAAGTATTCAAAGACATTGGCACATTCTCCAATTACACCCGATTTTTGCAGAACCACCTATGTTTGCATATCAGCGGAGCAAAAATCTACGAGATCAAATAGTACATGCATCTGTTACCCAACGTACCAACACCGGACTCCCAGGCAACCATACCTGCTGTGGCAAATGTGACATGTGCTCTATCACAATGGAGGGATCCTCCTGGCAACACCCTCAAACCGGTCACATATATTACAAAAGATCAATCACGACCTGTGATTCCTCATGGGTGGTGTACCTCATTCAATGCCCCTGTCAACTTCTTTATGTCGGACGCACCCGCAGAAAAATTAAAACACGGCTGTTTGAACATCGCAGCCGTCTCAACACAGTCAATTTGGAGGCGCCTATGGTAAATCACTGCACCCATTTGGGACACAGTTTTGACCAGCTCCGATGGACGATTCTTGAACAGATACCCCCCAATCCACGTGGAGGGGATTCCGATCAATATTTAAACGTTCGGGAACAATGGTGGATTTACACCCTGATGGCACAATCCCCATTTGGTCTTAACGATTCTGTTGAGTGGTCCTCGCTCATTTAATGCTTCTGACACGTCATGTCAGCTGCTCTGACGTCACTATCTATCGTCTCCGCCCATCGTGGTAGGTACATAACCACCTGAGGTAAGATGGCGGATCCTGCTGCCCGAACACATTTGCAGCCTAGTAGCGGAACCGGTTGGCAGTATTGGGAACCGTAGGTATCAAGTAGCCATGGTTTGCGTTGAAGATATTCCTATTTGGTGTTTCTTAACTTTTTTTCATTACATTCTAGCATTGGCATTGAGCGGCCCCTGAAGAAGGTTCACAGAAACACGAGCCGTGTCGGGCCAGAGCCAGCGTTACACCCCATCTGCAACACCACGCTACGATAAGTGAGAAAAATCTTTACTGCTTTGTAAACTGACATAAGTTACGGTTACATACCCATTTCTTCTGTGAGACCAATGATTACAACATTAAGACGATGCAAAAGCTATCAACATCACCGCATTCCTTTCTAATAGTGGCAGTAGGGCTTGTGTTTGAATAGCCCGCCACACATATGAGGTCTCGTTAATCTATAATACTACTTTGGCAATGGCAAAGCTTGTTGGCCCACATGATGTTGTTTAGAAATTGAAAGCTTATTATGTGTCATCTGGAACAAGACAAGATGCAGCTAATCAAGTTTGTGATCATAATTTAAATCTAACTGAACTTTTGGAAACATCAGGTGAAGTTCAAGTATCTAACAAGAGCTACTCTTATGGTTTCCTTTGTTTTTGGTCAAGATCAGGACTCTATTTTGAGTCTTTTTTTTTTTTTCAAAATAGTACTGCTCTATTTTATATCCAGAAAATCTGGATTTATCAGATATCACTAGAGTAACCCAGGAACGTAGGAGGAAATTTTGGGGTATGCGTTCTGAAGTTTTGGCACTGGGGGCACAATTTATTCTACAGTATCCATGTAAATGCAAAATATGTTTACTTTGAACCTTCTCAGTTACGATCTTATATAGAGATCCACACTAGAAGTGGCTGGTACCTGTCATCTTATTGATAATGTGATGTTGATTCTCTGTTTTCTTTTATCTAGTACAAAAAAAAAAGGTAACACACACTTTGCTCGTCTCCTCCCATTTATCTTAATGTGAGAGTTCATTCTTGTGAGGATCTTTGTGTTGAATATATATGAATAATTTTTCTTGTGATTCCTCTCAGATTTTCTCTAACAAGGACTCTTGTTTTATATACATAAATACAAAACAAAGTTTAAAAAAAAAAAGTTTGAATAAGTTCCTGGAGGAGAAGTCCATAAATTGCTATTAATCAAACTGATTTAGGTAATAACCATTGCTTATTTCCAGCATTAGAAGCATGAGATTTATTTACTGTCTGGGTATTTGCCAGTTACTTGTATCCTGGATCGGCTACTATTGGAAGCAGGATGCTGGGCTTGATGGACCCTCTGTCTGACTTTGTATGGCAACTTCTTATGTTCTTAAGTGAGATATCATCTTATCACAGACCTCAATGCCAACTTTTTTTTCAGGCACAGCAAGGCTCAAAAGTATAATCATAGGTTTCCATGTGTGCTAACAAAAGTTCCTCTTAGAGTTTTTATGTGCATTTAAAAACCCCAGAACACAAACGTTTACAAATAATCGCATGGTGTAGTATCAGATCCAGACCCGACGCCGGCCTCATTTTTGGCTAGATGGGTTCTAGTGGACTTGAATCTTTGGCTGGATGTGCAGGCTCACCAACATTTATGTGCTCAAAAGGGGTCCTGCACAGAAAAAAATGGTTATTTGTAGCAGAAAATGGCACTTAAAAACTTTGATAGCACACAGAGACCTATAAATTTACTTTTGAACCTTATTGTACCTGAAAAACAGTTGGCATTGAGCTCTGATATGATGGTCTCCTATTTCACCACTGTGTGTATATAGGGTGAAACCGTTCACTTGTTTAATATTTGGATGCTGCTTCTCCCAAACGTTTAACTTAAATAAAGATGGCTTACCACTAGGTGGCAATAGAGCCATTGAAGTTAACTCTACTCCATTCTTTTTTGCTGCTTGTTAGTGGGGGGGAAAAAGCATCTTCTCAGATCACCATTCTTTCTTCAGGTCTTGTGTATTCATTGTCTTCTATTTTCTTATTATTAAGGTTTTGTTATTTTTATCTAGGTAGGCCTTTTTGTCATTTTAATGTTTTGGGGATTTTATTCCTTTTTAACCCTCAGCCCAAGGGTGTTGAAGGCATGGACAATGTTAAGTTTTAGGGTTTGTTTTTTTCTTTAAAAATGTATTTTCTTTAAAATTCCTTTTGATTATAAATTGATTCTTTTCATAGGAATCATATCATTGAAACTCACCACTGCAGCCACGATGACACCATGGTGTCTGTTGCCACTGTTTCAGAGACTATCAGTCCATTTGGATGACGGATCTCCAGGGGGCTGTTACCTGGAGCTGTCAAGACCTAGCGCAAAAGGCTATATATCTACCTGGTTGAGAGCACATTTCAGCTGCCCTAGAAGCTTGAACAAAAGCCCTTGTTCTCCATGAAACAGTGAGTGGTGGTAAATTGAATCTATGCTGAAGAGTGATAACTGGAGTGCCTCAAGGATTGGTTCTGGGACCAGTTCTGTTCAATATCTTTGTGAGCAACATAGCGGAAGGTTTAGAAGAAAAATATAGTCTTTTTGTAGGCAACACTACGATCTGCAATCATGCTTAAAGGAAAGAAAGGATAATTTTTCATTCTAAGATGGCTGGAGGAGTGGTCGAAGATGTGAGATTCAATGCCAAAAAGTGCAGAGTCATGCATCTGAGATGCAGAGATCCAAAGGAGCTCTTTGTGATAGGGAATGAAAGATTGTTGTGTATGAACTGGGCAAAAGAGCTCAGGTTGATAGTGTCTGATGATTTGAAGGGGACAAAGCAGTGGCTAAGGTCAAAGAGATGCTAGGCTGCAGCGAGAGCGGTATAACCAGAAAAAAAGGATGTGATAATGCCTGTATCTCAAAAAGGTTAGAAACAGGATGGAAGTGGTCCAGAAAGAGATGACCAAAATGGTACGGGGGATTGCACCAAAAGACATGAGATGAGACTAAAGGACCTAGATTTTTAATGTAAACCGGTATGATTTGTATATTATACAAGAATGTCAGTATATAAAAATTAAAAATAAATAAATAAATATGTATACCATGGAGGAGAGAAGGGACAGAGGATATACTGTATGGTACAGAATTAAGTACCTGAAGGACTTTAATGATGCATGTGAATCAAGCCTCTTCCAATGGAAAGAAAGCTGTAGAACACAGGGACATAATATGAAGCTCCAAGGAAGTAGACTCGGGAATAACAATCTGAAATATTTCTTCATGGAAAGGGTGGTGAATTCATGAAATGCCCTCCCAAAAGAGGTAGTGAAAACAAGAATAGTCATCGAATTCAATAGCTCATGGGATAAACAAAGAGGATCCTTAATGGCTAAAGGATGACAATGGAGAAACGGGGTAACCTGCACAGAATGGAAGATACTACCCTTAAGAGAAGGCTCGGGAGGTAGACTGTATGGAGGAGTGGCAGTTACAACCCCCCCCCCCCCACCAAAAAAAAAAAAAAACTCAATGCGAAGACTGGGTGGACCATTGGATCTTTTTCTGCCATCATTTACTATGTTACTCTGTTAAAGTTGTTCTTATCTATTCTCCTGTGTGATCCTCCCTGCATCACACCAGTCCACAGGTTCCACCCTTCCACCAGCAGAAGGAAAGCAGCATTGGAACTTTTATCTTCTTCTTCTGCCAGCTATACTACGATGTCTGACTGCACGAGCCTGGTCCTGCAAGACTACAGGCGTCCCCCCCCTCCTCCCTCCCAAATGACTCAGAATTCATAGTAAAGCCAGCAGAAGAGGAAGCAGGCAGTCACAGATAAGAAGCACCACAACTGCTTTTCTCCTGCTGGTAGGAGGGTGATGATGCTGGGAGGGGGGGGGGGGGCTTCCCAAACATCTAATGTGACCCCATTTTAGCATTTGAAAATTCACTTGACCCTAGAGCACAACCAAAACTAATTAGCAGGGGTGCGATTTCTCTCCAACATTCACTCCATTCTCATCCTCACTGCAATCAAGCTGAGCCCTCTCTCATTCTCCTCTCTCTCAAGTGAATCCTCTCTCAAGCACCACCCCTTTCTTAATACTTCTCATAATCTCCACCCCTCCAGCATACCAAAATCACTCAACCTCTGCCCCTCCAGCTGATACCCACTTACATTCTGCAGTGCCTCATTTCCCCATCCCAGTTCCCCTCTCACCCCTACTGCCCTTTTCACATTCCCCAACTAATCCTCTTTCACCCCCCAAGCTTTTCTTATAACCCAACTGTGATCCTCTGTCATCCCCCTCCATCTCACCCTCCTCAATTCCCTCCTCACTCTCATCCCCCATCTCCTAGCTCTCACCTCTTCTCTCTGCTCTAACCCTTCTCTCCCATTTCCATTCAATTTTTTATTCTCCTCTCACCCTTCACAGCCAATCCCCTTTGAACTGATTCAACCCTCAAAATCCTCCTCCATTACCCCAGCATGTTGGGAACATTGAGTGTAGTTTGGAGAAAGCATGTGTCTAATAAACTGGACTCTGTTACTCAAGATCATCAACGGATCCTTTCGGATCAGTGCATTCTTTGGAAGGGGAAGTTAGAGGTTTAAAAGATCTAACCACTACTATTACTCGTGAAAGATCTGCTACTTTGAGGAAAATAGAATACTTGGAAAATACAGTAAAGCATTTGAATATTAGATTATTAAATTTCCCTAAATTAAGAGAGGAAAATTTATTGACAACTTTAAAAAAAATATTTGGAAAAAAATTTAAAAATTTCCTCTGAAAAAATTCCTGTTATAAAGAAAATAATTCAATTACCTTATAAGCAAAATGAAGTAAAAAATACTGAATCTAAGCAATCTATAGATTTCCAGAATTTAACCCAATATTTGGAAGAAACACAAGATGAGATTTTGGATTGGATCACTTTATTAGTAAATTTCAGACCCAACAGGAAATTAATCTGGTTATGCAGGCATATTTTAAAAACATGAGTATTAAATTCTTAGGTGGTAAGGTCAGGGTATAGACCTTGCCAGAAGTACTCAGATTAGACGCAAAGCTTTTCTTTCTTTAAAGCCCAGCGTCATGGTACTGGGGGCAACTATCGTTGTAAAATACCCATGTAAATGTGTAATAAAACAGGGAAATGTTTTTATTTTCTTTGAGGTATCTCAATTGCAAGATTTTTTGAATGCTAGGATGCAGATATCTATTAAAGATGGAGGTGTAAGTAATTAGTATATTGTTGAAACTTTCATGAATATCCAAATTATTCTATTATGTTTAAAAAAAAAATCTCCTCACAAATTTCGTTCTCTTGGAATTGCCTCTATGATGTTTAGTTTTTGAACAAATATGTTTACTTGTTATTTATAAGTTGTGTGATTAGAATGTATGTTCAAACTTTAATATTTCATTTTGCAAGTTGATTACTTTGTAACAGTTTTGAAAAATTAATTTAAAAAAAAAGAAGAAAGTGTGCTAGAAAAGATGGAAAGAAGATTAAATGACTACCAGCTTGATTAAAAACTGAGGCGAGAGAGGCTATAATAGTTAAAAGAAAGTCTTTCAAGAAATGGAAAAGAGATCCGCATGAAGAAAACAGGAAACAGCATAAGCACTGGCAAGTTAAATGCAAAGCAGTGATAAGGAAGGCAAAAAGAGAATTTGAAAAGAAGCTTGCCGTGGAAGCAAAAAGTCATAATATAGACTTTTGCAGGTACATTTGAAGTAAAAAGCCTGTAAGGGAGTCAGCTGGATGATTAGATGATCAAGGGGTAAAAAAGAGAATTAGGGATGACTAAATGAATTCTTCGCTTCAGTGTTCACTGAGGAAAAATGTAAGAGATACCCATGCCAGAAATGATATTCAAAGCCCTCTTTTGAGCAACTCAACTCAAAAGTGACCTGAAATCCCATTTTTGCTGTATGTTTCCTCTCACTGGATTGGCATGCCTTTTGCCAAATTTATAGGTATGCACTTCAGGTAGTGCTAGAATTTCACCCTGACTAGTAAACTGTCCTTCCAATACTTTTCCCTGATCCTTCACAAATGAAACTATATAACAAATATCACCTTCTGTCTGGAGTAAACAAAATCCTTTAGAAATTCTGTTCAGCGTTTTGTTTCTTTTGACATTGACTAACCTGATTTTCTTGTGTCTGAAATGCAGAGTATAAATAGCTAGCAGATTGTGTTTCTTATTGCTAGGCTCTGGCAATCTTTAACCATCAAAGCTATTGCTGTAAGAAAACAATGTAATTTGCTTGCTTGTTTGGTATATTTGGCCTGGGCTTCCACCTCATTCTGAACTGGTATCTGTTGGGCAGTGGCGCTATAAGCTTTTGTTTGCCCTTGTCTAAGTTATTTTCTCTTTTGGTTGGTGTTCCACCTTCACGGAGTGGAAGGATGGAGGGCTGCCATCTCCAAAAAAACCCAACAAAAAACAGGGGTGGGTAAGAGTATGGGGCAGGGGTGTGGCCTGTTTGTTGCAGCGGTTGCTACCCCTAATTGAGCTGGATGTTCACTTGAATGCAGTTCCGGCACTGCTCTCTACATTGGTGGTGGGTGGAGGGGAATTAGGGCTGGAGGGTACTGGAAGCCAATAGTAACAGGTGGGAGAGAGAAAAAGGAAGGAAAAAAAAAAAAGGATAAAGTGTGTAGCTTGCTGGGCAGACTGGATGGGCCGTTTGGTCTTCTTCTGCCGTCATTTCTATGTTTCTATAAACTTCCCTAGCTTAGCCATTGCAGTGATTGTCTTGGGCCAGAAGCCTCAGATCTTGATCCCTCAGGGACCCACTACATGGGTACTCGAGTTCTAACTGGTAGGTGTTACCATCAAGTAATGGTTGGGACTCCTTACTCAGTGTTAACTTGCCTGGAGAATGAAAGCTGGGCCCAGGAATTAAATCAGAATTTTCCACACTGCAGGACACAGCACAACTGCTTGAACCATATCAGGCCAGCTTAAGGGCAAGCTCAGCTAAAGAGGGTTTCAAGACTGTAACATGGAGTTTAGTCCCTGCATTCATCAAATCATATTGTTTCCATTGAATCTGACTCTCTCGCTCCCTCTGGGAGTCTAGGTTTGACTTAGCAGTACTGCATAATTTGAATTCACTAACATGGGAAGAAGGCTTACAATTGTACTGGCATAGATATCAAGTATAATTTGAATTATCATTTCTGTCATGTGTCAACAGAGCATAGAAAAGTGATCTTCATTAGCATCAGCAGCAAGTCCTGAAGCGTTTGGGGTTATTAGAAACTACAACTTCTGGAAGGCCATTTATCTATAAACTTGCATCTCACGGGATTTCTGCAGACTGAGAATTTCTTTTATGCATACACTTTTTTTTTTCCTCCCTTAACTTTCATATGGTTTAAAGGGACATATCAATTTAAATAGCAACAGATGGGAACACTTATTTACTGTATGAATGGATTTAAGTATGTTTTGGAAGTTGAAACTACATGAGGCTGAACTGAGGTGTAAACAACTGGTTTATAAGAATACACTGCAAGAGGATCAAATGTGTTAATTTTGTTTTATGACTTGTTTAATTTTTCAATGTTAGAGTTATATGTTTATTGTATTATGTGTTATTTCTGTAAATGGCTCTGAGCAATTTTTTTTTTAAATCTGGAAAAGATAATTCATAAATAATCCACGATTCTTACCTTCACAAAGACTTCTGGGTCCTTAAGATTCTATGAGTTAATGAGCCATGGCAAACATAATAAAAGGTATCAGCAGAAAAGGACTATGTGGTCCATTCACTCTGCCCATTTATGCCTGTCACAAGTCTTGATCTGTGGTCTTCGCTCTCCTTCTGGCACTAAGGGCTTTTTGTATCTATCTTATACATGCTTAAATTCTGCCACTGTTTTGGCTCCTATATACCCTCTGTTGGAAGTTTGTTCCACCACATTTATTTACATTCGTTTTGAGCTTTCTTCCCTTTGGCTTCAAATGATGACCCCCCCTTGTCCTATTCCTTTCCCCCCAGATCCTCTGAGGTCCCTCTTGATCCAGAATGCAGTACTCACATTTCAGCAGATGGACCTGCAAAATCCCTCCACTTTCTCCTAGTGGCAGACATTCCAGGACTAAGTTCCAGATAATTCAAATAAGGGGCTCATTTATCTTCCAATGAATATCCTAGAGCTGGCAAGTCAGGCAGGGACAGTTTCAGTTGACTGGCCTTCCTTCCAGTACTTCTACCTGCAAACTACACCTTCTGCCAAAATCCTTTCAAACTTCTGTAACCTCTCACCAATCTCCTCCCCTATATGTCCCATTCCCTTTTGGGGAAGAACTACCCTGTCACTCAGTGAATTTCACATCATCCCCTTGAACTTCCTCTGAACCTCCTTTATCAGATGATTCCCTATGTTAATGGATAGAACACATTTTAGGACACCTCTGAACCTTTAGTGGATCTTCCACTGCTGGAAGAATCTCAGTGTTCAGGCATAAAACACTCTAGAGCAGTGGTCCCCAAACCTGTCCTGGAGGGCCACCAGCCAGTCGGGTTTTTGGGATATCCTCAATGAATATACATGAGAGAAAATTTGCATGCACTGCCTCCATAACATGCAAATTTTCTCTCATGCATATTCATTGTGGATATCCCAAAAACCCGACTGGCTGGTGGCCCTCCAGGACAGGTTTGGGGACCACTGCTCTAGAGGGCCAAGCAGGGGTCACATCTGGAAAATACAACCTTTGGGTACTTTATTAAATCCTGCTAGATATTTGAACATTTGTGTCATTTCTCCCCTTTCCCTTCTAGAGCACATCTTTTGTTCCCTCAGACTCTGTGTATGGTATATAGTGCTAGTCACAATTCTGGTGGCACTCCTTTGAGTTGCCTCTACCTTCTCATTGTCTATTTGTAGATTTGTTCTCCAGAACTGAATAAAGCCTGCAAGGAGTCTTACTGGAGACCTATAAATGGTAGTATTATTTACTTTTTTCCACTGGCCGTCCTTCTTTCTTCAGCGGAGCTCTCCCTAGGCGCGTGTGGGAGGCCCCGCCCTTTAAAGGATCAGTGGCGCGAAAACCAAGTCCGGCCCCAGAGGATGACATCTTCAAGGAGGGGTATTTAAACCCCACAGCTGCCACAGAGGATTGCCCTTGCAACAGGTCTTCTCTGCTTGAGTGCTAGTTGCTACAGACGTCATCCGTTCCTGCTTTGCTCCAGTTCCAGCTTCCATTCCTGCCTTGCTCCAGTTCCAGCCTCCATTCCTGCCTCGTCCCTGCTCCTGTCTCCATTCCTCAGCTTGATCTCCAGGTTTGACCTCGGCTTGCCTTCTCGTCTCTGTCTGCTGCCCATCTTGACCCTTGGCCTGTTTTACCATTGCTGCTTCTTCGCTGCCTGCCCCGGATCTTCTGCCTGGACTTTGGTTCTGCTTCTTCGCTGCCTGCCCAGACCCGGACTGCTGACCTCGTCTATGTCACGTTCTTCACCACCTCCCGGAGACTAGTTCCATTGGGGGCAATTCCTCGGTGGACATCCATCACTGGCTCCGGCTCAAGGGTCCACAACCGTAACAGTTTGCAAAGGCCATGGACCCGGTGGACTTGTCTGGCCTCCAGGCCATTCCGGGCTTGGCCCAACATCTGCAGCAGTGTCTGGAGATTTGTCTGCCACAGTGGAGCGCCTGGCCTATCGCCTTGAATCCATGTCTGGGTCCGGAGCTGCTCCTCCTCCTCCTCCTCCCGTGGTACCAGTTGCTCTGCCTCCCTTGACTCATATGCCTGCTCCACCTCGGTTTGCCAGGGAGCCAAAGCAGTGCTGAGGATTCTTCAATCACTGTTTCATCAGATTCTCGTTCCAGGCCCAGCAGTTTCTGACGGATCAAGTCAAGACGCCATTCATCTTGACTTTACTGGATGGTAAGGCCCTGGCTTGGGTGTCCCTGCTGTGGGAGCATGGGGATTCCATTCTCGGGGACCTGCCCCATTTTGTCCAGACCTTCCGCCATGTATTTGATGAGCTGGGCCGTCAGTCTACTGCCGCCTCTGAACTGCTTCACCTCCGCCAAGGTTCACGCCCGCTGGCCGAGTTTGCAGTAGAGTTCCGCACCTTGGCATCTGAACTGGGTTCGTGTGAGGACAACCTATACAGTATCTTCCTCGAGGGGAAGATACTGTATAGGTATCCCGTATTAAGGATGAGCTGGCCGTTTGAGACCTCCCTGATGAACTCGAGGCTCTCATTGACCTGGCTGGTCAGATCGATCAGCGTTTGCAGCAGTGTGCAAAAGAACTTAAGCCAGTTCGCCGCATGGTTCCTCTGGCTCCTTCCTTCTCTCGTCCGTTGGTCTCCCCTGCAACATCTGGGCCTTCGCCGGAACACGGAGAGGAGCCCATGCAGCTGGGCTGTACTCGCCTGACAGCAGAGGAAAAACAGCGCCGCAGAACACTTGGTTTGTGCCTCTATTGCGGAGATAAGGATCACCTGTTGGCCCAATGCCCTGAGCGTCCGGGAAACTCCCGGGCCTAGGTCTCACCGGGAAGCTGACCCTAGGCTGCATCAACCCCGCTCCTCAATGTACTGTTCATGTTATGCTCCAGTTCTCCGAAGGATCGTTCACAACCCTGGCTTTCATCGATTCCGGGGCTGGAGGAAACTTCATCCTAGCAGAATTGGTTCGTCAACTTCAACTTCCGGTGCTCCCCCGCAATCCACCGTTGCTTATCTCATCCATCCAAGGGGAATCACTCCCTGGCCGAGTTATCTCCTGCATGGCTCCAGTGACCCTCCATACTGGAGTTCTCCACAAGGAGGAGATATTCTTCCTCATCCTGGAAAAAGGCTGTCCACCCACTTGTACTGGGCCTTCCCTGGTTGCAAAACCACTCCCCCACTATTGACTGGAGAACTCTCAAAATCGCGGCTTGGGGACCCGAATGTCTTGCAACTTGCTTACATCAGAAGCCGCAACCGAAAGTCCAACTTGCTATGACTAACATTCACCTGCCTCCATAATATGCCGACTTCTCCGATGTCTTTTCCAAAGAGGAGGCGGAGACCCTTCCAGCGCATTGTCCCTTTGATTGCGCTATTGATCTGTTACCTGATACTGTTCTACCCCGGGGATGGGTTTATCCACTGTCATTGCCAGAGATTCAAGCCATGTCCAAATACATAAAAGAAAATCTGGACTGGGGGTTCATTCGCCCTTCTTCTCCAGCCGGTGCAGGGGTTTTTTTTTTGTATCCAAGAAGGATGGCTCATTAAGACCCTGCATAAATTACAGGGGACTCAACGCTATCACTCGCAAGGATCGCTATCCTCTCCCTCTGATTCCTGAGCTCTTTGACCGCCTCCATGGGGCCAGAGTATTTACCAAACTGGATTTGCATGGTGCCTACAACTTGGTCTGAATAAAGCCTGGAGATGAATGGAAGATCGCATTTAACACGTGCGATGGTCATTACGAGTATCTTGTGATGCCATTCGGACTGTGTAACGTGCCCGCAGTCTTTCAGAATTTAATGAATGAAGTATTTCGGGACATGCTTCATAAAGGAGTAATTGTCTACCTTGACGACGTCCTAATCTACTCCAAAGGTCTAGAACGGGTAGATGTGCATCGGTTATTTACTCTTTCGGATAGTAGAAAGACTAGGGGGCACTCCATGAAGTTAGCATGGGGCACATTTAAAACTAATCGGAGAAAGTTCTTTTTTACTCAATGCACAATTAAACTCTGGAATTTGTTGCCAGAGGATGTGGTTAGTGCAGTTAGTATAGCTGTGTTTAAAAAAGGATTGGATAAGTTCTTGGAGGAGAAGTCCTTTACCTGCTATTAAGTTCACTTACAGAATAGCCACTGCCATTAGCAATGGTAACATGGAATAGACTTAGTTTTTGGGTACTTGCCAGGTTCTTATGGTCTGGATTGGCCACTGTTGGAAACAGGATGCTGGGCTTGATGGACCCTTGGTCTGACCCAGTATGGCATTTTTTTATGTTCTTATGTTGTGTTATCCTTCTAAATGACTTTGATTATGGACCTCTAATAAGTTTATACTTTTAATACTTATCTGGGTATATTCAGCAGCATTGCCATGCCACTGAATATGCCACGTAGGTTAGCCAGACAAGTTACATAGCCAAATATATTTTACTATTGGCCCCTTAAAGTTTAATATTTAAAAACATGGTATCACAATTATGTGTTTTTTACAGGATCGTTCTCCGCAGGATGGAGGGGGATCATGTTTGGTTCTGTTGCTATCAAAATCTTGGTGGGGGCGAGGTTGCCTATCAACTGGAGCCCAGAGTTTTTTTTTAAGTACCTAGCAATGTCTCTGGGAAGACTAGTCATTGTGTTTGGTTTGAGAGAGAGAGACTGCTAGGAACAAGGAGTGGGGATGTTGAGAGAGAAAATCTCTTGGGGACAGGGTGGAAAATGAGGGAGAATACAGGTCTGAGTCCTGTTAATTATTCTTTTATCCACAACTACCTGACCTCTCGTCCCCAGTAGTCTCTCTCCCGCTCTCCTTTCCTCTTCATAGGGAGGAGGGCATTGGTAGAGAGACTGCTGGTGGGGTTATTGATATGAGTTTAACTGGCATAACTCAGTCCTGTAGGCCTAGTGCCTGTCTATGTTACCTTCTGGCCCTTCCAAAGAAAATCTGTACTGACTGTGCCACTGCCACAGAAATGACTTGTATGGATTTGGGTTGAAGGCAGAATAAACAGCAGCAAAACTACAAAATCCCCCTAACAAGAGAGAGAATGGATAGATATATACTTACTGTTAAGTAAGATGTTCGGATCTCAGATCAGCACCCTCTAAATTCTTTTGCATGCAAAATAACTTTTTCCTTTTACAGCTGTGTACTTTGTTTGAGGCTCCCTGTTGCTTAGCTACCTTAAACAAACCGTTCAAGCCCTTATCCTTGTAATTCAAGCACATCCAACTCCAGAATTAGTCGTATATCACGTCTCCATACAGTGAATTTTTTATTAACTCACCTATCACAGAGAATGTTGTCTTGTTCTCACTAATGATCTTTTCCAAAGCTGTATCCTGGAAGTTCCTCTCTTTAATTCCCCGGGCTTTGTGAAATCAATTGGTCTGCGCTATGCAGCAGCCACAGGGTTCTTCCTGCAATTTTCAGCTCGTTAATATTCATGAGTCTACTCCACAGCAGACTTCCATGCAGTCAGCCTGAGGGTCTTTAAAGAGGCAGTGCTCCAGAACTGTTCCGTGCTGAACGCAGCTGTGGGTGACTTTACAGACTGGGCTTCCTCTCAAATTCTTTTTTTAATGACACAATATAGACATTTTTGTGATTCTAACCTAGAAGGCACAATCCATGTTTTCTCACGGGTAGGCTTACCCACAGATCCCATTTTATCCGGATAAACCAAGAGGATGCTGGTTTAATCTCAGGGTTTATTTTTCAGGTAGCACTGCATACTTTTCCGCTGCCTGCTAGATTTACCCTGTGGTCCCCAAGATATAAACTTGAGCCTGATACCGACACTGCCCACCGCTCCAGGTTCCCCCCTCCCTTCTTGTGTCTTCTCTTCTGTGCTGATAGCAGCACCTCTAACCAATCCCCACCGGCCCATGGACGAAAACAGCATATCTGGCCAAATCCTGGGAGCCCGCGGGAAAACACAGCACCTCCAACCAATTCTCGTGGGAGAACGCAGTGTCTTCAGCCTTCCCCTGCAGGCTCATGGGAGACGGAGACCTGTGCTTTACCAACATGACAGGGTCTAATGTACTATTTGTAATGCTGTCCTTACATAGGCTCTGGGGCCAGCTGCAGGAGGCGGAGCTATCTTGGAGGCGTTGTGGGCTGTTGGCTGCCCCACCCCCAAGGATGGGTCTGCCTCTGAGTACTGACATCTTTTTTAAAGAAACAAAGCATTGTTTAATCCCTTTGATTCTATGAATTTATAGGCTTTTTTTCTGGAGAAATTGGAACTAGAAGGACATAGGTGCAATGGATCAGAAAAACAGGATGAGCTCAGCCTGACCGGATGGCGTGGAACCAGGTCGTAACTAATGGGCAGATTCCATTTAGATGCAATAGTTTTAAACAGAGGTCAAAGGTATATGTAACCCCCAACTAGTAATTGGGCCTCTGCAACTTGGGAAACAAGGGCTGCCAATTTTTGAAGGGAGACCTTTGGCTGTTCCCGGTTCTTGAACTTACAGCTGAGCGCACAGTGGAATTCACATTTCTCCTTCCGTCTGAAATCAATGCTACTGCTACCACAGTACATCTAATGAAGAGTGTCATAAAGCCAGGACTGGCCTGAAGTTAATCAGTTGGTAGAGCTGGCAACATAATTGGGTTGGTTTTGTTTTTTTTTTTTTAATATTTCTTCCTCTAGCTCAGAGCTTGGCTACCTTCCAGCGTACTACATTTTCCTTTTTCCAATCATCCTTCCATTTGCCCCCTTTTTGATTCAATATGTCACATCCTTGACCCCAGAAATTCTGCCTCCCCCCTCAGTGCTGTACTACCAGCAAGAAAAGTCATGGTTAGCAACACGTTGCAGATGGGTGTCATGTGCAGTGGGCGAGAGGGCTTAAGAATCCTGCTATGTTCCTCTGCCCATCTAGCACACTGCACAATGCCGGCACCATGTGGGCCAGCTAAGTTTGATCTCATAATGCATGAGATTAGCAGAGGTAGTCCTTGAGTGAAAAGGTTTGAACTGCCCCTGAAGCGGGGGAAGGGAAGATAGCCAAGATGCAAGGCAATGTTACCGGCATTGGGGGATGTGATATAGTAGAGTACAGAAGAAGAGTGGCAAGAAGGGGAGGAATGGAGGGGTGAGAAGAACAAAGGGGCAGAAACTGGAGGGGAGGTAGAAAAAGAATAATGGGGAAGGGGTAAGAGTTGAGGGGAGCAAAGTGTGAAAGGTGGAAGAGAGAATAGGAGAAACAATAGAGGCAGATCCATAGCGTGCCTATGGCCAATATGGCCATGGCCATAGGCGACACTACCAAAGGGCGCCATAGCACTGCCATGTTCCAATGTGAGCCGTGCGGCCGGCGAGTCCTCAACAAGACAAAAAGCAGAACGGCCCCGTCAAAATCGACAGCATGGTCAGCACGACCCCACTGGCAATGCTGCTAATTCTGGCGGAGCTGCGCTTCTTTTCCACTTATTAAGGCTGTGCTTACCAGGCTGTCAATTTCAGCGGGGCCACACTGCTTTGTCAAAGAAGGAGGAGCACACCCTGCCCTGCTGGAAGTAGTCCAATGCTAGTGCTGGCTTGGCCCACTGGCCGGAAGTCATTCCCTTGGCCACGTGGGCTGAAGAAGGAGACTGCTGCTGCCTGCTACGACGAGGAAGTGAGAGAGAGCATATGTGTATGTGTGTGGGAGAGTGAGAGAGAGCAAGTATGTGGGAGAGAGAGCATGTGTGCTTGTGTGTGGGGGAGTGAGAGAGCATGTGTGCTTGTGCATGGGAAAGTGAGAGAGCATGTGTGCATGTGTGTGGGAGAGAGAGCATGTATGTGGGAGAGTGAGTGCATTGTGTTTGTGTGTGGGAGAATGAGAGAAAGCATGTGTACTTGTGTGGGAGAATGAGAGAAAGCATGTGTACTTATGTGTGGGAAAGAGAGAAAGCATGTGTGCATGTATGTGGGAGAGTGAGAGAGAGCATGAGTGTTTGTGTGTGGGAGAGTGAGAGCATGTGTGTATGTAAGTGGGGGAGTGAAAGGGAGCATGTGTGAGCACAAATACCACAGTTACTCTCTACCTGCTAATCCATGACAATTTCAGGACATCTGGAAATCAAAAGTTCCAAGCTATGGCTAACAGAGAATTTTTTAAAATCCTTATTTTAATTGCGGAATGTTATTTGATGTAAAATGTCTGTTTTGAAATATTTTATTGATGTTTGAAAGATTTTTATATGAGTTTTTAATTATTGAATTTTATTCTGTTCATTGTTTTGAATTATTCTTTTTATTGGTATGGTTTTACTAATTTTGTTTTATGAGGAATGGTAGTGTTTCTGTTTTTTTACATTGTTGCAGCCCATACAGAATTTGGCTTGTTGTAGTTTCCAGTTCAGTTTTTGTCTGTACATTTCTATTTATACACTATGGTCTCTTTATTCTGTATTTGAGGGTCTATTTGTGTTTTGCATGTGCGACTGAAGTGAGTTATTCCATTAGTGTGTAGTTTCTATGTAGGGATCTATAGCAGCTTGGCTTGTTCTGTTTTCCTAATAGGGGGTGTATTACTATTTTAGGCCTAGGGTAATATTTGTAGTATTAACTTTCATAGGTAGGGTTGTTGCTGTTTGAGTGCTGGCAGTTAGTGCTATTTTTGTACAGAAATTATTTTTTCTCGTGGCTGTCTGAGGGTCATGCCCATGCCCAAGAAGCATTGCAGTAGGCCTAATACCATGTAGATTCCAAGTGTCTCATGCTTTTTTTTGCAGGGTTCTCTGGCTGGCATCACAGCAGTGCATGTAAGTATAATATACATATTGTAAGTGATATCTTTAACTCAGAAGACTGTGCTTTGAATGTTCTTTTTCATGTAAAATCTGTTATTATAAATGCATACTTTTAAATTGTGTGTGAGGAGGATGTGATGGGGTGGGGGGTGCAAGGCTATAAAGTTTTCCTGTGGCATCTAATACCCTTGCACTGGTCATGAGCACTGCTGTGCAACCATTTAACAGAATCTCCCAACTCATGGTGTCAGGTCTTGTGCAATAGGTGAGGGCGCAGTTTTCCACTCATCCATAGGAGATCCAAATTGCCTGGCTGCGGCTCTGAATAGAGGTAGTTTGAAGGGAAAGAGAGGGAGAGACAAGTTGTAGTGGGTGGGGTTATCAAGAGAGGAGAGAGAGGAAAGGAAATGGGTGAAAAAGCACAGAAAATAGAGAGAACTGAAAGAAAACTGCAGGCACTCAACAAATTCTAAAAATATTTTATTTCACGAGGAACATTGTCAAGACAATAGATTTCACTGGGCAACAATGAAAGTGTTACTGACCTAAAAAGGTCCTACTCTGTAGTATCTTGATGTGCTGAACACGAATATGACCATGAAAAGTTTTTATTGGCTCTCGTTTTGAAGATATTTAATATAGTTCATTTTCTATGTTTAGTCATGTAAATTTATCCAGGACTGTAAATAAGCCTAGAATGATGTAATATTGCATCATATTGCATAATACCATCATGCACACATCATCCAGAGTTTATTACATCATTTTCTGATGCAATGCAGTTCTACTGCCATGCGGCTGCTGAGTAAGCTGACGTCAGCAGTGTACTATATGAAGCCCAGTCAGAAAGGGTGAGCATTTGAAATATTCATGCTGGCTGACTACTGCTGGACACTCCGCAGAGATGCTCCCGAACAGGTGTAAAGAGACAAGCAAAGAAATCTAAGACGTAGTCTATGACTTCATTTTTCAAACGGTATTAACTGTAGGTCTCCTACTATTGGCACACAGTTCAAAATGTAATTATATTATTGCATATTACAAAAAAAACTAGAGCCAATTTTGCATTTTCACAGTCACATTCATGTTTAGCACATGGAAATTTATAAAAATTGACTAATTTCATTTCCGTAACATGACTTTTGTGAAAATTTGTTGCCCAGTGTTTTCAATTAAAAAATGTGAAAGTTTGTCTGTACAATTATATCTACACTTACATTTGCTGCAAATTCATCAATTGCCCTAGGAAACATGAAAAATCACAGTTTTAGCTTCACATTTCTCCTTATAACTTTGTACAGTTCGCTTCCACCCCATTTATGGATTGCTCAGAGTGTCTTCCATTTATAGATATCAAGTGTCTCAATCTCTTTATAGGAACATAGACTCCACAGCTGTTTTAGTCAATTTGTTGGGTGCCCAATTGTAAATCATCTTTGGTAGAAAAAAGCAGTAGACCAGGGTCCCCAAACTATGGCCGGAGGGCTGGACGTGGCCCTTGGCCGAATTAAATTGCATCTGCCGTTTAGATGCTCAGTCTCCTCGTCTCACAAAGGTCCTTCTGCAGTTCCTCAGATTCGCTGCCGTTTAAACAACTTAAAACTATTCTGTGTCACCTACAAATTTGGTCACCTCACCCGTTGTTCCTTTCTCCAGATCATTTATGAATATGCTAAATAGCACAGGTCCCAGTATAGACCCCTGGAGCACTCCACTAATGACTTTTCTCCATTTGGAAAACTGACCATTTAGTCTTACCCTCTGTTTCCTTATATCCAGTTACCATTCCACAATAGGACACGTCGTCCTATCCTGTGACCTCCCAATTTCCCGAGGAGTCTCTTATGAGGGACTTTGTCAAATACCTTCTGAAAATCCAAATACATTATGGGGTAGATTTTAAAAGGTATGGACGCGCCAATTTTATAACATGCGCTGGCCAGCGCGTGCATGTTATAAAATCTGTGGGCTGTGCGCACATGCGCGCCGGATTTTGAAAACTGTCGATTATGCGCGACAGTCGATTATGCGCGACAGTCGATTATGCGCGACAACTAAATCAGGCTTTCCCCTGTTCCCTCCCAGTCCGCTCCAATTAAGGAGCGGACTGAGAGGGAACTTCCCTACCTCCCCTTCCTAAACTCCCTCCCTCATCCCCTCTCCTCCCCACCCCTTAATCCATCCCAGAAACTTAATTTTTTTTTTTTGTTTCACTACTTGCTGCTCCCCTGGAGCAGAACTAGTTTGCGCGCCTGCGTGCGCTGTCCCGGCCAGCCTCTGTCCCACCCAGCCCAGACCACGCCCCTTTTCAGGGCCCAGCAATTGTGATCGTATCGTCACTTATGCACGTGGCCGGACCCTTTTGAAAAAGCGCACAGGGCCCGGCCATGCTCATTAGTGACGATATTTGCACAAGTGGCTGACTTAAAATTTGGCCATATAGCAGGGGGTCCTCAAACTGTGGGCCGAGGGCCAGATGTGGCCCTTGACTGAATTTCATTCAGTCCCCGATAGCAATGGTAAAAGCAGCTTTATCTGACTCGTAACAGCAGTGATAGCAGGAGCTTGATCCGACCTGCAGTGGCAGCAGTGGAGCACATTTTGACACTGATGCCAGCTCAGATACTTGAATTTGGAAGAACAAGTGGCGCAAGTCAGAGTGGCATGGATGGGGCATTTGAAATTGTTTCCTCTTCATCCTGCAGACCAGTCCAGACAAATGGCATTTCCCCTGCAAACCAGCAGTGGAGGCATAGAATTTCTTCACGTTTTCTTACGCTCTTGACTATATAATCTGAATAGCTGGGTGGCTCTTCAGTAGTTCTCTGCTTCCAGCTGCTGGTGTTCAGTTAGGGATAGCCGGGGAAAGATTTCTTCCTTTTTTTTAAATTTAATTTTCTCTTACTTTCAGAGTTAAAATAAAAAAAGGAAAAAGAAAACTTTGGCTGGCTGTTCCTCAAAAAAAAAAAACAAACAAACCAGAAAGCCAGGTCTCATTTGGGGTTTAGTCTTTTGGGAAAGGCACGGTCTGCAGGGAGCAGGATCATGAAGGGGTGAAGAGCTCACATAGAGATAGCGACAAGACAAGAAGCAGAGCAATCTCCCCCTTTTGCAGCCCCTGCTGTGGTTGAAAGAGTCCAGAAGTGCCTTCAGTGTGGAGGGAAGAGACAGAGCTCAGTGGTGGGCTGTTCAAGATGCGAAGGCCCTGAGTCCTTGGGAGAAAAGCAAGTACATAAGGGAGAGGCAGAGGTGAAAAGCGGGTCGCTGACAGGGGAACAGTCGAAGCCTGCTCAGCAGGAGGTGCGAGAGCATGAGCAGAGTACTCGGGAAGGGGGCGACAGGGCATTGCCGCCGCCGCACCCATTGGCTCGAGTAGCACATCAGCTACGCTCACGGGCCGTAGGCGGTCAGACAATAACTTGGATTTTTCAGCAGAGTTCATTTTACTGATTCATCAGGTCAACAGGAAAATGAAAAAACAGGACGCAGGATGGGAGCCCCGAGTCACCACCCTGCCCTCCGGATCTGAGAGCAATAGGGGCAAAGAGGCCGAGAGGGGAGGGAGACTCCTCTCCAGCACCTCCCCGCTTCTGGAGGGAAATCAGGCAGTATGAGGACTGAATCAGGGGGAGCGGGCCTCAGGAGACAGGGAGGCAGAAGAGGAGGGGGGGGGAGGGGAAGGATGCCACCGTCAGGCTGTTTAGAAGGGAGGAGTCAGGCTCCCTCAGTTACCAAGCGATGCAGGCCTTGTGCCTTCTGGAAGGTGAGAAAGAGAAGAAGGGAAAAAAGGGTCGCAGGGAGACCCCTACTCTTCAAAGTATCAGAAAGACGACTAAAGCCTTCCCATTACACCCAGCCATCAGAGAGAAGGATCAGGGAGGAATGGGAAGCGGGTGAGACGGGTACCCATTGCAGCGGGCAGAGGGTACCCGAGTGGATGCCTCTGTAGCAGCACTGACAAGAAGGACAACGATTCCAGTAGAGAGGGAGTCACGGCCCTCAAGGGATGCACAAGACAGGAAGATAGAATCCCTGTTAAAAGTATTTTGAGATCGCTAGTCTCTCCCTCCAAGCTGCAGTTTGTGGGGTGGGGGTTATGTTGCCAGGGCGCTGGTTGAAGTGGTTACAGCAGCACCGGGCAGAGTTGCTGGGACCAGAGCAGAATCGGAAGCAGCTAAGTTCAGCTTTTTTTTTTTTTTTTAGCAGATTCTTTATATGATTTGGACTTCAGCCAAGGAAGTGGCAATAGCAGTGGTAGGTTCCTGTGGTTAAGGCAGTGGGCGGCGGACATTGCCTCGAAGTCAGGACTGAGCAGTTTTCCCTATTTGGAGAACTGGACACTTTGGTAGTGGAGGCAAGGCCACAGAGGCTGCCAGAGAACCAAGTGAGAGCAATTGGGGAGTCCTTTAAGTTAAAGTCCAAGAGGTCGAGGCTATATAGGCCTGCCAGGGCACAGAACACTCAAGAAAGTAAGCTCCAGCCGAAACAGCCCTTTCGTGGGAACCAGTGGTGGTTCCGAGTCAAAAGTTCCCCGGAATGCAGGGGGTTTTAGTGGCACCAAAAATTGTTTGGGGGGGGCTCACTTTTTGATCCCCCCCCCCCCCCCAGTCAGTGGCCACCTGACACTCTTTGTCGAAGAATGGGCCCGGATAACCAAGGACAGGTGGGTCCTGGAAATTATTCAGCATTGGCTGCCCCAGTACTGGAATTTTGTCTTGTATCCCCATGCAAGTCTCCAATAAAAAAAAAAAGAGCCATCCAAGAGACAGTAAACTGGATCTTGCAATTGGAGGCAATAATGCTAGTGCCCAAGCTAGGAAAAGGAAAAGGTTGCTACTTTCTGTGTTTTGTGGTTTCCAAGAAAGAGGCGACGCTCTGCCAGTGCTGGATGTGTAAAAAGTAAACAAGGCCCTCAGATTACCTTGGTTCAGAATGGAAACCTTAAGATCAGGAAAGGGGAGTTCCTTGCTTCTCTGGACTTGGCAGAAGTCTAGTTGCAAATCCCCATCAGACAGGCACATCAGAAGATTTTAAGGTTTGTGGTACTGGGAAACCATTTTCAAGTCAAGGCCTTGCTCTTCAGTTTGGCCACAGCACCAAAGGCCAAACCTTTACAGAGCGTGATGGTGGTGGTGGTGGTAGCCTTCCTGAGAAAAGGCAGCGCTGGTGAATTGGCGACAGCATTCACCCCAATGACTGGTTCATCAGGGCCACTTTGAGGGAGGAGAGCGAGGGATTCATCCAGAGAGTGAGGTCTCTTCTGGAATCTTTGGGACGGGTTGTGAACGAGGCCCAAGATCCATTTGCAGCCTTCTCCAACACCGCTGTACCTGGGATGCCCCGTTCGATACCAAACAGGGGAGAATCTTCCTGACACAAGAGAAAGCCGAGAAATTGAGAACTCAGGCGTGTGATCTGACCTGCAGCAGCAGTGACAGAAGGAGCTTGATCTGACCTGAAATGGCAGCAGTGGGAACACATTTTGCACTACTCAGGCACTTGTTGGAAGTGCAAGTGGCAGCATGTCCGAGCGGCATGGATGGGGCATACTGGTGCGAGCCCAGCTGACTGGTTGCATTATGCATTTCTGGCATTAGTGCTGCTTGTGCACATGGGGCCACTTGGGCTGAAGACAGACAGACAGAGAGAGAGAGAGAGAGGCTGCAGCATAGCCATAAGGAGCCTTCAGCTGCTGTGGAGGGCACATTAGGGAGGAAGGCATTGGCAGACCTGAGCCATGGGTTCTGTGGAGCCGCCAAGGAAAACCTGGTAAGGAAAGTGATTCCTGGAGCACCCAATTGTGCCACTTATCTCTTCAGAGCTGTGGGGAAGGGGGGCATGGACATCATCCCCTAAGGATGCTGGCTTGGGAGGCGCAGAGTACAGAAATCTTCATTATTGTAGCCCAGATACCAAGTCTGTCTCTTAATCAGGGTCTCCAGAGGGGACTGTTTTGCTCAGACTATGAATCTGGCATGTTGCAAGAGGGGGATGAGGAGAACAGGCAGAAGGGGGTGAAGGAAAGGTATGAAAAAATGGAAGGAAGTAAAGGAGCAGCCAAAGCACCATGGGGGTGTGAGAGAGAGCAAAACACACACACACACACACACACACACACACACACACACACACACACACACACACACTCATCCACTCATCCACTCTCCTGATGCTCTACTTTTCTAGGCAGAAAGATATTGGGGGAGTGGGGAGAAGCAAGAGGCAAGCCTGTTGGGGTTTTGGAAATGTTGTAAACTATGGAGAAACCTAGAAATATTGAGATCCATATTTAATCACTGTCCAGATAGCACAGTTTGCCAGATAAACTTATCTGACTAACTTTGGAGGTATATTCAGTACTGAAGCTAACATAAACCTGATAACTTTAGGACAGTTCTTTGGCCTGACCAGACTTAGCTGGCTAGGTTGTCTGGCTATCTTTGAATCTCGGAGTTAGCCAGATAACCTAGCTGACTAACTCAGCTGCTCCCAGTTACGCTCCCAGAATGCCTCTATCTTATCTGGCTAAATGCTAACCAGCTAACTTATTAGTTGGCTAGAATTTAGCTGGATAAGAGCCCAAATCTTCATTTACCCGGATACTTTCTGAGTAATCCAACTAAATACTTTTGAATATGGATCTCTCTGTTAGTGTCACTCTATCTGCCACCGCTTTTCACCCATGAGAATCCTGCCCTCGCCTCCCCCCTTCCCCATCTTTTCAAATCACTGAATGGGCCAGACATGGTCCCTCTCTTAAACTCTTCTCAACAAACAGCCTCCCTCCCCTCTCTTGGATCAGCAAACTGAAGAGGAACTTCCTCCCTACTCCAGCCCTTTCAGTGACTTGAATTGTCCTTCTCTTGAAAAGTTCGGAGACCCCTGCAATAGAGAAACAATGGAAAAAAATATATATAGAAGTGTGTCATATCTATATATATATTTCACAGGCTCTCCATGTCCTTACTCAACCTATTGCACAGCCTTCCCTCCACCGGGGGTCCTTAATGAACCCATCTCCATCCTTGCCAAGTTCCTCCTCACTGCTCACAACCACACCTAAGCTCCAGCCCCATATAACCCTGCCTTGCCAGAACCTCAGTGCCACTTCATGGAGTCAACCTTGGCTCTCTGACCTGGCTGCTTTTACCTTGCTCCATGCCTTGTGGCCTCCGGGCCTTCTCTTACCGTATACCTTGTTTTGTGGCCTATCTAGGCCTCTCCTTGCCTTTTGGCCTTTGGGTCTTCTGTTAACTTGCCTTGTGGCCTCCAGGCCTTCTGTTTCCTTGTACCTTGCTCTGTGGCCTACTCAGGCCTTACCTTGCCTAGTGGCCTCTGAGCCTGCTCTTATCTTAAACCTTGCTCTGTGACTTACTCAAGACTTATTCTGTCTTGGGGTCTTCAGGCCTTATGCTTAGTGGCCCAAGGGCTTTCTGTGCTGCTGTCTTCAGGCCTTAGTGTTCTCAGTTCTATGCTGTCCTTTTCTGCTCCTGTCCTTGTCTGCCTTGTCTAGTCCTGCCCATGTCTGGTTTTATCATGCCCTGCCTAGTCCAGTTCCTAGTCTCTGATCCCTGCCCAAGCCTGTGTCTTTGTCCAATCCCAGTCACTGCTCAGTATCCTGCCCAGCTTATGTTTGTATCCAGCTCCAGCCCTTGCTCGGTATCCCCTACCTTCCTACTCCAGTATCCTGTCTGCAGTTCCAGCCTGAGCCTGTCCAGTCTCGTCCAGCCTGCCTAGCCTACCCCATGATGTTCTGCTGCCGAAGCCAAGTACTACCAGCCCCCAGAACCCAAGGGCTCAAGCTTCAGGGAAGAAGGCTGGCTAGGCAGAAGATAAACCCCAGTACAGCCCTGCAGTCCTGCTCTGCTCCTGAGGGTGGGTTCCCAGACCCCAGCCAGGATGACAGAGTGTATGTCTAATATAGAAAGAGGATTATGGAGTTTTAAATACAGATATTCTGAAAGGGTTTATTGTAACAGTTAATTTTTCTCTTACACACAAGAAGCACCAGGCTTTTTATGAAACTGGGCTAAAAAGATGAGTTTAGAGACAGGCAGTGCATCTTCACTGTTAGTTTTGTTATCAACAGTGTCCTATCAACTTGATAATTGTGACTAAATGAATGTGATTGAATAATTTTCCTCATATGTGAGGATGATAATTAGTAGAGCATTACTAGGAAAAATGTTATCGAACATCATGGGCTGAGTCTGCAAGTCAGTCTTTTTGCACAGTTTTGAAGACTGCGTTTGTTTTGTTTTTATCAACGTTTTAATTTCCTTAAACTTCTGAGGAAAAAAATATCCATACAAAAAATTGTCAAAGCACTGAGGAACTTTAGCCTGATCCTTGAAGCAAGTATAGAAATAAAGGATGGAGATCAAAACTCAGGAGATTAAAGTCCTGTTTACTCCCATTAGGAGGCCTGTGAAAGCTTTTTTTGTCTTCAACATCCCCCTGCATAAAAATATTGAGTTCCTATATCAGGAGGTACTCATATCTCTTCCGGTAAATATTTCCTCTGAGCAGATAACAATCATTATGTCTTCTATCAGGTTCTCACTGAAATTTCAATATAGAATTTCTTCTGCCAATGCTGACCTGAGGAGCTCCATTAACTTCTTTTCCAATTCTTTGAATGAGGGTCTCTCGGAAGGATTATTTCTCCAGCAAATTAACATGATATTTGATATGTTCTTAGGGAGGTCTTGAGGAGGTATCAGTGCATTCCCTTTTATTAACTCCCTTACATATGTTATATTGCTTATGTCTGTGAATATAACAAAAGGGAATATCATTAGTGCTAACCATTTTATTTATTTCTCATTTCTTATATACCAGTCATCAGATACCAGATCTGGCCAGAGCAGTTTACAATAAAATACAGTCAATGTATACATAACAAATAAAATACATAATACTCAAATAGCCTAATCTATATACTTCAAGCCCCATCTATTTATGCTATTTTTAATTTAAAATTTGCCCAGGTTAAGATGGAAAAAGCCAGGTCTTTACCTTTTCTCTAAAATTAAGAAAGTTCTTTTCCATCCTCACCTCCAATGGAGCTGAATTCCACAACTCCAGACCACTAACTGAGAACATCCTTTTCCTATTTGATGCTTTGCATATATCTTGACTCGATGGGACCAACACCAATGCTGCTGATTTTGAGCGGAAATTATGGGTAAGAACATAGCCCTTAATCTTTTCTTGTAAATAGTCTGCACCCCTCCATGTAATGCCTTATACATCAAAGTCATTAGTTTGAAATTAACCCGCTTTTCAATAGGTAACCAGTGAAGGTGTCTTGATAAAGGTGTCGCACTTGCCCTATGTGGGAGACCAAAGATCAAACATGCTGCCATATTCTGTACCACCTGTTGTAAACGTGTTTTGGGAAGACCACCAATACCACATTACAGTAGTCTAATACTGAGCAAACTAATGCCTGAACCACCAATCTGAAAACAGGGACCTCTAAAAAATAAAAAAAAAGACCTGAAGTATTCTTAATTGTCTAAGTCGAATCCAAGCTTTCTGAACCATTGAATTAATGTAAAAATCCATAGTCAGAGCCTCATCTATTAACACTCCTAGATTCCTTACCTTCTGGCTTTTTTCAATGACTGCATCCCTTATCCTCAAACTGTTTAATTCTTTAAGCACTACCTCTTTCCCTATTCACAATCATTCTGTTTTGTCAACATTCACTAGGAGCTTTTGAGAGTCAAACTACTCCAAGATTTTCTTTAACCACTAGTAATTCTATTCAAAGAAACAGACAATTCATCCTTTACTGGAAACAATAACTGCACTTCATCAGCATAGTTAAAGCCTTCAAACCCACATCTCGAATAAGCGAACCTAATGGTTGCAGGAAAAGGTTGAATAATAGAGGGGACAAAGAATCCCACAATCTAATCTATATGGTTTTGATGAAACCCTCCTCACACGAACCACAGAGGAGCATCCTGCCAAAAAAGAGGATAACCAATCCCAAGCCTTACCACCTAAACCTAATTGTTTACACTGTTCCAAAAGGAAATCATGGTCAACCAGGTCGAAAACACTTGACAAATCCAACAAGATCACAATCACAGGTACTCCCTTATCTCTATATTTCAATAACTCATCTTGCATTGATGCCATCGCTGATTCGGTACCATAACCCTTTCTGAACCCCAACTGACATCTTTCCAACCCCCTCACCTCCTCCAAATAACTAGACAACTGTGAGCACACAACTTTTTCTAATACTTTAGCTAAAAAAGAGCAGTTAGAAATAGGACCATAACTAGCATAACTAGAATTACCCAATGAAACCCGTTTTAAGATCAGAGTCACCACAGACTGTTTCAAAGCTCCCGGCAGATAACCCTCCTCTAGGGACACATCAGCTGCAATCTAGGTAACAAATCTTCTGGTAATGATTCAATCAGAAATGATGGGCAGGGGTCCAGCTCACATGTAGTAACTTTACAATTTTGCAACATATTCTGTAATTCAAGTATACCCACCTTTTCAAATTGTAACATTTCCCCTCTATCCATGTTATTATCTAACTCACAACTGCATCTTTGACTCTCGACATTTGCCTGATCCGGCTTTGACTCTCCTGAATTATTTTACACCAATAGCTAACAAAACTATCCCCATTTATCTTATTTGGGATCTCAAATCTAGGAAGATAATTTCCCCCAAACAAAGACTGGGTAATCTTAAAAATTTCTTGTGGTTTATTATCTGATTTCTATAGCCATCTCTGATTGGGCCTTTCATATGACTATAGCTTCTTATAATGCTCGATACCTCAGAAAGTCTTTATTGTGGAAGGGTTAACCTGCATGGAGCAGCAGTTACAACCCAAACAGCAGTGGTACATTTGAATGGGGGTAACCTATACAGTTTTATGCCAAAAACAGCAGTGGTATGACTTCATCAGAGCTCAAAGAAAGCATGGGGAAGCCAACAGTGTGATGACCATGATGGATTTGGCCATGTTTAGGACAAAGATGAAAGAAGGGTTGAGAGATCAGGTGGAAAGCTCATGGGAGAACTTGGTGTTGAGTTGCAATTGGGAGTTTTGGATGTTCATCTACCAAAAGAGGATGAATCTCAAGTGGGCAGGCTAGATGGGACATTTTGGTCTTCATCTGCTGTCATTTACTATGGAAGTGGGGAGGACCCCAGCCATGTGGCACATGCCTATGCTTGAGAGATTTAAATTTCCTTAGTACATACCTTCTGCTAGTGTTGCGAGAGCGGCCTATAGCTGGTGTTAAGAGCATGGAGGCGCGGTCGCTAGCTCATAGGAGAATTTGAGCCCCTGAACCACGGCACGATTTAGGGAGGAGCCCCAAGGCACACCATGGGAGGTGAGAACATGCAAGCATGGGCGGAACAGGAACAAGGCAGGACTGGAACTAAGACAAGAAACGTCGGAACAAGAACAAGGCAGGGTCAGCCTTCCGCTGGACCTACACGCACCAATGAGACCCAGCAATGCAATGCTGGACTCAGGAGTAGCCCTCCCACCATTTGGTAGCCCTTCTGAACCTGTCGCTTAGGAACGACGAGTGTATGAGGCCAGACGGAGGCTGAGGGCAGGAACAAGGCAAGAAAGGAACTTGGAAGACTCGGACTAAGACTCTTGGAACTTGGAAGACTCAGATGAGGACTTGGAACTTGGAAGATACAGGTGGGCACTGTCCCTCAGGATGCCCTACACAGCCCGCTATGGACTGGTCACGGACCACCCTGTCCTGCACGCCCTACACAACCTGAGAAGGCTGGTTGCAGACCATGCGAGAGCAGGAACAGCGCCGGAAGGGGATCCAACCAAACGAGGCTTCAATGACTGGAAACAGGAACCAGATCAATACGGATTTACCCTTGGGGTGGTCATCTGGAGGACTTGAGGAGCTGGGAATACTCGGAACTTGGAAAACTCAGAACTTGGAAAACTTCAGGAACATCAGGACTTCAGGAAACGGAACAATGGAACCTCTCGACACAGAACAATGGGACCTCTGGAACATCAGGATTTATGAACATCAGGACCAAGGAACATCTGAAACATCAGGACATCTGGAACAAAGACAAGGCAATGAAGGAGCTCTGACAAGGAATGAGACCAGGAACATCAAAGACATGGAACGAAGAGCCATCTAGACAAGGGAAGACCACTGAGGACCTTAATCCGAAGAGGAGCACAGACAACTGTGAATTCCAGGTTCAAGGGCCCCAAGGAACTGGAAGTGAGCCTTTTTATAGGGCTGAAGCAGGAAACAAGCTGAGGATGGCTTCCGGTGGGGCCGAGGGCTTTTCCCGCCACTGGCCCTTTAAATAAACTGAAGAGATGCGCGCTGGCACCTAGGGGAGCCCAGAAGTGAGGCAGCAACCTGCTGCAAAGGCAGGCAATGATGGCGGCATCTTGCCGCATGAAGAGCAGGGCCTGGCAGCGGCACTAGGCCGCAAAGAGAAAACTCATCGGCGGCTTCCTGCTGCATGTTGTGGAATTGGCGGAAGTGGCTTCTTGCCGCTAAGGTGGAGGCATCCTGGGGGCGGCACTAGGCCGCGAAAATGCGTGCCGGCAGTGGCTCACAAGCTGCTAGAGTGGAGGCAGCGGCGGCTTCCTGCCGTTCGAAGAAGAAGTCTGCGGCGGCGGCACTATGCCGCGAAGTTCAGAGGAGATGATGGCGACACTGGCCACACGGAGCGGAGTCCCAGCGGCGGTGCTAGGGCCATGAAGAGCGATGACATCAGTGGCAACAGGGCTGGGAGTGGCAGAGTCCCGGCAACAGCAATGGTGGTAAGTGGAGAGCCTGCTCGCAGGATGGGCTCCGTGAGCAGAATTGTAACAGCTAGTGAGATGAGAGGCCTCTTTGCATGAAGCCTTTCTGAGGAGGTGCCGTGGAGTTACGATACAGACCTTCAGATACGTGAAAGATTTTAATGATGCACAAACTTCAAACCTTTTCTGTTGGAAAGGAAACAGTAGAACTAGGGGGTCATGAAATGAAACTTCAGGGGACAAGACTCAGAACCAACGTCAGGAAGTATTTCTTCACAGAAAGGGTGGTAGATGCTTGGAATTCCCTTCCGGAGGAGGTGGTGAAGAAGAAATCAGTTAACGAATTCAAAGGGGCATGGGGTAAATATTGTAGATCCCTAAAGGCTGGAGGACGGAAATGAAGAAGAGGGTGCATGATGGTAACCTGTATGGAGTGGCAGTAATTACCCTTAATAGAAGGCATGTGGATTTCTACCCTCAATAGCTTTGATGCTTTTGACGCAACTGCAATATCGCTCCCAGCTTTGACAGCAAGGGGAGGGGAAACTGGATATAGACAACAACCAATATGGACCCTGATGTTTATGGTCTGGGGTACTGACATGCAAACATAAGGGAAAAAGCACAAGATGGCTTCTATGGCCAAGTCCCAAAGCAAAGAACGTCAAGGCTCCTCATCCAGTAAAAATGTTGCTAGCAGTAATTTATGGGTTTGACAGTGGCTTGGTTTGATAGATTGTAAATATTACCATTCTTCTCATAAGGCTTGCACAGAGCAGCATTTACTACCCTTGAGAGAAACATGGGGGTATCCTGCACAGAGCGGCAGATACAACCATAAGAAGCTTGCTGGGTAGATGGGATGGGCCATCTGGTCCTTTTCTGCCATCATTACTGTGTTACTATATATGTTATTTTGAAAAAATGAGAGTACACTTGTTATATGTCTTGATGTGGAGTGGATAGTATGATGAAAGCTGGCTCATTTTATTCTGTCTGCATTGACTGGTATTTATTTTTCTGTATATTTTTTTCCATGTATAGTAATTTTAAGTTTTGTACAATACTTTGGGCAGCCAAGTCAAGCTGGGAAGATAATTTATAAATATGATAAACTAATAAAGGATCTCTGAAAATGATACTCTAACCCGTAGTTTTGGCACCCAAACCAATCTTGGTGATTTCACAGCCAGTCATGTAACCCATGTTACTAATAGAGAGAGTTTTGCCCTGCACGCCCATGTGGGGTTGCTAATGGTTTGTTCTATGTTTGTTCTGAACATGCTCCAACTTTTGTGTACTCACGGAATGGCAGGTATGAGTTTCTCAATGCAGTTCTAGTGGATTCAGCTCCCTGAAGAGCATATGTAAGCTCCAGGGAGGTTATGCCATCAAATTCAACTGGATCTGTCCAGCACCATTGGGTTGCAGTAGTCTAATAATGATGAGCTCAATCTAAGTGAGATTAATGCATGAGTTGGATAGATACATGCATCAGAATTAATTTAACTACGTCATGGTGCATTTCCAGCTCAGGAATGGATTAAGTTAACTCTCTCTTACTGGCAAGAATTGTGTCATGTAAAGTGTGTGAAGTAAATGAACAAGATGACTGCACTCAACTAAAGTGACCCAAGTTTTATTTGAAGCGCACAAGAGCATGGAGTACAATGAAGCTGGTAAGAGGAGAACACCCAGGACCTATCCTCCTCAGAGATTGTGTGAGCTCTAAGGAAATTAGGGTGGTGCAGATTACATTAGGTTTTCATGATATCCACAATGAATATACATGAGAAGTTTTCATACATGAGGTCTCCAATATATGCACATTTTTCTCCTGCATATTCATTGTCGATATCATGAGTACCTGACTAGCTGAGGCTTCACCAAGACAAGTATGGGAGCCAGTGATCTGTGGTTTCAGAATTTATACACTACCTGATCATTACCATCTCATAACAATGATCTGCTAGCCAAAATTGCTTAGCTCTTCATTGCTAAATGGGTTACTAGCTGAGATGAATGATTGAAAATAGGTTTGGAATGGCTGAGGAGTAGCTCTTTAGCACCAGGAGTGGCCTAGTGCTTACAATAACAAGCTGAGAATCATAGAAGACAGAGTTCAAATCCCACTGCCGCTCATTGGGACCTTGGGCAAATCACTTGACCCTCCATTGCCTCAGGAACACACTTAAAATATAAGCCTGATGGAGAAATGCCTATAGTACCTGAATGTAATTTGCTTTGAAGTGCCTGAAAGGTGGAATATAAATAAGTGTCATTATTTCTGATGATCCCATAACATGAGCTTAGAATAACTGCCACAAATACTAGGCATGTACTGAAAAAACTGCCTACCTGGAAAAGGAATGATTCCATATGTCATAATTTCAAGAAGCAGGATCCCAAATGACCAAACATCTGATTTAATGGAGTATTTCTCTTCTGTGAATACTTCGGGGGCCATCCATTTTATTGGAATCTTGGCACCTGTCGGGAAAAAGCATGTGGGTGAATGGGAGTACAGGCAATCCTCAAACTTGTGTTTCCTGAAGATTGCGTCTTATGTTAAAACGTAACTCAAAACCGATTGTTCTTATGAGACAATGTTATAAATAGGTCATTGGTTCCAGATACTGCATTTTCCTCAAAATAACCAGAATTCACTTTGGAAAGGAAGAAGGCATTTTCGCTTTTCTACAGACATGCTTTAAGTTACCAAGCAGAACAGATTTTTTTTTAGTAGTTCCACTTCTTCCTTTGTCTATATAAACTAGATAGTTTCTAGTCGTTCACCTAAGTGGGCTTGGAAAGGCAGGTTGCAAAATGAGGAAGTGAAACGGTAGTAATAACTCAAGAAAAAAGCTTTTGCTAGAACAAAGAACTTTGAAATCCTCTCTCTTATCTTAAATATAATGCTTTAATGAAAATAGCTTAAGAGAAGGGACAGGAAGTGAATATTTCCTACTAACCAGAAAGTTTAGTTGAGAGGAGTATAGTGAGCAGCAGTTGTCTGCAGATTTTACAGTATGAATTAACTTTGTATATGAAATTTTCTGTTACAGAAGGAAAGATTGCAGTTGCATGAATCAAGATGATTATTTTCCATCTGGTTTTTTATTTTTTTTTAATTTTTGGAACAGATTGTACAGCTTTGGGGGGTTTTATTGATTTTTCTTTTTTTTTTTTTACCCACAGTTGGAATTACTTTTTCTTTTTCACTTTTTTGAATAGGTGTGCTGAGTCTCTAATCTCTGCTTGTATTGGAGGGTTCCCTGCTGACCCCGCATAGGTTTTGATACTCATGCATTTCTTATATCTTTATATACAGGTTTCTGTTTTTAGATCTGAAGCTAGTAGGGAAGACTTACTTCTAACGCTGGGAATGTAAACTGAGTGTAGGTTACGCTTCTAGCGCAGCTTTGACAGAGGTTATGCTGGACATCGCTGGGAGAGGGTAAGTTCAGACCGTGTTCCCAGGGTTCAGAGGGATTAGGGTCCAGGGGAGGGCTGCTGTGGTCTGTTTATCACGATTGTGGGGGCTGGGAGGGCCTGGTGCAGTCCTTTCAAATGTGGAGGGGGGAGGGGGACCACAGCGGGAAACATTAATTTGATACATATAGGAGGTGATGTGGGGTAAGAGTTGCAAGGTCACTATGGCGTTTTTTGCTATTTGTTGATAGGGTGGGAGGAAATCGTGCCATGGGACCATGTAATTTTTTTTTTTTTTTTTAACTTTCTTGGCGCTACTTATCTGGATATCTTTTAATTCAACTAGACAAGGCCAAATAACTTTAGACTGGCTTCTGAACAGGTCTAAAGTTATCCGGCTAACATAGCTGATATAAGCAATGTTTGGCTAAGTTAGCCGGATAACTCCACTCCTTCTTGGAGCACCCCTGAAACACCCTTTTTTTTTTTTTTTTTTGGCATATAATTTTTATTAGAACTTTCACAGAACCACAGATACATGGGGACATAACAACATCTTAAGAGCAAGAGGATTACAAAATGGATCCCTTATATATTCCCCCCCACCCCCCCCCCCCCCCATCCAAGTCTCTTGTCTCAGAGTCCATAACAATTCAGCACAGTACAACACAAAATGGTAAATGGATCTCAGTCCCCTTATTTTCGAAGAAAAAATAACAAATTACAAATAGTAATCCCTCTATATAAAAAGGAAGTTTTGCATAGAGACCATTGTAATTATAAATCAGGAAATCCCATACTGCATATACAACATTTCTAAAATTTTGAGGTTGAGTGTGTAACATTTTGAAGTGCCATTCATTGAAGCTCAACTGGTAAAGACCCAATAAAAGGTTTCCAAACACCTGGGCAGGGGATTTCAACGTAATAGACTGTGATTCCAGGCACAGCAAGGCCACCAATCTCTTGTGCCACAAGGCCAAAGTGGGAGCAGATGTTTCCAGCCAATGCAGTGGTATGCATTGCTTCCCAACCAAACAACGTTTATATATATATAAAGGGCACCTGCCTTAACCATATATGGTGAGGCCAACGATTTACCTAATTCGCACACCTCAATGGAACCCTCAAGGTATACTGACCACCATTGGCCCACCGAGTGAAAAATTGCCTTCCAAAATTTTTTAATCAAAGGGCAATCCCAGAAATAATGGCTCAGGACCATTTTGATCTTTTTCTGCCATAATTAGTCTGTTACTATGTTACATCCAGATGGCCATATTTAAGGCATTTGCTATGTCTGGATATCCCGGCTCGAAACGCCTGCTGAGGGGAATAAAACATTCTATTCAAGATTTTAAATTGCAACTCTATAATAAACTCCTTCCGATGATCCATATATATCATGCTCACAAACAAACATATTGTCTTCATTTAAAGCAATAAACAATTCGTTACCCCAAGCTTGAGCCATAGATGCTAGGAGTTTATATGATGAAATTGAGTGCAGAAATCTATATAGAGATGAAAGTGCATGTTTGCCTCCCAAGCATAACCGATAAAATCTTTGGAAGGGACTGGAAGTATATTGGACTGTTTGTAGTTGAAAGGTAACCATAATATAGCTCCTAATCTGAGAGAAGATTAGGTAATGATGCACTTGAAACCCTAAATGGGAGAGGCAATAGGTGAATGAGGGTACTGATCTGGATTGTAAATCAATAAATGGTAAAATCAATGCTTTATGTGTCGACTCCCACTCTCTATAAGTTGCTACTTCATCCCCCGGGGGGAAGTCCAAATTGCCCCGCAATGGTAGTAAGAATGATTTCTCCCAAGGTAATGACAACTTATTTCTTAAGGATTTCCATGCTACTCTGGCCGCATTGATCCATAATGAGGTAGCCAGATGCCTTGGGAGAGCGGTTCATGGCATATGAAGAATGTAAGACAAGGAAAGAGGTGCCATCAGTGCTCGCTCTAGGTCCAAGTCGGAATAAAACCCCTTGTCCCCCAACCAATCACCCACCTGGCTCAGGTTACAGGAATGATTATAAAAATGAATATTTGGGAAGTTACACCCCCCCCCCTTCTTCCTTAGGAATCATAATTTTAGCTTGGGACAATCTAGGCTTCTGCTGTTTCCAAACAAATGCCAACGAAATCCAATAGACTGATAATATATCTTTTCGAGAAAGTAATAGTGGAATCATCTGTACCATGAATAGAAGTTTAGGAAGTAGCATCATTTTTATGAGGGCTATGCGCCCCATAAATGATACTGGGAAGTGCATCCACTGCTCGCAAGTCTTCTGGAAACCCGTTATAAGAGAAGGAACATTGACCGCATACCACTATTTAGGATCCCTGTGAATGTATATACCAAGGCATTTCAGCTTATCTACTGCCCATCTTAAGGGAAAATTAGACCATGAAGCTTGTAGCATAACAGAGAGGTTCAAGACCTCTGATTTAGCCAGATTTAATTTCAGCCCCGAAAAGCTGCCATACCATGTAAATAGTTCCAGAGTCCGTAGTAGAAACTCCCTCACTTTGGGAAGAAAAAGTAGAATATCATCCGCAAGGAGAAGAATTTTGGAGAAAGGAAAGTTTACCAAACCACCCGCTTCTACCATTAACTTTATTAATGCTTTAACTAAGGGCTCAAGGGTCAGTATAAATAACATTGGTGCTAGCAGACAGTCCTGTCTTGTCTCTCTGATTAGTTGAAAGGTTGCTGAGAAGCAATTATTTACCCGGACCCTAGCTTCAGGATTGGAATATAAAACATGGATGGCATCTAAAAATCTCTGCAGCTCAAACAGGGGAAGAATTTTGTGCAAAAATTCCCAGGAGACCCTGTCAAAGGCTTTTTCAGCATCAAAGCTAATAAGCACCGGTTCCTGGGCTCCCAACCGCCGCCAGTTTTCTAGTAACATTAATACCCTCTGACATTCAGGCCTGCTCGCCTCCCGTAAACAAACCTACTTGACCCTTAGAGAAGAGAGAAGAAAGGAGCATTTTAAGCCTATTGGCAATCACTTTGGCATAAAGTTTAATGTCTAAGTTTAGTAGAGAAATTGGGCGATTGGAGGTAACCAAAGAAGGGTCTTTCCCAGGCTTGGGTAGGACTATTATGTTTTCACTTTTAAGAGAATCAGACATTGTCTCTTGGTGAACTATAGAGTCAAAAAGACCAAGGGCCAGGGGTATCTTTATGTGAAGGGCCTTATAGAACTGAACTGTCAGCCCTTCCAGACGGAGATTTCAACAACGAAAGTTCCCCAATGGCTTGTTGAATTTCCTTCCCATGGAAAGGTCTGTTCAGGGTTTCCACTTGCTTAGATGTTAACGAGGGGAGATCAATGCTCCTCAAGCACTGGGTCATATTCTCAACATCACATTCCTTTGCTCTATATAACTTTTGGTAGTAGTCCCTAAATGCCGTGCAGATTTCCGATGAAGTGAGCGCCTTGCCATTATTGTCCTGGATATGGGTAACAAAGGCCGACTGCTGGTTGGAGCTGACCAAATTCGCCAACATTCTTCCTGACTTATTACCGTATATAAAAACTTTATGCTGCAAGATAGAAAAGGATGAATTGGCTCTTTGGTGTAATTGATCCTTTAACAATTTAGAGGTTGTCCTGTATTCTTTTCTTAAGTTGGTGGAATGATCCCTAGCCAAGCATCTATGCAACCTTTGGAGGGACTCCATAAGTGATAGGATATCTTTATCTAGTTCTTTATGCCTTTGTTACAGTATAACTAATTATCTCCCCTCTCAATACTGCCTTCGCTGCCTCCAAAACAAGATGGAATTCTCCATATGGGAGCCATTATTGGCTTCATATTCTGTTCATTTCTCCACCAAATAAGATTCAAATTGCTTATCTTGGATCAACCATCTTGGCATTCCCCACTCTGTTCGTTCCACCAAATTAGAAAAATTGGTTAGTTCATGTACCACAAGCTCCTGATCTGCTATCATGATCAGGTTAATATCCGATCGAGTTAACCCTGGGAACAAAGATTTAGAGATAAGGATGTAATCGATCCTCGTTTGGATGTTATGAGCCTTGGCTATGTGAGAGAAATCAACTTCCCCTGAGTGAAATGTTTGCCCAGCATTCAACACATGCAACTGTTTATAGAGGAAAGAGATACCCTTGTGGGACCCCAATACAGGAGCGGGGGAGGCTGTCTGTCTAATCTCCCTTCTACTATATAATTAAAGTCTCCCCCTATTATTAGCGGTACTGAGTCCAGGGAAGCTAAAACAGATATATGCATTGGGGGGTGAAGGGCTGATGTGCACGGAGCACGAGAGAGACCTTGGGGTGATAGTGTCTAATGGCCTGAAGTCAACAAAGCAGTGACACGGCGATAGCCAAAGCCAGAAGAATGCTGGGCTGCATAGAGAGAGGAATATCTAGTAAGAAAAGGGAAGTGATAATCCCCTTGTACAGGTCCTTGGTGAGGCCTCACCTGGAGTATTGTATTCAGTTCTGGAGACCTTATCTCAAAGGAGATAGAGACAGGATGGAGGCGGTCCAGAGAAGGGCAACCAAAATGGTGGGTGGTCTCCATTGAATGACTTATGAGGAGGAGGAGGGGTGATATGATACGGACCTTCAGATACTTGAAAGGTTTTAATGATCCATGGCCGTCAAAAAACCTTTTCCATTGGAAACAATTTAGTAGAACTAGGGGTCACGATTTGAAACTCCAGGGAGGAAGACCTAGAACCAATGTCAGGAAATATTTCTTCACTGAGAGGGTGGTGGATGCCTGGAATGCCCTTCTGGAGGAAGTGGTGAAGACTAAAACTGTGAAGGATTTCAAAGGGGCATGGGATAAACACTGTGGATCCCTAAAAGGCAAGAGGATGGGAATAAATAAAAAAGCTTAACTGGCATGGAGTGGCAGTTACTACCCTTAAGAGAAACATGGAGGTAAATTCACGGAGTGGCAGGTACCCTTAAGAAAACATGGGGATAACCTGCATGGAGCGGCAGTTACTACCTTGGGAAGCTTGCTGGGCAGACTAGATGGACCATTTTGGTCTTTTTCTCCTGTCATTACAATGTTACTATGTTAATTTAGTGAAAAACTCATGGTCATATCTATTTGGAGCATAGATCGAGGCCAACCTCACTGGTTTCCCCCCAAAAAAGCCCACTTATAGCAACATAACGTCCCTGAGGGTCTATACATGTGTGGGATACCTGAAAGGAGACCGACCTGGGTAATAGTATAGCCACCCCACATCATTTAGAAGTTCCCTGTACCGAAAATACTTGTGCAAACCAACACCTCCAGAATTTTTCATGCTCCTGTGCTATCAAATGCATCTCTTGAAGAAACTCCACTTGGCACTTCTCTCGATGTAGATGGGAGAGCACTTTTGATGGGCGAGCCCAGTCCTGCCACATTCCAAGTTATACATTTATTTGCCCCCCTCCCCATATGGAAAAATAAGAGCTGGGATTATAAAATAGATCACCTCCTCTGTTACCCATATCTCCACCAAAAACAACTATATACCACTTCTGCCAACTACCCATACCAACAAGTCAATCTTTCCTGTCATAAATCAATTTGGTGTCCATCCAGACACCACAGTACAAGAGAATTTGAGCCACCCTTTCCATAACCTCTCTTGCCCTTCCTCCCCCCACACTCCCTCCATGACCACCACCTTCATACCCATTGCCTAACACTAGGCTAGTTATTCTCAGTTTAGCACCGCTGCAGACCAAAACTTTCAGTATCAAAAGGACAATTAGGATGGAAAAACGTACCGGGTATATTTAGCTGTCAGGTCTCTTTTCTGCACTGCTGTTTTAAATCAAATATCCATAACGGCCCGTGTGTTTTATGTCCTCATAATTTGATCACTCCAGAGACATGGGCCACTTACAGTTATTCCAAGAGTCTTTGAAACTTTGATACTCAGTCCTAGTGATCTCTGCAGGCCAGCATCTTTCAATAATAAAGAAACAATGGGGATGGAAAAACATACCAGATGCATCCCGCTGATCTAATTCAAGCAAAGATACTGACATAAATCTTTTATCATTCAGAGAGTATAATTTGCTGTACAAATTTCTTGGCTGCATCAGCCACTTGGAAGTCTTGTTGGGAACCAAATGCACAGGGAATTGTAGAGCGAATCTAATGTTGTGCTGAGCCAACTTAGAAGAAATAATAGAGAATACTTGATGTTGCAACATCACCTGATTGGGAAAAATCTTGGAATATCAGCACTTTATGCTCTTTATACATCAGTTGTTTCTTCTTATAAAAGGCTCTTAAAATCAGAGCCTTATAGGTGTAATGTGATAACTTGGCAATCACTGCCCTGGGCCAGGCCCTCTCCTGCAGTTTAGGCCCCAAACCATGGGCTCGTTAAAAAATCATTTTCCCCCACAGTTCTTGTAGGTCCAGCTCCTCCAGAAATTTACTCACATCCACTGTAACATCGTCCTCTGCTATCCCCAAGAATCATAGATTAGACCGCCTTGCGGAATTTTCCAGATCATCGATCTTTAATATTTTCTCCTGCATTTCTTTTTCCTGTGCATTCATTTTTCTGACTGAAGAATGTCATCTTCCATGGTCGACAACTGACCTTCTGCCCGGTCCAGTTGTGGAGAAAGCTCAGACAGAAGCTTTCAATTCTTCAATTTGAGTAGAGATGAGCAAAAAGCGATCATCAAGAGCAGTTACCACTGCATCTGTAAGTTTGATAATTAAAGCTGCATCAAAGTCCTCTGAGGGTCCAGCTCCCATGCCGTCGGCCATCTTAGGTGAGGTCAGCTTCACTTTCTCTTTTTCCTGCTTTGTTGCCCGAAACACCATAGCCTTGCGAAATCGCCTATAACTATTCTGCTGTGATCATTTCAGGTTCTGCTCCTCTGGACCCAAAGGGATGATGAGTTTTTCTGCGTAAAGATTTAAAAAACTCAAAAAAAGGGAGAGGCAAAACCCGGAGCTCAACAAAGTGCGACCAGCTAAGCCCATCACATCATGTGACTCCCCAACATCCTTTTTTTATGCAGCTAAATATAGTTATCCAGCTATAATTTAGCCAGATAAGTGGCAGAATATGCCACATTTGCCAGTTAGATGGATAACTTGTGAGTTATCCGTCTAAATGTCATTTGAATATTGACCTCCACATTATTAAAATGAACACTTTTCTAAAACTTGGTTATCTGTTTCAGAGCCTCCCCATTGGAATACGTAAATAGTTTTGATTAAAGACACAAAATAAGATCTTTGGCTTTATTTGGAGAAAACTCCCACCATTAGATTCAAAGGAAGTTCTTGAGCATCAAGGGAGTTTGGCAGTTCCTAACTTTTGGTGACATATTAAATGCCTTCCTAAAACTCTAGTAGTATGATATCCTTTTTCTGGGATTAAACCTTGTGCACAAATAGAGCAATTTGTTATAAGCGATACTCTCACTGGGGTATTAACCTTGGTATTTGGTAGCATGATAGCCTAGAAAACAAGAACTCATCCTTTTATTGACTTAACTGTCAGTTTTGGATAGTTTAAAAAAGAGAAGCAGTATTTCAAATCATTTTTCTGAGCTGATGACATTGAAGCATAATTTATATTTTTCACATGAGCTGTTTTTCAACTTTTTAGTTTAATAGAGGAAGTTTACTTAAAAAGTAGAAATTCTGAAGGCTTAATATCAATGTTTTACAATATATAAAGAAACCTCTCTAAATTAAGAGATGTACATAAAAACTTTGGAAAAATATCAAAATATGCATTTACAGCTGGCACAAGATTAAAAGAAATGTGGGAAGATACTATTTAGGTGGTACCTTACTCCATACAGACTACGGATGACTTTCCCTGATGATTTTAGCTCAGTACTGAAGAAAGTATAAAAATCATGGTGATATTTTCATATCTGTTGGTATTGTCCTATACTTCAGAATTTTTTGGAGTGCAATCTGTAATTTGCTTTAAGGATATAATGTCTGGTATAACATGGAATATCAAAACAGTGCTCTTTGGGCTTCCAGTTTCCAATCTTGAATTTCAAATGTCTAAAATAGTAAGACTTTTTAGTAGCTGCAAAATAGCATCTCATTGGAAGAAACTAAGTTGAGAAGAGCTTGTGATAATTTGTTGTATGGGAAAAAATTACTATTATTGATTAGAAATATAAGCATGAGCTTAATGTCCATTTCCTGATGACCTTGATTGATCTTGCATTTAGATTTATTGCATTTTATACAACAAATTGGAAAAGATCATGGGAACATTATTTCAAAAGTTTGGAAAATAGGTTCCGGTTAATCAGTATGTAAGAGTCTGCATATTAACCACTGATATTTGTATTCTCATGCAATATAAAAAATAAATTAAATAAAATACTGTAATGTTTTTGGCTGGCTGTGGGATGTCCCATGACCAGCCACACTCACTGCCTGATACCATGACCCATCCATGGCAAAGACGTTGCCTTGCTGTCTCCCCCTTGACTCCTGTGGTGTGCCTGTACTTATTGGCCCCATGGCTGGAACTCTTCTTGCTGGCAGCTACGGATGACGTTATGTGGCTGAGTATTTAATCCCAGCTGCGATACCGGCACACTGCCTTAGCAGCAGATCCTCCCTCAGCCTTGCAGTGATTGTTGCCAGTTCCAGATCCAGCCTTGCCTTGTTCTCAGCCTGCCTAGTCCCAGCCTTGCCTGCTGCAGCTCTGCCTCGTTCCTGCTTCCTGACTTGCCCCATCCTGGTCCTCCTCTTGCCTGTTTGGTATTGACCTCTGCTATGGACCTGGACCACGCTCTTGCCTGCCACCTAGTATTGACCCTTGCTATGGACACAGACTACTCTTTATGCTCTGCTTGCCCTGACCCTTGGCCTGTACCTGGTATCTGATTGCTACCTGCCCTGACCTCAGCCTATCTCTGGACATTCTTTCTCTGATCGCCCTTGGGGACTATCACCTAAGTCCTGCTGGTCCCTGGAACCCAAGTGCTCAACCTGCAGGGAACACGGCTGGTATAGGTGAAGGTCCAGTTCAATCCCAGCCAAGGGCATGTCCAGCTGTTGGCAAAGGCCTAGTAGGTTCGCCTACTAGGCTGCATCAGCCACACCAAAGCACAAAGGGCTCACAACGGTTACAGTATGAAACAGATTCCTTATTGGACAATATCATTTCATAAACATAACATTTTGTTTAAATTGATATTATGTTTCAATGGCATATTAACAATTTACTATGCAAGTAGTTTTGCTTCCCCAGAAGAGTTAAAACTGTATATATTTTGTTATTTGCTCTCTAAATAAAATTGCAGAAACTCTAATAGCCCCTTCTTCTCCTGAGAATCTTCAGGGAGTTCATAAATAACCAGGAACACACCTTTAGACATCTGGTGAGAGGTGTCATCTGCAAAGCGAGCCAGTCCAAAGTCTCCTATCTTACAGGATAGCATGCCGGTCAGCAGAATATTTGCTGTCCGCAGGTCTCGGTGGATACAGTGTTTTGTTTCCAGGTAATCCATTCCCTGCGCAACCTAAACGCAACAGCGGATGAGAGGTAAGTCATTGGAAAAAGTCCTACAGAACAGACAGATAAGAGCTTCAAGGCTGCCCAGTATCTGCGGATGGTGGAAGGAAGTCCACTAACAGCTATTAATCAAGCTGACTTAGGTAATAGCCACTGCTTATTACTGGCATTAGTAGCAGGGGATCTGCTTTGTGTTTGGGTTGTAGCCTGGATTGGCCATAAACATTTATGGGTCTGCCAATCAAGATACTTCAGAGAATGAAAGTCAGCCTAATTAAAAAAAAAACCAAAAAAAACCCCAGCCCCATCACATCACAACACAACAATAACTGTAATATCACACAGAAGAGCACAATTCAGTAGAAAACACTCAACACGGCATAGCTCTATTCTGCAAAAGATACTTAACTAATTTATTTTGATTCACAATGGTATAACTTAAGAATTAAATGGATTTACCTGGACAGCAAAATCAATCAGTCTATGCGGTTCAAGATTTTTCTCCACTTGGTATGCTAAATGAATAAAATGCAAAACAGAGAATTATTCTGTCTTTAGACCTTTATAATAGAACAAGTTGAACCAACTTATTCTGTCACTGGTAGGCACAATTTGATTAGAGTTGGGGGCAGTTTCTAAGCCTTCTTAAACAGGTACCAAACATATTATGAGTTGCCAATTAGAAGACATGTGACCTCAGGAGTTTGACCTCTTTCACCAATTCAATAGTATGAAAATGAAGCTCCACTTATACTATTAAATGATGAGTAAGTGGCAATCCTGAAATCAGATGCATGGTATGAACTATATAATTAGGGGGGAGGGAAAGTTATGAGAAGCTCACAGAATAATGTAACATATTTGACAATTTTATTTAATGTGTGGCCCTATCTAATTCTGCTGAGATCCCTCATGAATGAAGTAGAGAGTCAAAGGGCGAGAAACCCCATATTAAACCGGAAAATATACAACCCATGAGCAAAAGTGGAAAGCATGCAGGGGAAGGGGTGTTAGAGGCCCACCTTCGAGACTGGAAAGCAATGGGAAGTCCCAGTGTTTGGGCACTTTTATAATTTGGCAGCCAGGGCACATGCCTATGCTGCCCATGCCTAAATGCAGCCCTGCATCTCTACCTCCGCTGCTTCCACTGCCCTATCTCTCATTCCAATCATGCTTTTGTCATTGATTCTGTCATCCCCTTTCACTCACTGCTGCTTCTTTCCCCTTCCTTCCTTCCTTCCTCCTCCCTTGCCTTCTTTTTCTCTCTGGCCCTGTCCCACCACTTCATTCTGTCAGAATCTGCTTTGTTTCCTCCACCTCCTCACTCCCTGGCTCATCTTCTATCCTCCTGTGCTACGTTCCCCATCTGCTTACTATTCTGTCACTCTTACCTGACTTTTCATCTCTGTCTCTTCCATTCCCATTTTCTGCAGCCCCCCCCCCCCCCCTTCTTTCCTGGCTGTGCCAGCTTACTTTCCAGGTATGTCTGCAGGTTGCCATTTTTCATAAATTCAGTGACAATAAAGGCTGGTTCATTCTTCAGGCAGATGGCATACAGCTTCAGCAGCCGCTCGTGGTTTAGTTTCCGCATAGTTTCAGCCTCTTCCTGAAGAATATCCTTGAGAGAATTACTCACTGTAAAAAAAAAACCAGAAGGCAATATCGCAGCAGTCTCAGCCAGTAATGTGCATAGGTCAGATTTCAAGCCCTCACTGCCACTGTGCAGTAGCGAGTGCTTTTCACATCACAAAACTCCTACTTCCAACATCAAGAGGTTGAAAGGAAAATCCCACTCTAAAAATGCAAAGCCGCTTTATTGTGCAATCATTCGGGCTGGTGGAGCGCACTGTTACCCCGCGATTGGACGCGCGTTTTGGACACGCTAGCTTTACCCCTTATTCAGTATTCCAACCTCCCCGAACCTAATAGCGCTCGCAACATGCAAATGCATGTTGATGGCCCTATTAAGTATTCCCGCACGATACAGAAAATAAAATGTGCAGCCAAGTCGCACATTTTATTTTCAGAAATTAGCGCCTACCAAAAGGTAGGCGCTAATTTCTCCAGGCACCGGGAAAGTGCACAGAAAAGCAGTAAAAACTGCTTTTCTGTACATCCTCCGACTTAATATCATGGCAATATTAAGTCTGAGGTCCCGAAAGTTAAAAAAAAAAAAAGTAAAAAAAAATAGAAAAAAAAATTGAAATAGGCCCGCGGCTCATGGGTCAAAAACCAGATGCTCAATTTTGCTGGCGTCCGGTTTCCAAACCCGTGGCTGTCAGCGTGCTCGAGAACAGACGCCAGCAAAATTGAGCGTCGGCTGTCAAACCGCTGACAGCTGCCGCTCCTGTCCAAAAAGAGGCGCTAGGGATGCGCTAGTGTCCCTAGCGCCTCTTTTTACCGCCGGCCCTAATTAAAATAAATTAAAATACTGAATTGCGCGCACAGGAGAGTGGCCTGTGCGCACGCTGGGAGAGCAGGCATTAGCCCGCTCTCCCGCATTTTTACTGTATTGGCCTGATTCTAAAGTATCTCAACAGCCAGATAACGCATTTAGACTCAAGTATGAAAGATGTGCCGTGTTGGATCAGAACAAAGTACATCGAGCCCAGCATCCTGTCTCCAGTAGTGGCCAGCTCAGGTCACAAGCAGCTGGCAGATCCCAAAATGTAGCTCTATTTCTTCATACTCACGTCTCCCAGGTGTATTTGTGTTTTAGGACCTGATGGAATATTTACAGTGTTGTCTTTTCATAAATGGTTGTTGTTGTTTCAGTTTTGAAAGTTTCTACTGTTTTGGAACAGGTTTGCTATATAGTTTTTGAGTGAATTTTTATAGGGTTTTGTGTTACATCACAAGATGCCTGGTCTGCTAATGGAGAGACACTGTGTCACTGTTACTGAAAAGAAGACATAATTTGAATGTTGTCCCAATTTTAAGTAGGAATGGGATACATTCCAGTTCAATCCAGCCAACCTTTACAGATTTTACCTTCAACCAATGTTGTAAGAATTTCTTTTAATTGATAAATTTAAGTATTTCTTGGGATTTGTTGTGCAGTCTATTTCCAAAATTCACAGATTTCAAGGACCAAGATGGCCGCCACATGAGATGCAGTGGAAGGAACTCTCTGATTTTCCTGATTCTTTTTTGAAATTTCCTGACAATGCCTCACACAAAACGCAAAGCACGTTTGAAAGATTCTCTTAATTTGAAAGAAGAAGAATTACAACTACAACCTACGATTGAGTCCTTCTTCAACCTTACCCCGCAGTTTCCGGAAGCAAGGGCCGCTATGGGTGAACTCCAGGAGCTCGGAGTGATCCCCATGGCCGAGGAGATCTTGCTCAGCCTGGGCGCACCCAAGACGCCGTCACCGCCGCGAGTCCAAGAGAGAGGAGGAGGAGAGGAAATATCGCAAGCTCCAAGTGAGAGGAGGAAAGAGCTGCTACCCCCCATCTCGAGACGGATGGAAGCAGCAGAGAATTGGCGCAAGGAGAGGGTGGAGGAGATTGGGAAGGAGCAGTTGCCTCCACGCCTAAACCCAAAGGCTTACCGGGAGACATCAATGAAAATGACCTTCAAGAACTGGCAAAGCAACATTCCTTTAAAGCATTTGCATTGCAAAAACCTCCTGTAGTGACTTTAGACACGCTGTGGAAGGCTATGGCGTCGATAGAGTCTGCTGTCTTAACCTTAATGCAGGCATTCTTAGATTTAAATAAAAGGGGTTTGAATGCTGAAAAAATGAAGAGTGAGAACCAAGGTAAAATCATAAAATTGGAGGAGAAAGTAAATTCTCTGGAAAAAGTCCAAGGAACTATAATTAAAGCAGAGTTAAATGCTGAAAAAAGTTTTGAGATGATTGAGAACACATTAAGGTATTCAAACCTACGAGTGGTGAACTTTCCAATGCTGAAACAATTATCTCCGGTAGAAATGCTGAGAGAATATATGCAAGAATGCTTAAAGATTCCCAAAGAGATATTACCGGTTGTTTCAAAGGCTTATTATGTTTATATGAAGGATACAACATCAGCAGGAGCAGAACAAACCCAAGAAAAACAAGAAAAGAAATCTTTGAATGCCTCAGAATTATTGGAAATGTCTTTACAGACTGAGATTAAGAATAGGGGTACATTATTAGCAACTTTTCCATTTGAACAGGATAGAAATTTAATTTTGAAATACTTCTTTAGGAATAGAAATGTAAAATACTAAGGGCAAAATATTTGGATTTACCCAGATATTGTCCGCTCCACACAGGAGCAGAGAAGAAAGTTCTTGGTAATGAGGCCTGAAGTATTGAATCATGGGGCTACAATGGTTTTGAAATACCCCTGTAAATGTTGTTTAAAATTTCAAGGAAACAGATACATATTCAATGAACCAGATCAATTAAGAGGTTTTCTGGATGGAAAGGGTTGAGGGGATAATATATAGGGGGTAATGCATCATGTGATGGCTTATTTCTTTTTATATGTTTAAAGGAATCGAGCTCCAATATTTCTTGTTAATCTTGGTCCCAATATTTCCTGTGTTTAAGAGATCTATGTTTAATAGTATTTTTCTTTTACTTTATTATCTCAGAGAAATATTGTAAGCTCTCTTATACTTGATATATGATGTAATATATCTGAAATAATGCATAAATAAAAAAATTATAAAAAAAATTCACAGATTTCACATAAGAACCACCATACTGGGCCAGGCCAAAGGTCTATCAAGTCAGGTTTCCTATTTCTAACAGTGGCCAATCCAGGTCACAAGTACCTGGCAGGATCCCAAATAGTAGATAGATCCCATACTGCTAACACCCCAAAATAAGCAGTGGTTTTCCCTAAGACTAACTGATTAATAAGTTTATGTACTTTTCCTCCTGCTTCACTAACAGTCTTTACCACATCCTCTGGCAATGAATGCCAGAGTTTAATAGTGCATTAAGTTAAAAAAAAAAATGTTTCTCCAATTTTTTTTAAATGTGCTACTTAGTAACTTCTTGGAGTGTCTGACACTGTGATATGACTTCTGAAACATATATATATATATATACACACACACACACACATCAAACATACTTTTAAACATTAAACTATTATGTGATTTTACAAGATTGTTGTGGGAAGGGATGTGATGGTGATATAATAGTGGTATAAACACCAAAGAATAAGTGGAGAAGCAGCAATCACAACAAATTTGAAATCCAGAGAGAATGAGTGTGACACTATTAAACTATGGGTCTGAAGATAAACTCAGAGCCAAATTTAGAGATTTCAAGAAAGGGTTTTAGTAAAAATAATCCTTGTTTTCAGTCATTTCTTCATAAGTACAGTTGTTTCTTCAAAAAAAATTTTGAAAACAGTCCTGTTACAGAAAGATACTCAGTCCCCCTGATTCTTGCAGGACCAGGCACACAGCATATCAGAATGAATACTGAACCTGGCTCTTTAGAATAACTTCTGATACTAAATAGTCAAGATATTATTGTACCTAGAATGCTCTTTCATTGTTTCATTTTGGGTTTGTAAATATTATGAATGTTTTTAATTGTAAAACATCCAATCATACTCTGTTTGGAGGGGCAGTATATAAATACCTATAAATAAATAAATAAATAAACAAACAAACACGTTCTTTCTCATGTACATAATCACAGGAATGTTCTTTCTTGCACACATGCTCAGTCACAGGCATCCATTCACAGAACATGCTCTCTCATGCACATGCTCTCACAGGCTCAATCACAGGAACATGCTTTCTTGTACATATGCACACTGTCACAGGAACATGCTCTTGCACCCACATACTCAGTCATAGCAACATACTCTTACAATGAATCACAGGAACATACTCTCACACTCAAACACACACACACATTGTTTATCATAGGAACATTCACACATACACAAAAGCTCTCTCACATACATGCTGTCATACATACATGCTCTCACACTATTACACACAGGCTTTCACACACACCCTGGCAAACACTCCCTCATACACATGTTTTCAGGCACACAACATCTTAAACACACATACTCTTACAGAAGTTCTCTCACACATACACACCCCTCTTATTCATTCTCACAGGCGCTCTTCTCTCAAAACTCTCACACTCCAGGCCTTCCCTTTCTTCTGGGCTTTTCCTTGGAGGTTCTGCTGGGCTTCTGCGTCTTCTCAGGCCACAAAAGGATGGACTGTGCTGTGGCCCTGCTGGCCCTTAATGTCTTCATGTACCGTGGCCCCGCTGTGTTGGTGCTTTTGTGGGCCAAGAACAGGATTTTCTTCCTGCACACAGGGCCTGAGGTCTTCTGGCACCACTGAAGGACATCATAATTTAGGAGCGGTGCCACTGCTGAGATCTCTTTCCTGCTTGTAGGGGCTGAAAACTCCATAGGATGTTATCATTTAGTGGTGAAGCCAACATTTTAGATTTGAAGTGAAGTGGCCACCATAGGGGTGTAGTGGAAATCAATTGCTGCCACCCTAAAATTTTGCCACCTGAGGTGGCTGCCTCCTCCTGCCTTATGATAGAGCCACCCCTGTCACATATGGCTTAGAAAAGGTGTCTTTTTTTAACTCTTTATTTTTTTTTAATTAAGCTTTTATACAAAGCACATAAATGGTTACTTTGTAACACAATATAGGGTAAATAGTATCAATATAAAAAAGAAAACAAAAACCAAGAAATATTATATAACAAATAAACTCCAATTGATGCCAACCCTTTGTTAACAAAGAAACAATGTAGCAGAGGAAGCAATGAAATCAGAGGGGTGATCTAACAGGAAAACAGTTACAGAATGAAAGGACCATAGCAAAAACTAAACACTCTGGGGTAGATTTTCAAAGGGTTGTGCGCGTAAAATACGTGCGCAACCCCCGAAAACCTACCCCTGCCTCCCCCTGCGCGCGCCGAGCCTATCTTGCATAGGCTCGGCGGCGCACGCAAGCCTCAGAACTCGCATAAGTCCCGGGGCTTGAAAAATGGGCAGGGCCGTGGCCTCCGGAGCAGCCACCGGGCCGGGGGATGGAGAGCCGGTGCGCGCAAGTTATGCCTGTCCAGAGGCAGGCGTAACTTCTTCAATAAAGATCAGGGGCAGCAGCGTGCTCATGTTATAAAATCTGGCCCTCTGTGTGAAAAAAAAATCAGGAAAAGTCGGATCCTTCCTAGCATCAATAAAGGATCTTAGCTGCTCAGGAGAGAAGAAGATATAAGTATTTGAATTATATTTAATATGACATGCATCGTAGCATAAAGGAAGCCCCTAATGGTAACACCTCTTATCTCAGCACAAGAAATCCTCTCCTGTGCTCTTGATTAATCCTAGATAAATCAGGAAAAATGTGGACCTTCTGGCCATGAAATTCCAATTTAAGATTTTGAAACTAAAGAGACCTGACTTTACTTAAATCACAGTCTAAAACAAATGAAACAAGTAATGTATCAAATTCAATTACTTCATATCCTGACGCTGCAAGGAATTGAGATACATTAAAAGAAACAAAATTAGGATTAGAGCATAGAGAAACAGGAAGGAAAATTGCCTTATTTATAAATGGTATATCATCATCAGAAGGAAACTTTAATACGTCCAAAAAAGATCACTTTAAAGTCATTATAGGAAGTTCACCCATAATTTTGGGGAATTTAAGAAAACGCAAATTTAGAAGTCTTGAGGAATGCTCCAGAAATTCAACCCATCTAGAAAGAGCTCCACAATCTTGTAACAGATTAGACTGAATAGTAACCATCTGATCCAAATTTTGTTGAAAAGATGCAATTTTAGAATCATATTCTTGTATCTTAAGATGATAAAAAGAGACCAGAGGGTTCCCTTTAGCTGTAAATGAATCCAGCTTGCCTGAAACAGTCAAATGTTGACTAAAATGATAAATTAAGTCACAGAGAGAATCCAGCGTAACTTCTGCCGTTTTTCTGGGGAGGATGAAATGCTCACCCGATAGCATTAGGGATTGAAGATGCCAGTCCTGCTCCCAAATCCTGGACAGAGACATCCACCATTGGTATAGGCATCGAGGGAGAAACCGCCAACACCGCTGATAGAGAAGCCACAGGCTCGACGACCCCTTTTGTGTAGCAAGCAGGTGATCATTCTGTGCTGCTATGATCGATCGAGGAGGGAAAATCATGTCTGGGTGCCAGCAGAGAGTCCTGAGCAAGGGGGGCTAAGAAAGACCTGGAGAGGCTGGTGAGGCTGGTGCTCCTCCACCGGCGCTCTGATTCTCTGGGTGGCTCTCTAAGCCACCCAGAGAATCAGAGGAAGGAGGTGTGAAAGATGTAATTAATTGCTGCTGCTGTTGTAAGGTAAGAGGATTCAGGGGGGTAAATCCAAACCTTTCCCTTCCTTTTAGGCGCTATTAGGTAAGAACATGAAAGAAAAAGAAAACAAAGGTTTGGCAGCAACTTTAGCATCTCCTATTACGCAGCCATCTTGCTTCAGAAAAGGTGCCTACGATAAAATGTGAAGACTAATTAGAAAGAAATTGAGACGAAGCAAGGATTAAAGTCTGTATAAGGCTTGTGACTGTTTTAAAGTATGACCTTGGAAACCCAAATAAACTGCATTCCACAAATTAAAAAAGGTTGAAAGAAGAACAAGGGTCACCACAATGGCTAAATGGAGCTGGGAAAGAGGCTATTAAAATATAAAAGGCATTCTTTTAAAAAAAAATGGAAAGCTGGACCTAACAAGTGAAACAGAAGGCCCATAAACACTGGTAAGTTAGATTTAAACTACTACTAAAACAAACAAAGAGAGTCTGTGAGGAGAGACTTGCCATGGGGGAAAAATCTAAGGAAAAAAAAAAAGCTTTTTCATGTACATTAAAAAAACCCCATAAAAACAGAATCTACAAGGGATTCAGCTGGGCCATTAGATGAGCAGGGGTAAAAGGGGCAGTATGGGAGATTAAGGCCATAGCAGAAAAATGAAATTATTTTCTTCAATCTTTACTGCAGAGGATGCTGGTGACATACTTACGCAAGACCCATTCTTTCTAGATGATAATTCAGAGAAACTGAAAAAAATCAATGTGAATCTTGAAGAGGTGCTAGAGTAAATTTATTAAATATTAATAAATCACTGGGAACTGATGGTATTCACCCCAAGGTTCTAAAGGAACTCAAATGCAAAACTGTGGACCTCCTATGGATAATCTGTAATTTATCATTCCACTTTGTCTCTGTACCTGAGGATTGGAGGGAAGCCAATAAGAACATAAGATGTGCAATGCTGGGTCAGACCAAAGGTCCATCGAGCCCAGCACTCTGCCTTTGACAGTACTGGCCAGTCCCAAAAAGTAGATCTCATTTCATGTTGCTTACTTCTTAGGAGCAAGCCCATCTTGATGGTGGAGCTGGCTAGATGCAAACCAAATAGATGAGCACTGCAATATGTGAAAGGTCTTTCTCTCCTGGGGAGCTTCCCTAAATAGTACTAAATAGAAAGTGGGTCTGGTTTCAGTCTCTTACAGAAAGTCCATTGTCCACCAGATTTTTCTTTCCCAGTACCTGCCAGCAAAGGCACATCGGCTGAAAGGGTGAAGCAGTTAAGATGAATTAAGGCAAGGAAATAAATCCTCTCCCTCCTCTGCTAAGATGCTTTCTGTGCAAGGTTTAGATTATTTAACTCAGTCTCTTATGAGAGTGATCCAGCCATGTGCTCCTGGGCATGGATATCTCTGGAAAGGAAGTCTCTTAGTCACTCAGTTCCTGGCTCCACTGTCCCTTGTTAGGATTTTACATGTAGCTTGACTATGAAGCAACAACAGTCGTCTCTCTATTTCTACAGAGTGCAGACTTCTGCCTCTCCCTCTTGATAATTAGCTCTTGAGGAGAAAAACTGATTGCAGAGCTTCCAGATGCAGTCCTCTCTTCCTGGCTCCAACTCCTAGCCATCCCCACCTTGCACACACAGACAGAGCCAGCCAAATTGCCCCATTTCTACCTTAAATGGTCACCCAGCATTCCTTTGGCTTCCTCCTCTGCTGGCTTTGTAGTGCTGTTCTCTGGATAGGCTAAACAACTTATTAACACTGTGAATACTGGATGCTAGTTCTTGCAGAATATTTGTCATTCACAGGCGAGCACACAGGGGTTTTGGATGTATGTTTATATTTCATCACCTTGGCTGTGATGGTTTGCAGACTCTACAGGGTTGAAAGCCCCTTTTTGTCAGGTCCAAAACACCTCACTCAGATCTAGACACTGCTCGGTCCACATTGTAAGGCTCCAACATATGATAAGCTCATGGGGGCATGAACCTGGCTTATAGTAGCTTGTTACATTATTTTATGTAAATTAAAGCCTTGCAGAAAAATCTGCCTTCCTCAATTAAGGGAATGTATATCAGAGAATTTGGAGATGAGGTGGGGTGAGGGGGTGTAAGATAAACAGGGACAGTAGAATGCAAAAGAGAGAAGAAATTAATAGCTGTACTTTTAAAAAATGCTCTGCCCCAACAGAGGTGGACCAAAGAAATAACGTTTGGTAATTTGCCCTGCCCCAAACATAGAAAGTCAGTTTTAACTTTTAACAGCAATAAATATACCAATTTTTTAAATACTTTTTTAAATTTTGAAATGGAGTTCAAAGTTTCTCACAGAAGCTATAGACCAAACTGAATACAGACTCTCATCAAACTATTGTTGAAACCAGCAAAGTGCATTTTTAGGATGATCTGTAACCATATGATAACCATTATGGTAGGATGGCTGAATTTTCAATGGAGTTACGTGCATAAATGTAACATACTATCATAGCAATTTTCAAAAGACATGCGAGTAAATCCTACGGACAATTCAATGGCACATATTGTAGCAATTTTCCAAAAGCCCACTTACATGAGTAAAGTTAATTTCCATAGGTAAAACCCATTTTTAAGCGTGTAAATGCTTTTGAAAATCAGGCTCATATTGTGCAACTTAATCTCAGTCAAAAGGCCAATAAGGGACCAACATCAGTGTGTAGCTCAGACCCTGCATGTGGATCCCGGCCAAACAAAGAGGTACATGGTGAGAAAATGACAGGTTGTAATTACAACTCTTTAGTGTTCGCTAATCATTGCATGAAGAGTATTACCATTCAGTTCCTTGATCGCCACCTTGGTTGTTTCATTCCAAACTGCCAACCAGACATTCCCAAAGTTACCACTTCCCAACATTTCAATTTTCTTGATGGAACTAGGATGGATTTCCAAGCAGTCAATGGTGTTGTGTGCGAGGCTGCCAGTGGAAAGGACATCCAGCTGTGGGAACAGAGGATTACTGAAGATGGATATATCACCGGTAGACCTTTTCAAGTGTAGCCCTATATGTCAGAGTTGGTGGATTGCATCATTAGATTCCTTAGCACAGACTTTGAACAATAGGAAGTAGTATAAATGATAATAAAGACCCCAAGTTTTCTGCAGCAGCCTGGATATGCAAAGATTACAAAAATTCTGTGGCATCGCTTTTGAAATTATTCAGCAGATTTGCATAATTGCACTTAGGTATACTGTTGTGTGCAAAAAGTCAGTTTTATTGAAAAATCATAGCTTAAAATATTTCATTAAATAAAAGTTTTCTGACCTTTGTTGCATGGGAATAACCTTTTACCCTTTGTCCATATCAGTTCTTTCTTTGCTTTGCTTTTCATTAATTTTTCTTGCTTCCATTTCCTTCTCTTCCTCACTACAGCCTGCATCCCCGCTTCCCCAGTCTCCCCTTTTTCTCTTTCACCTCTAGTTTTTCCTTCCCTTCCTCGCTCCTGCCTTCTCTACTTTCCCTTCCTTCTGAAAGGAATGGGAATGGGATACCTCCTAGGATACTTAGAAAGCTCAGAGGTTCTGCTGAAAGACCTGCTCAATGTATCTTTGGAGACAGTAGTGGTTCCGGAGGGCCGGAAAAGGGCAAATGCTGTCCCTCCTCACCACGCATATTTTATAAAATCCAGGGTCGGCGCGCGCAAGGGGGTGCACATTTGTGCAACCTGTGCGCGCCGAGCCCGGCGCGCGTTGCCTGTTCCCTCTGAGGCCGCTCCGAAATCGGAGCGGCCTCGGAGGGAACTTTCCTACGCCCTCCCCTCCCATTCCCCTCCCTTCCCCTACCTAACCCACCCCCCCGGCCCTATCTAAACCCCCCCTACCTTTGCGTGCGCCGGGCCGGCTGCCCCGCTCCGGGGGCTGGTCTGGAGGCCGCAGCCACGCCCCCGGAACACCCCTGGGCCAAAACCACGCCCGCGGCACCGCCCCCGAAACACCGCATCACTTGTGACACGCCCCCGAAATGCCGCATCATTCCCGGCACGCCCCGACAAGCCCCCAGACATGCCCCTCTGTGCAAGCCCCGGGACTTACGCGCGTCCCGGGGTTGCGCTCGCTGCCGAGCCTATGCAAAATAGGCTTGGCGCGCGCAGGGGGGGGTTTGGGGTAGGTTTTTGGGGGGTACGCGCGTATCCCTTTGATAATCTACCCGTAAGTCAACTTGATTAATATCAGTTAATGGACTTCTTCTCCAAAACTTATACAAACATTTTTTAAACCTAGTTATACTAACTGCCTTAACCACATCCTCTGGCAACAAATTCCAGAGTTTAATTGTGTGTTGAGTGAAAAAGAATTTTCTCCGACTAGTTTTAAATGTGCTACATGCCAACTTTATCCAAAAGAGTAAATAATCAATTCACATTTACCCATTCTAGACCTCTCATAATTTTATAGACGTCTATCATACTTCCCCTTAGCCGTCTCTTCTCCATGCTGAACAGCCCTAACCTCTTTAGCCTTTCCTCATAGGGGAGCCATTCCATCCCCTTTATCATTTTGGTCCCCTTTCTCTGTACCTTCTCCAGTGCAATTACATCTTTTTTGAATTGTACACTTAGAATTGCAACCAGAATTGCACACAGTACTCAAGGTGCGGTCTCACCATAAAGTGATACAAAGGCATTAAGGCATTTTCCATTTTATTCATCATTCCCTTCCTAATTCCTAACATTGTTTGCTTTTTTGACTGCCGCAGCACACCCAGCCAAGAATTTCAATGTATTATCCACTATGATGTCTAGATCTTTTTCCTGTGTGGTAGCTCCTAATATGGAACCTAACAGCATGGGTTATTTTTCCCTATATGCATCATCTTGCATTTGTCCATATTAAATTTCATCTGCCATTTGGATGCCCAATCTTCCAGTTTCACAAGTTCCTCCTGCAATTTGTCACAATCCGCTTATGATTTAACTACTCCGAATAATTTTGTATCACCTGCAAAGTTTGATTTATGTCAATCGTTAAATTCTTTTCCAGATCATTTATAAATACATTGAAAAGCACTGGTCCAAGTACAGGTCCCTGAGGCACTCCACTATTTACCCTTTTCAACTGAGAAAATTGACCATTTAATCCTATTCTCGGTTTCCTGTCTTTTAACCAGTTTGTAATCCATGAAAGGACATCACTTCCTGTCACCTGACTTTTTAGTTTTCTGAAAATCCAAATACACTACAACTACCAGTTCACCTTTTTCTACATGTTTATTAATCCCTTCAAAACAATGAAGCAGATTTGTGAAGCAAAACTTCCTTTGGGTAAATCCATGCTGACTGTGTTCCATTAATCCATGTCTTTCTATATGCTCTGTGATTTTCATCTTTAGAATAGTTTCTACAGTTTGTTTCTGACACTAAAGTCAGGCTCACCCGTCTGTAGTTTCCAGGATCACTCCTGGAGCCCTTTTTAAATATTGGGGTTACATTGGCCACCTTCCAGTCTTCAAGTACAATGGATAATTTTAATGGTAGGTTACAAATTTTAACTAATAGATCTGAAATTTCATTTTCTAGTTCCTTCAGTACCCTAGGATGCATACCATCCAGTCCAGGTATTTGCTACACTTTAGTTTGTAACTCTGGTCTACTACATCTTCCAGGTTCACAGTGATTTGGTTCAGTTCATCTGACTCATCACCCTTAAAACCTTCTCCGGAACCGGTATTTCTCCAACATCCACATTGGTAAACACAGAAACAAATAAATAATTTAGTGTTTCTGCAATTTTCCTAAGAGCCCCTTTAACACCTTTGGTCATCTAATGGTCCAACCGACTCCCTTGCAAGTTTCCTGCTTTGGGTATATTTTAAAAAGGTTTTATTATGAGTTTTTGCCTCTACGGCTAACTTCATTTCCAATTCTCTCTTAGCCTATCTTACCAATGTTTTACACTTAACTTGACAATGCTTATGCTTTTTCCCATTTTCTTCAGATGGATCCTTCTTCCAATTTTTGAAGGATGCTTTTTTAGGCTAAAATAGCCTCTTTCACATTTTTTTAACCATGCTAGTAATTGTTTTGCCTTCCTTCCACCTTTCTTAATGTATGGAATACATCTGGACTGCGCATCTAACATGGTATTTTTAAACAATATTCATGCCTGTGTACACTTTTAACTTTTGCAGCTGCACCTTTCCATTTTTTTCTATTTTCCTCATTTTATCAATGTTTCCCTTTTGAAAATTTAGTGTTAGAGCTGTAGATTTACATATTGTCGCCTTTCCAGTCATTAGTTCAAATTTGATCATGTTATGATCACTATTACCAAGTGGCCCCACTACACTTACTTTTCTCACCAAATCCTGCATTTCACTAAGAATTAGATATAAAATAGTAGGGATGTGCAGAAGGAAAAAATTAGTTGCGATTTGGTATTTGTTTCGCCGGGACCCAAATTCATTGCATTTGTTTCATAGGGGGAAAACCCAATTCGTTGATTAGTTTTATTCATTTTCTGATTTCCCATTAAAGTCAATGGGGGAAGTATTTGCAGCCTATTTTTGGCTGCAGAATTGGAGTTTTCTTATCAATTCTGATGAAATTTCTGGGGAGCAATCAGCAGAATGAGAAAAGAGCTCCAAGGTACTTAGACTGTGGCAAAGTGGCACCAAAGTGGCATGAATAGCCTAAGGCAATGTAAAGGGGCAAAGGGGTACCAGGAGTGGCAAGAGTGCTTTAACAGGTGCAAAGCAGCAGCGAGAGTGTAAAAAACACACCACAGCTTCAAAAGAGAGCACCGATAACAGATGCATGAACCCTCGAAGGCAGCACGACAGGCAAAGTGGCAAGACAAGTGGCATCAACATCCTACAGCACAATAAAGGGGGAACATAGCAAGCAGAAAGACCAGCACCAACACACTGAGGAACCATGATAGTGGCAAGAACTGTGTTTCTGTCTTCTTCAATTTTGCCTTATCGAATGTCTCAAAAGGAGTTGAGTGAGTCATCTGAGATATGGCATCAAGGCAGAGTGGTAGAACGTTGATAGAAGCAAGACAGGCTGGCAGAGCGGAAGTAGTCTGGTCCCTGTAGTTTTGATAGGGGCAAGACAGGCTGGCAGAGCCAAGGTAGTCAGGTCCCTGTGGTTTTGATAGGGGCAAGAAAGGCTGGCCCCGGGGAGAGTTCCCTTACCTTTGAGCAGGAAAGGGCTTCCCACAATAAGAACATGCCATACTGGGTCAGACCAAGAGTCCATCAAGCCCAGCATCCTGTTTCCAACAGTGGCCAATCCAGGCCATAAGAACCTGGAAAGGACCCAAAAACTAAGTCTATTTCATGTTACCATTGCTAGTAATAGCAGTGGCTATTTTCCAAGTCAACTTAATTAATAGCAGGTAATGGACTTCTCCTCCAAGAACTTATCCAATCCTTTTTTAAACACAGCTATACTAACTGCACTAACCACATCCTCTGGCAACAAATTTCACAGTTTAATTAGTTTTAAATGTGCCACATGCTAACTTCATAGAGTGCCCCCTAGTCTTTCTATTATCTGAAAGACTAAATAATCGATTCATATCTACCTGTTCTAGAACTTTCATGATTTTAAACACCTCTATCATATCCCCCCTCAGCCATCTCTTCTCCAAGCTGCAAAGTCCTAACTTCTTTAGTCTTTCCTCATAGGGGAGCTGTTCTATTCCCCTTATCAGTTTGGTCACCCTTCTCTGTACCTTCTCCATCGCAATTATATCTTTTTTGAGATGCAGTGACCAGAATTATACACAGTATTCAAGGTGGGGTCTCACCATGGAGCGATACAGAGGCAGTATGACATTTTCCGTTTTATTCACCATTCCCTTTCTAATAATTCCCAACATTCTGTTTGCTTTTTTGACTGCCGCAGCACTCTGAACTGACGATTTCAATGTGTTATCCACTATGACGCCTAGATCTCATTTACCACTTACCACTCATTGCCAAACTGATGGAGAAAATTGTCAACAAGCAACTGTCAGAATATCTGGAAGATCATAATATTCTATCCCCGGCTCAATATGGTTTCCGAAAACGCCTAAACACCGAATCTCTATTACTATCTCTCACTGACACCATCCTCGTTAACCTGGAGAAAAAACAATCGTACCTGCTTGTTCTTCTTGATCTTTCTGCTGCGTTTGACACGGTAAAACACACAATACTTATAGACCAACTTGCCAATATAGGGATCAAAGGCACAGCTCTAAGATGGTTCCAGTCCTTCTTAAGCAACAGATTCTACAAAGTTAGAATAAACAACAAAGAATCGCATCCAATCCTCACAGATCTAGGAGTCCCACAAGGTTCCTCACTTTCACCCACCCTCTTCAATATCTACCTCCTCCCTCTCTGCCACCTACTCTCAAACCTCAAGCTTACACACTACCTCTATGCAGACGACATACAAATCCTTCTCCCGATTTCAGAATCCCTTCAAAAAACCATCACATACTGGAACGAATGCCTACAGCCGATTAAAAACATTCTCTCAAACCTCAACCTAGTATTGAATGACAACAAAACCGAAATGCTCATTGTCTCCCAGGATCCCCTTACAATCTCATCAAACCTCTCTCCTCCTAACTCAAATAGCAAGTTCTCACCCGACGTCAGAGACCTTGGAGCCTGGCTAGACAACCATCTAAACCTAAAAAAGTTCGTAAATACTACCACTAAGGACTGCTTTTACAAACTGCAAGTCCTTAAAAAACTTAAACCCCTCCTCTACTTCTCGGACTTCAGGCTCGTACTGCAATCCATCATACTATCAAAGCTCGACTATTGCAACTCCCTTCTGCTAGGTCTACCCTTCAACACCATCAAACCATTACAGATGGTACAGAATTCCGCTGCTAGAATCCTCACAAGTTCTAACAAAAAAGACCATATCACCCCAATCCTTCGTAACTTACATTGGCTTCCCATCAAACATAGGATACTCTATAAGATACTCACAATAGTACACAAAGCAATATACAATCTGGCTCCTATCATGCTAAGCACTCAACTTCAACCGCATACATCTTCTAGACCAATTAGAAGCGCATACAAAGGAACACTGCATGTCCCACAAGTAAAATCAGCATTGAGCAAACGAGCATTATCTTCAGCAGGACCCCACCAGTGGAACGCGCTCCCCCCAGATCTAAGACTAGAACCCAGTCATCAAGAGTTCAAAAAAAGACTGAAGACCTGACTTTTCCAACAAGCCTTCCCAGATTCTCAATGATACTTAGACAGGAGGACTTCCTAAATACTAGGTATCCCTAAATTATTGACACCTCACCAATTCCTACTATCAGGACTCCACAACTGCACAATCAATTTTTGAGTCCATAAGTTCACTATATTATTCTTATTGTATCTATATGGTAGATTTGACAGGTCATCACCACTACGTTAAATAGTTAAATTGTATGTACATATTATATTATATTTATTATTACTATGTTAAATTGACATCCGGTTTTATTGTTCCTTATGTTCTACAGTTATATGTAAAGCCCCCTTCCGCTGTTGGGCAGTTCATCGTTTTATGTAAACCGGAGTGATTTGTAATTCCCACAAGAACTTCGGTATATAAAAATTAAAAATAAATAAATAAATAAATAAATCTATCTCTTTCTTGGGTGGTAGCACCTAATATGGAACCTGACATTGTGTAACTATAGCATGGGTTATTTTCCCCTATATGCATCACCTTGCACTTATCCACAAAAATGTGCAGCTTGGACCTAGTACCTCCTATTAGTGCCCAGCCTAATTTAAATACTGAATTGCATGCCTAGGAGTGCCCACTCTACCACACCTTTTATTAAATCAGCCTGTAAGTTTATACCTGAGGCAATAGAGGGTAAAGTGACTTGCCCATGTTCACAAGGAGCTACAGTGGGACTTGAACCCTAGATTCCTGGTTCATAGCACACTGCTGTAATCACTTGGCTACTCCTCCACTAGAGTGGGGTGTTTCCATTGGCATCTAGTGAGCTCTTGCTGGTCTTTTAAAATCTGGTGGACGTAGCAGATATACAAACGAGAATTTTCAAGGCTGAGGTGGAGGAGGGTGCATGTGAACAGCGGTTCAACATGGGTCACAGGGTAGATACAGGCTGGCTACCCCCAGGGAGAGTTCCCTTTCCTTTGAGCAGGAAAGGGCTCCCCGCAATGGGTTGGCCCCTAGAGTGGAGCACGAGCCTTCAAAGCATGGCGATGTGCAGGAGGGTGCCATGTGAACAACGATTCAACATGGGTCAACAGGTACTAAGAGGTAGGCCGGTCGGCTACCCCGGGGAGAGTTCCCTTTCCTTTGAGCAGGGAAGGACTCCCCAGGCTCGCAAAGGGTTGGCCCCTAGAGTGGAGCATGAGCCTTCAAAGCATGGCTATGTGCAGGAGGATGCCATGTGAACAGCGGTTCAACATGGGTCAACAGGTACTAAGAGGTAGGCTAGCCGGCTACCCCGGTGAGAGTTCCCTATCCTTTGAGCAGGGAAGGGCTCCCCCCCAATAGGTTGGCCCCTAGAGTGGAGCATGAGCCTTCAAAGCGTGGCGATGTGGAGGAGGACTCACTGTGAACAGCGGTTTGACATGGGTCAACAGGTACTAAGAGATAGGCTGGCTACCCCGGGGAGAGTTCCCTTTCCTTTCAGCAGGGAAGGACTCCCCAGGCTCGCAAAGGGTTGGCCCCTAGAGTGGAGTACGAGCCTTCAAAGCGTGGCTATGTGCAGAAGGATGCCATGTGAACAGCGGTTTAACATGGGTCAACAGGTACTAAGAGATAGGCTGGCTGGCTATCCCAGGGAGAGTTCCCTTTCCTTTGAGCAGGAAAAGGGCTCCTGGATGGTCAGGCAAAGCGTTAGAGGTCAAGCCCTTTAGGGACATAAGGCCTGAACAGAAAGGCACAGCATTCGAGGATAGAGATCAAGCTCTTGTAGGGACATAAGGCCTGGAAGAGCAGGCACAGCATTCAAGGTCAAACCCTTGTAGAGACATAAAGCCTGGATGGACAGACACAGCAATTGAGGATAGAGGTCAAGCCTTTTTAGGAGCATAAGGCCTGGACAGACAGGCACAGCATTAGAGGTCAAAGCCTAGTAGAGACGTAAATCCTGGACGGATAGGCACAGCATTAGAGGTCAAGCCCTTTTAGGGACATAAGGCCTGAATGGACAGGCACAGCATTCAAGGATACACAGGCACAGCATTAGAGGATAGAGGTCAAGCCCTCGTAGGGACGTAAAGCCTGGATGGACAGGCAGGCACAGCATTAGAGGTCAAGCCCTTTTAGGGATGTAAGGCCTGGACGGACAGGAACAGCATTCGAGGATAGAGGTCAAGCCCTTGTAGGGACATAAGGCCTGGACCCACAGACACAGCATCTGAGGATAGAGGTCAAGCCCTTGTAGGGACATAAGGTCTGGACGGACAGGCACAACATTAGAGGTAAAACCCTTGTAGAGATGTATCGTCTGGATGGACAGGCACAGCATTAGAGGTCAAGCCCTTTTAGGGACATAAGGCCTGGACGGATAAGCACAGCATTAGAGGTCAAGCCCTTTTAGGGACATAAGGCCTGTACGGACCTGCACAGCATTAGAGTTCAAGCCCTTTTAGGGATATAAGGCCTGGACGGACAGGCACAACATTAGAGGTAAAACCCTTGTAGAGATGTACAGTCTGGATGGACAGGCACAGCATTAGAGGTCAAGCCCTTATAGGGACATAAGGCCTGGAAGGACAGGCACAGCATTAGAGGTCAAGCCCTTTTAGGGACATAAGGCCTGGACAGAGAGGCACAGCATTCGAGGATAGAGGTCAAGCCCTCTTAAGGGAGTAAAGCCTGGACAGACAGGCAGGCACAGCATTCGAGGATAGAAGTCAAGCCTTGTAGGAACATAAGACCTGCATGGACAGACACAGCCTTCTAGATCATACCCTTGTAGAGACGAAAAGCCTGGATGGACAGGTACAGCATTAGAAGTCAAGCCCTTATAGGGACATAAGGCCTGGACAGACAGGCACAGCAATTGAGGATAGATGTCAAGCCCTTTTAGGGACATAAGGCCTGGACGGACAGGCAGGCACAGTATTTGAGGATAGAGGTCAAGCCCTCCTAGCGGCGTAAAGCCTGGATGGACAGGCAGGCACAGCATTCGAGGATAGAAGTCAAGCCCTTATAGTGATGTAAGGCCTGGACGGACAGGCACAGCATTAGAGGTCAAACCTTTGTAGAGACGTAAACCCTGGATAGACAGGCAGGCACAGCATTCAAGGATAGAAGTCAAGTCCTTATAGGGATGTAAGGCCTGGACAGACAGGCACAGCATTAGAGGTCAAACCCTTGTAGAGACGTAAAGCCTAGATGAACAGGCACAGCATTAGAGGTCAAGCCCTTTTAGGGACATAAGGTGTGGGCAGACAGGCACAGCATTAGAGGTCAAGCCCTTGTAGGGACATAAGGCCTGGACGGACAGGCACAGCATTAGAGGTCAATCCCTTTTAGGGACATAAGGTCTGGGCAGACAGGCACAGCATTAGAGGTCAAGCCCTTGTAGGGACATAAGGCCTGAATGGACAGGCACAGCATTCAAGGATACACAGGCACAGCATTAGAGGATAGAGGTCAAGCCCTCGTAGGGACGTAAAGCCTGGATGGACAGGCAGGCACAGCATTAGAGGTCAAGCCCTTTTAGGGATGTAAGGCCTGGACGGACAGGAACAGCATTCGAGGATAGAGGTCAAGCCCTTGTAGGGACATAAGGCCTGGACCCACAGACACAGCATCTGAGGATAGAGGTCAAGCCCTTTTAGGGACATAAGGCCTGGACGGATAGGCACAGCATTAGAGGTCAAGCCCTTTTAGGGACATAAGGCCTGTACGGACCTGCACAGCATTAGAGTTCAAGCCCTTTTAGGGATATAAGGCCTGGACGGACAGGCACAACATTAGAGGTAAAACCCTTGTAGAGATGTACAGTCTGGATGGACAGGCACAGCATTAGAGGTCAAGCCCTTATAGGGACATAAGGCCTGGAAGGACAGGCACAGCATTAGAGGTCAAGCCCTTTTAGGGACATAAGGCCTGGACAGAGAGGCACAGCATTCGAGGATAGAGGTCAAGCCCTCTTAAGGGAGTAAAGCCTGGACAGACAGGCAGGCACAGCATTCGAGGATAGAAGTCAAGCCTTGTAGGAACATAAGACCTGCATGGACAGTCACAGCCTTCTAGATCATACCCTTGTAGAGACGAAAAGCCTGGATGGACAGGCACAGCATTAGAAGTCAAGCCCTTATAGGGACATAAGGCCTGGACAGACAGGCACAGCAATTGAGGATAGAGGTCAAGCCCTTTTAGGGACATAAGGCCTGGACGGACAGGCAGGCACAGTATTTGAGGATAGAGGTCAAGCCCTCCTAGCGGTGTAAAGCCTGGATGGACAGGCAGGCAGAAGTCAAGCCCTTATAGTGATGTAAGGCATGGATGGGCAGGCACAGCATTAGAGGTCAAACCCTTGTAGAGACGTAAACCCTGGATAGACAGGCAGGCACAGCATTCAAGGATAGAAGTCAAGTCCTTATAGGGATGTAAGGCCTGGACAGACAGGCACAGCATTAGAGGTCAAACCCTTGTAGAGACGTAAAGCCTAGATGAACAGGCACAGCATTAGAGGTCAAGCCCTTTTAGGGACATAAGGTCTGGGCAGACAGGCACAGCATTAGAGGTCAAGCCCTTGTAGGGACATAAGGCCTGGACGGACAGGCACAGCATTAGAGGTCAATCCCTTTTAGGGACATAAGGTCTGGGCAGACAGGCACAGCATTAGAGGTCAAGCCCTTGTAGGGACATAAGGCCTGGACGGACAGGCACAGCAATCGAGCATAGATGTCAAGCACTTTTAGGGATATAAGGCCTGGGCAGACAGGCAGGCAAAGCATTACATAAGAACATGCCATACTGGTCAGAGCAAGGGTCCATGAAGCTCAGCATCCTGTTTCCAACAGTGGTCAATCCAGGCCATAAGAACCTGTCAAGTACCCAAAAACTAAGTCTATTCCATGCTACCGTTACTAGTAATAGCAGTGGCTATTTTCTAAGTCTATTTAATTAATAGCAGGAGGTCAAGCCCTCATAGGTGCGTAAATCCTGGACGTACTGGCAGGCACAGCATTCGAGGATAGAGGTTAAGCCCTCATAGGGGCATAAAGCCTGGGCGGACAGGCAGGCACAGCATTCGAGGATAGAGGTCAAGCCCTTGAAGGGACAAAAGGCCTGGACGGACAGGCACAGAATTTGAGGTCAAGACTTTTAGGGACATAAGGCCTGGATGGCAGGCACAGCATTCAAGATCAAGCCCTTGTAGGGATGTAAGGCCTGGATGGACAGGCACAGCATTAGAGGTCAGAGTCAAGCCCATGTAGGGACATAAGGCCTGGACGGACAGGCACAGCATTTGAGGATTTCCTTTGTGCAGGTATGTTGTGGTTTGATCTGTCACCTCTTCTTGAACTGGTTCACTGCCAACACAAAATGGCATCTTTTCAATTCAACAGAGGATCTCGTATCCCAAACTGATGCAATGAGAAGTGGACATGATTCATTACACTTACCAATTAATATTGTTTACAAACTATACTACTGATCCTTAATGGCACCTGTGTAATTTAATATTCTTTAGCATGATTTTTATGTGCCTTAATGTAAACTGTTGTGACGGTCCCCACTGAATGACGGTATAGAAAAATGTTAAATAAATAAATAGAGCAATAGAGACTGCCATTTGTGAAGCACGAACTGATCTGGAGATTATTTGTGAATACCCAGAAGCTATTAACTTTACTTATGCACTTCAGCTGATGACAAAGGAACATAAAGAGCTCTTAGAAATAAGAAAACCGCTACTCAAGTCCAAATCTATAATATCAACCTATGTTGAGTTTGTGGTTTACATAGTGCCTCTGTAAACTATGGGAAGACAGACGATGAACTAGAGTGCAACTACCACCAGTTTTCTATAGTACTAGAAACATTACTGTTGGCACCTAAGAAAGATTTCGGGAACATGGCCCATATTATGAAGATCAGGAAAACTATTGAACATATGAACTCTGCAAGCTCCAAACATCAGAAGTCAGCATTTTCTGTTCTTACATTCCAAATGTTGCAAAACAGGAAAGAATATTCTGGAAAGAAGTAATGCACAAATCCATGAAACTGAAATTAGAAATACTAGAACTAAACTCAGACAGGCACAGCGTTTGAGGTCAGGCCATTGTAGGGATGTACGGCCTGGACAGTGGACGGACAGGCACAGCATTTCAGGTCAGGCTGTGTAGGGACATACGGCCTGTTCAGTGGATGGACAGGCACAGCGTTTGAGGTCAGGCCTTTGTAGGGATGTACGGCCTGGACAGTGGACGGACAGGAACAGCATTTCAGGTCAGGCCCTTGTAGGGACGTATGGCCTGGAGAGTGGACGGACAGGCACAGCATTTCAGGTCAGGCCCTTGTAGGGACGTACGGCCTGGAGAGTGGACGGACAGGCACAACATTAGAGGATAGAGGTCAAGCCCTTGTAGGGACATAAGGCCTGGATGGACAGGCACAGCATTTGAGGTAAATCAAGCCTTGTAGGAACATAAGACCTGGATGGATAGGCACAGCATTCTAGATCATACCCTTGTAGAGATGAAAAGCCTGGATGGACAGGCACTGCATTAGAAGTCAAGCCCTTTTAGGGACATAAGGCCTGGATGGACAGCACAGCATTAGAGGTCAAGCCCTTGTAGGGACATAAGGCCTGGACAGACAGGCACAGCAATTGAGGATAGAGGTCAAGCCCTTTTAGGGACGTAAGGTCTGGATGGACAGGCAGGCACAATATTCGAGGATAGAGGTCAAGCCCTCCTAGCGGCATAAAGCCTGGCTGGACAGGCAGGCACAGCATTCGAGGATAGAAGTCAAGCCCTTATAGGGATGTAAGGCCTGGACGGACAGGCACAGCATTAGAGGTCAAATCCAGTAGAGACGTAAAGCCTGGATGGACAGGCAGGCACAGCATTCGAGGATAGAAGTCAAGCCCTTAATGGGATGTTTTTGGGGTACTTGCCAGGTTCATATGGCCTGGATTGGCCACTGTTGGAAACAGGATGTTGGGCTTGATGGACCCTTGGTCTGACCCAGTATGGCATTTTCTTATGTTCTTGTGTTCTTATGTAAGGCCTGGATGGACAGGCATAGCATTAGAGGTCAAACCCTTGTAGAGACGTAAAGCCTGGATGGACAGGCACAGCATTAGAGGTCAAGCCCTTTTAGGGACATAAGGCCTGGACAGACAGGCACAGCATTAGAGGTCAAGCCCTTGTAGGGACATAAGGCCTGGACGGACAGGCACAGCATTAGAGGTCAAACCCTTGTAGAGACGTAAAGCCTGGATGGACAGGCACAGCATTAGAGGTCAAGCCCTTTTAGGGATATAAGGCCTGGACAGACAGGCAGGCACAGCATTACATAAGAACATAAAAACTTGCCATACTGAGTCAGACCAAGGGTCCATCAAGCCCAGCATCCTGTTTCCAACAGTGGCCAATACAGGCCATAAGAATCTGGCAAGTACCCAAAAACTAAGTCTATTCCATGCGACTGTTACTAGTAATAGCAGTGGCTATTTTCTAAGTCAATTTAATTAACAGCAGGAGGTCAAGCCCTCGTAGGGGCATAAAGCCTGGATGGACAGGCAGGCACAGCATTCAAGAATAGAAGTCAAGCCCTTGTAGGGAAATAAGGCCTGGATGGACAGGCATAACATTAGAAGTCAAACTCTCGTAGAGACGTAAATCCTGGATGGACAGGCACAGCATTAGAGGTCGGAGTCAAGCCCATGTAGGGACATAAGGCCTGGACGGACAGGCACAGCATTAGAGGTCAAGCCATTTTAGGGACTTAAAGCCTGACGGACAGGCACAGCATTAGAGGTCAAACCCTTATAGGGACATAAGGCCTGGATGGACAGGCACAGCAATTGAGGATAGAGGTCAAGCCCTTTTAGTGACATAAGGCCTGGACGAACAGGCAGGCACAGCATTCGAGGATAGAGGTTAAGCCCACATAGGGGCATAAAGCCTGGATGGACAGGCAGGCACAGCATTCAAGGATAGAAGTCAAGCCCTTGTGGGGATGTAAGGCCTGGACGGCAGGCACAGCATTCGAGGTCATGCCGTTGTAGGGATGTAAGGCCTGGATGGACAGGCACAGCATTAGTGTTCGGAGTCAAGCCCATGTAGTGTCATAAGGCCTGGACAACAGGCACAGCATTAGAGGATTTCCTTTGTGCAGGTATGTTGTGGTTTGATCTGTCACTTCTTCTTTAACTGGTTCACTGCCAGCACAAAATGGCATCTTTTTCATTTCTGAAAGATAATTCAACAGAGGATGCTTTTAAAGCAATAGATACTGCCATTTGTGAAGCAAGAACTGATCTGGAGATTATTTGTGAATACCAAGAAGCTATTAACTGTACTTATGTACTTCAGCTGATGACAAAGGAACATGAAGAGCTCTCAGAAATAAGAAAACCGCTACTCAAGTCCAAATCTACAATATCAACCTATGTTGACTTTGTGGTTTACATAGTGTCTCTATAAACTATGGGAAAACAAAGGATGAACTAGATTGCAACTACCACCAGTTTTCTATAGTACTAGAAACATTACTGTTGGCACCTAAGAAAGATTTCGGGAACATGGCCCATATTCGGTATGATAAGACCTGGTCTTGAGAATCGGTATAGTAAAAGAAGTTAAAGAAATAAATAAATAAATAAATAATGAAAGTCAGGAAAACTATTGAACATATGAACTATGCAAGCTCCAAACATCTGAAGTCAGCCTTTTCTGTTCTTACATTCCAAATGTTGCTAAACAGGAAAAGAATATTCTGGAAAGAAGTGATGCACAAATACATGAAACTGAAATTAGAAATACTAGAATTAAACTCAGACAGGCACAGCATTTGAGATCAGGCCATTGTAGGAATGTACAGCCTGGACAGTGGACGGACAGGCACACCATTTCAGGTCAGGCCCTGTAGGGACATATGGCCTGGACAGTGGACGGATAGGCACAGCATTTCAGGTCAGGCCCTTGTAGGGATGTATGGCCTGGAGAGTGGATGGACAGGCACAGCGTTTGAGGTCAGGCCCTTGTAGGGACATACGGCCTGGACAGTGAACGGACAGGCACAGCATTTCAGGTCAGGCCCTTGTAGAGACGTACGGCCTAGACAGTGGACGGACAGGCACAGTGTTTCAGGTCAGGCCCTTGTAGGGACGTACAGCCTGGACAGTGGACAGACAGGCACAGCGTTTCAGGTCAGGCCCTTGTAGGGACGTAAGACCTGGACAGTGGATGGATAGGCACGGCATTTCTGGTCAGGCCCTTGTAGGGATGTACGGCCTGGACAGTGGACGGACAGGCACAGCATTTGAGGTCAGGTACCTGTGCTGATTTTATCTAGAGGATAGGAGGCAGTTGGAGCTGCTGCAAGGCTTTCAATTGCTTTTATTCATCTTGCCATTCACAGGGAAAATTTGGAAACCCAAGCAAAGGCAGGTTTCTTTTCAAAAACACCAGCATTTCCATCAACTCTGATGCTAGCCTTGAGTGATGAGGGGCCATGATATCCCCTGTCATTGAAAATACACATTCACTGGACACACTGGATGGTGGACATGACAGATATTGCTGATCCACTTTGGCTAGGTGTGGCCAGACAGCGGACTTGTGTGCCCAATATGCCAGCAGATCTGTCTGCATGTCCTCTGTGGGCTCTGAGAGATACCGTGTCACTGACAGTTGTGCTAGTGTCACCTTTGCTTGGGTGGGCTGAGAGTCACTCATGCCAGCTACTTTCTCTCTAGCCCGTAGCACAAAAGATGAATCTTTATGGACAACATGCCTTTGCCGTACTGAAGTGGAGAAGGAGGAGGTACTAGCTGTCGCTGACAGAGTGCTGCTCCTGCTTGGGCTAGCACAACTCTCTGAAGTGCCTGCCGCTGTTTCCTCCTCTGCTTCATGCCTAATCTGTCTCTGCCTATGGCGCTCCTGATCATGGACTTTTGCTAACAGGAGTTCCTTCACAAATGAGAGACAATTGGACTGTAGGGCGAGTTTCCCTTTTTACACGGGGATCACAGACTGTGGCGAGCATGTATGTGTGGTCTTCTGTTAAATGCCTTAATCTCTCTTGCACCTGCTGCTGCAAAAGGTCCAGACAATACAGCATCTCAGCTGTCATTCCCTCTTCCTGTTTAAAGCCCTTCAAATTTCCATCCATGAAATTAACTATAGGGATGATGTCAGCCAAGGTGGCACGTCTGGAACTCAGCTCCTCCGTGACATCCTTGAAGGGCTGCAGGATTTTAACCAGCTGACTCATGACTAACCAATCATGATGCCCTAGGGGATTCTGCACACCTATGTCCATTGAACCAGAAACTTCATGAAGGGGTGTCTGCAGCTCCATTAACCTATGCAGCATCATATAGGTGGAATTCCATAGGGTGGCAATGTCTTGAATGAGACGCTTGTGAAGCATGTTCAAATCAGTCTGCTTTTGTCGGAGAACCTGCCCCGCCTTCACACTTCTGTGGAAGTGCACTGCTATGTTCCTGCACTTGTGTATTAACGTATGCAGGTATTCATTCTCTTGGTGACTGGACTCCAACCCCAGAGCTGACTTCACTACCAGGTGCAGAGTGTGTGCAAAACATCGGATGTTCCGAAAGCGCCTATTGGTTATTGCCTTAACCATGTTTTCACCATTGTCTGTGACAAAGAACTCTGCCTGAGGATTCCTGTCTCGCTGGTGTAGTTGCAGCCGTCCAGCATCTTTCTGATACATGCTAGAATATTGGCTGCAGTATGGGCCTGGTCCGTCAGGTGGGTGTGCAGTAAAGTCCAACTCCACCCTGATACTTGTTCACTAATATTATTATTATTATTATTATTATTTATTTCTTTTGTATACCGACATTCGATCGAGATATCACATCGGTTTCCAGATAACAGGTTGAATAGAGCCGGAACTGCCCTATTTTTACATTGTAACAAGATAACAGTTGATTAAACAATATAAGGAACATTGTAACATATGGATAAAATTAAAATTAAATATTAAAATGTGGGTATATAGAAGTGGCATATAGCCTATATACAATATGTACAATATTAATTTATATTAATATTAATAATAGAGCTGCTGCCTGCCCCTGCCTCAGCCAGGTCCCACCAGTGTGCTATCAGGGAGAGGTAAGAGTGTGCAGCATTCAAGGCAGTCCAGATATCGCAGATGAAATGCACACTCACCTGTGCCTTAGCTAGCAGTGCTTGGATGCGACTTCGACACTGCTTGTACAGGCTGGGGATGACCTTTCTGCTAAATGTGGTTTTGGAGGGGACTTTGTAATTTGGAACTACGACCTTCAGAAAATGCTTGAAACCCACATTCTCCACTATCTGCAAGGGCTGGTCATCAAGGGCAATCATTTCCCCAATGCTCCTGGTTACAACTTTTGAGACTGCCTGCCTCCTACCACGAGATAGTGTTACCGCACACCACCCCATTTCCTCCATGGTGGGTTGTCGCTTCTGCCACATGGCAGGAGGCTGCTGGCCTGCCACCTGACTGCTAGAAGAGGCTGAGGGTGTGGGGTGACTCTGCTCCTTTTCATCCACTTTACGCTGCCTGGAAAAAGGGGTCCCCTGACTGGTACTGCACCATCCCCAGATTGCAGTACTGTTGTTGGGTGTTGCTTCTTCATATGATGCGTCATGCCAAAATTAGATAGATGTCCCATTTGCTTGCCTCTGCTAATAGCCCTGCCACAGTAATTACACTGAGCAAAACGCAGGTCCTCCATCACTTTAAAGTGGCTCCAGATCACAGATGTCGTTCGTGATCCCTTCTCTATAGCCTTTGGGGTGGATGCTGGCACTGGAGCTGAAGTAGTGGGTGCACCCTGAGAAGCAATGCCAGGGGCATCAGTCACACTCTGTGCCTGCGCTGACTGCTCTTCCTCCTCCTCCTCATCAGTTTCATCTCTCCCCTTCAGCACTGAAGTGGAGGCTAAGACAGAACTAACGAATCCTACTAAACCTTCGTCAGCTATTACTTCTTCCCACAAAAGATGATTCTTCATCAGAATCAGAAGCAAACATTGTCTGCGCTACATTGTCAAGCTAAGTTGTGTCTGCTGTTGCACTGCTGCTTTTGGGTATCGCCATTTTGTCTTGCATGACTCTGCCTCCCCTTCCCTCACCTCCAAAACTACAGAGTCAGAAACAGGTGGTGGCGATGCATCATCTTTAGGTTTCAATTTTTTTCCAGATGGAACTGCCTGCCCCTCCAGAGATGTTAGATTGGAACAGGTCCCTTTTTAACTTTAATGAGGGACTGGCACTCCCTTTTGAGGTGCCTCCTCTCCCAGTCCCAATCACTCGACCACATCTAGCTTTCCCTGACATTATGGATTTAATGTCACTGCCTACTAGGGATTTCAAATAAAATAATTATTTGCAAAAGAAGCCCACTGGGGATTTGGCTTCAGAGAGAACCTCTGTCCCAATATACGTGAGTCTGCAAAACTGGCTGCCCACAGGCACAGTGCCTTGATGTGCACTAATGTAATGTATGTATTGTGCACACAACAAAGTTATATCTACAAAAGAGGCCCATTGGGAATTTGGCTTCAGAGAGAACCGCTGTCCCAATATATGTGAGTCTGCAAACCTGGCTGCCCACAGGCACAGTGCCTTGATGTGCACTAATGTAATGTATGTATTGTGCACACAACAAAGTTGTGACTACAAAAGAGGCCCACTGGGGATTTGGCTTCAGAGAGAACCGCTGTCCCAATATACGTGAGTCTGCAAAACTAGCTGCTCACAGGCACAGTGCCTTGATGTGCACTAATGTAATGTATGTATTGTGCATACACAACAGAGTTGTAACTACAAAAGAGGATTTGGCTTCAGAGAGAACCACTGTCCCAATATTCGTGAGTCTGCAAAACTGCCCAGTGCCCACTGTCACTGATGCCCAGTGCACTGCCTTCTTGGATTAAAAGCACACAGAGAGACAGTGAGTTCAATTAAAAAAAAACTGCAGTTAACAAAAAGCCTGGCTTGGTACAGCAGCAAAATTGATGAAATATCTTTTTCAATGACAATTCTATCAAACTAGCTAGAAATTCAATATATATCCTACCCACGATACCCAAATCCTGCTTGCAACCTACCCCAAGGGTTAAAATAAGCAGCAAAATGCCACTGCTAGTGTTAGCAGCTTCTCTCAGTGGCACAGAGAGCCCATCTCAGATCAGTTTAAAAAAGTGTGGTAAAAAAAAAAAAACAGGGCTAGCTGGCAATGCAGCCAAATTGAACAAATATCTTTTTCAATTTAAGTAGCTAGCAATTGAATACAGATATGAGACACTCAAACTTGCTCTGAGTTCAGCCACCTCCCCGGACCACCTCCCCAGACCATCCCCGCCAAGAAAGTGTGTGGCACGCCGTGTGCTAAATGTATAAATAGTGCTGCGTCATCAGGAATAGCGTCACAGAGCACTGAGTGAGAGCGGCTTAGCTCTGATAGGTTGCATTCTGGTCTCCTTGCCAACCTGTCTGACCCACACTATGACAGGGCTGTGAGGTCACTTATGACTCACAGGAAACATAAGAACATAAGAACATGCCATACTGGGTCAGACCAAGGGTCCATCAAGCCCAGCATCCTGTTTCCAATAGTGGCCAATCCAGGCCATAAGAACCTGGCAAGTACCCCAAAACTAAGTCTATTCCATGTTACCATTGCTAGTAATAGCAGTGGCTATTTTCTAAGTCAACTTAATTAATAGCAGGTTTTTTGCTATGGATACTCCCACATGGCCTTCTCCTATTTTAAACGGCTGCTAAGAAATCACTGAGAGCCAAAAGAATGAAACTAATGATATGTTTGTATTCGTGGGGGATCGTGATACGTTTCGCAAACCCATGAATACAATGAATAGGGACATATATGTTGCGGATTGCCAATGCATTGCAAACGAATGCACATCCCTATAAAATAGCTCCCTCATCAGTTCCTGAACCAACTGCTCCATGAAACAGTTGTTTATTCCATCCAGGAACTTTATGTCTCTAACATGTCCTGATGTTATATTTATCCAGTCAATATTGGGTCCCCTTATTACTGCACTGCCAAATTTGTTATCTTCCCTGATTTCTTAGCATTTCATCATCTGTCTCATCATTTTGTCCATGTGGTCAGTAGTATACTCCTACCCAACACATATGGGATTTCTACCCATATAGATTCTACTGTGCATTTAGTTTCTTGTATCATCTTTATCCTGTTGGATTCTATGCCCTTCTGGACATAAAGCACCACACCCTCACCAAGTTGATCCTGCCTATCATTGCGATATAAATTTGTACCCTGATATAACACTGTCCCATTGCTTGTCCTCCTTCCACCAGGTCTCTGAGATGCCAATTATGTCTATCTTATCATTCACTGCTATATACTCTAACTCTCCCATCTTACTTCTTAGACTTCTGACATTGGCATACAGTGTAATTTTTGTTTGTATTAACAACCTGCTTTTCAGTTGATAAGGATAATTTGCAATCCTTTAACTCAGATGATTCTTTTCTTATAGGCACATGGGCTACTTTTACTTTTATTGGAACCTCTCTGTTGGGATGCCCTAACTCTCCTGTTTCATTAGTATCCCTTGAAGATATCTTCCTCCAACCATGCATTGCTGAGTGACTGTTGGCTTTCCCCCTTGTTCTAGTTTAAAAGCTGCTTTATCTCTTTTTTAAAAGTTAGCACCAGCAGCCTGGTTCCACTCTGGTTAAGGTGGAGCCTGTCCTTTTGGAAAAGTCTCCCCCTTCCCCTAACGTTTGTCCAGTTCCACCAGAGTGATGCTCTCCAACAGGGAGACTTTTCTGATCAATGACAGCACCGGGGCTGTCAGACTGGATTTGGGACTTAGCTACTTCGTCCCAGTCAGTTACTCTAGGTCCCATACCATGGGCATTCAATATATTTATAAGTCTCCTATGCAGATCTATGTCAAAGGCCTTACTGAAATCGATGTACATTACATCTAGCACTCTTCCTTGATCCAACTGTAGTCACCCAATCAACGAAATTGATCAGATTTGTCTGATAAGATTTACCTTTAATAAAACCACGCAGCCTCGGATCTTGCAATCAATTGGATTCCAAAAATTGCACAATCTTCTGTTTTTTCATTGATTCCGTCAGTTTGCTCACCACAGAGGTCAGACTAACCGTTCTGTAGTTCCCAGCCTCCTCCTTACTTCCATTTTTATGAATAGGAACCACATTCACCCATCACTAGTCCTCCAGAAATACTCCTGACACTAATGAAGTATTGAAAAGGTCAGCCAGCGGAGCTGTCAAGATATCTCTGTTCCCTTGGTACTCATCGCCTTATCTATTTTAAGTTTAGCTAGCTCCTCACGAACACACTGTTCTGAAAATCGATTGAGATTTACCTCACTTCCAATCTTATTTGTGTTTGCTTTATGTGGTCCTGATCCAGGCCCTTCCACAGTGTACACCGAACAGAAATATTTGTTAAAGCAATTTTGCCTTTTCCTCATCAGTCTCTACATATTGCTCCCCTTCACCTCTGAGTCTCACAATGCTACTTTTGCACTTCCTTCTATCACTAACATAGCTAAATAAAATCATGTCCCATTTTACCATATATGCTATTTTTTACTTCTATTTGAGTTTTTCTACCTATCCTAACAGCAGCAATGTAGTGAGTGGAGCAGCAGTCCCCCACCTCCTGCTCTGCTGGAACTGGTACTCAAAATGGCCCCGGCTGACCTCATGGCAGCAGTGCTGGAAGGAATTCTTCCACAGGTTTCCTACTCCTGATTAATGCAAGAAACAGGACCAGATGAAACTGAGCTAGGATTTCTTGAGTGGCGTTAAATGGCACTACCACTCATAGGTGCCAGCTCTGTAAGTGCAGTGAATGCTTGAGCACCCCTAATAAAATGCAAACTCCTTCACTATGCTCAGGGAGGGTTAATTTGTATTGAGTTTAGCACCCTCAGTTATTTTCAAAAGTTGTCTCCTATGACCACTGGGCTATTGCTCCAGCCCTTTTCTTTCTCATTGCTACTGTTTCTCTGTAAGTCTGCCTGTTTCTCTCTCTCTCTCTTTGTATATGTATATATATTTTTTTTTCTCTTATGTCTCCCTTAATCTCTTTGGCAAACACAGAGGGCAACTGTGATAACTGTCAGTTTCCCTATAAAAATGTATACCAGAGTGTTTGGCACAAGCAGAATTCTGAGTGTTTAAAACACACAATGATTTCAAAACCAAATCAGTTTGAACTTTCCCTCCCTCCCCTGACCCAACCCTGCTCCCTTTTCCTCTATCCCCCTCCTCCCCACAAAGGGAAAAGTATTGCCTGCTTTTAAACTACACTGAGGGGGCGAAATGGGGACATTTTCCAAACACATTTTTGATGTGAGTAAAATGCATGATTTCCCACATAAAAACCTTTGAATATTGCTTGCATTAACATTTTATACTTTTATCGTTCGCTAGGTCTTCCTCTGGTTTCTCTCTGCATCCAATGTGTTTGATGCTCTCTGTTTACTTATTAATGGAATGGAATGCTCTTACCTTCACACATGGCTGCTTCAGCCTGGTGCACAGTCCATCTTCAGTGTGGGAGTAATATTTCACCAGTTCTGAGAGGCTCCTGAACTGTTTTCTCTCAACTATGTGGAATGATTTCTCTGAACCGAGGATTTTGTAGTGCCTCACCTGCTCTCTGCAGCGAACTGAGGGTAAAATCAGAAAACACTCTGCAGTGCAGATCCAGAGAGCCTCTAGCATATTCTCCTATATACGAGGTACAGAACATGTTATAAAAATGTGTATACTACCGACTGGCCATGAGAATACTCAGGGATCTGTAGCTTAATGAGGGATTTTTGCCACAGGGCAGTGTGTTAGTCAGTGGAAGGCACATTTACAATACAGGTATATTAAACATTAATATCTGTCACTATAAAAGTCCTTCACATACTATAAGTCCCATCAAGTGCAGCATATGAAATAGTATCCTTACTGCAGGCATTCTTCCTAGGCTGCAGTCTATGCTGTGGGAGCCTTACGTAACCCCTGTACCAAGGGGCCACTTTCCAGCCCTGGGGAGAGTTGGATGTACTCACTAAGGATGAGCTATGCTCACTCTCTGGGGACAGGTTTCCCTGTAAGGCCAAACTGGTTGAAGACACTCCCAATATAGTCCCATAAACTCCAGTGTCCATAAACTCCAGTGTCCAAAAAGTAAATAATGTATTGTAACACTTAAAAGGTAAATGTACTAATGTAGTGCAGCCCAGTGTTAGGGCCGAACTGGTGCAGAGACACACTCAGTCTCCGGGCTAAGTCCCAGTTTCTTTAGTGCCAGTCCTTTCAGCCCCAGGGCATGGATTCTCTCGATGGGGGTGGGGGGGAGCTTAACCTCCTGGGCCCAAGTTGTGCAAGGGAGCGGGGCATCTACTTTCAGTCTCTTCACTGTCTCACAGTTAATACTCGCTGTTCATTGGTTCAGAGGGAAGCACCTTCCTTCAGGATAAAAAATAGGCAGAATACTGGAGGTGGTGTTTAAAAAAAATTGCTGTAACAAAAAATAACTACAAAGTCCATTCAAAAGATAAAGTCCAGGAATCTTTACAAAAACATAAAAGTTCACCGTGCCTGTTCTCACTTCGTTCTTCTCTGAGCCAGTAATCCCTGTGGGGTAGGGACTTTTGAAAGACCCACACTCCTGGGTGACTGAAAGTGGGCTCCTGGCAAAAAGGCAAGGGTCTCAATCTCTCTGATAGTCTTCAAACTCTGGACCTTGAATGGCAAAGAGCGAAAACTTCCCAACAATACAACCGAATTGCTTCTCTCAAAAAAGCTTCTCTACTCCAGGCAGATGCAGAAGCATCCCACTTCACCTGGGTGTGGGGCAAGCAACGCATCCAGATTCTCTTTTCTCAAGTGTGTGTGTGTGTGTGTGTGTGTGTTGGGGTGTGGGGAGTGTCCCCTCCTGAAACTGGGATCAAGTCCAAAAACTAGAAAAAAAAATTCTCTTTACTAAAATCAGTCTCTGCAGCACCTCCAACCCTCTCTTCTCCAGGCCAGAGGGGCCTAGCCTGGGACCTCCATCAAAAACCTCTCCTCATAGCACCAGCTCCAAATCCTCTGCCTTTTGCACTTGCTCAGCCCCAATTTATGGGACCAAGCTGACCGATCCCAGCCTTGGGAGAAGGAAACTTTTAGGCATGGTCTAAAAACTCCCAGTCCCTTAATGCTGGCAAAAGGGTAAAACTTACTAGCATGGGATCGGAATATCCCTTTCAGTAGGAAAACGGTTTCTTGAAATCGCAATCCAGTTCCTTATTCACTTCAGTTGTCGTCATCTTGGTATGATCACAGAAATCACAATTTAGCTCTTTACACTTCACCGTTGTTTCACTTGTAATCCAAAATTTCCGTGGCTCCAGCAACTCCATCACTGCACTTCTGGGCAGCCTCTCTCACTTCTCTCTGCCACAATTTCTATCAACCAGTCTCTTCTTTCTGGCACTCTTAGGGGGTCCTGATGGTATTTCTTCTCTGTTACAGAAGTCTCTATTCTACTCATGCTTCAGAAGCAGCTCACATCCCCACTCACAGGAGTGACTCCAGCGTCTGTACACCACAGTGTCAGTCCCCAGCCCAGTGCTGAAATAAACAGCTGCAACCCCCCCATAGGTCCAGCCAGCCCCTCCAGCACAGTCCCTTCGTATGTCCAAATCCAATCTCCCCCCTTTCTTCTCAAAGTGCTCAGTACTCACTTTTCAGAATCAGTTCACGCTCCTGTCTCTACCTACAGAAGCAACTCCCGGGCCTGTATACCCCCTTGTCCGTTGGCCACAGTGTCAGTCCCGAGCCATGCACGGAAATAAGCAGCTGAAACCTTTCCCCTTAGGTACTGCAAGTCCCCCCAGCACAGACTATGTATCCAAATTCCAAATGTTGTCTTAATCAGCAAGAACTTGTAAGCCACACTTGCACTTCTGTCCACCTCTGGGCTGTTGGAAACCCCCCAGGCACTCCTCGACTCACACTCTTGCAATCCACACTGGTCTCTCCTTTTAGCTCCAGTCCAACCTTTAGGTCTTTGATAAGCACTTCAGGGTGAGGTTCTAGGTGTTTCTCCTCTACCCCCTTGGCATGTACCCTCCAGAGACTCCTGTTATCCTGACTTCTTCCTCAGACGACCTACCCCTGGTCCATGTGCACATATTCCTTTACACTGCACACAGCTCTCACAACCATCGGCTGGCAGTCACATCTGCCACTCAGCACACAGGCACACTCCTACCAGGGCTGTCCTTGACCACCAATCTAGAAGTTTCCCAATATAAAGAATAAGGTAAACTTTTAACACAATACACACCACTAAAGGATGAGCCACCTACATATCTCCTTCTACTAGCCATTCCCCTTTTTTGGCCTCCCAGTAACACCCACAGGAAATCAGAACATTCTTAGGGGCCGATGCAGTATGGTGTGCTCAGCCGAGCGCACTGTTAACCCGCAGTCAGACGTGGGTAGAATAGGCGCTAATCAATCCCCTAATGCAATAAGGGGATTAGCGGATATTCAGCGCACGTCCAACGCGGAGTGAATCTAATAGCGCTCATCACATGCAAATGCTCTGAATGAGGCTATTAGGCATTCATTCCCGATGCAAAAAAAAAAAAAAATGTGCGTCTCGGACGCACATTTAACTGTCATCTATTAACGCTTGCCTGGAGCAGGCGTTAATAGCTGAGCGCATTTAAATCAAGTACAGAAAAGCAGAAAAAACTGCTTTTCTGTACTGCCTCCTAAAAAAATAAATAGACAGTTGGTTTCAGGAAACGGATGCTTGACTGACAAGCATTTGCTTCCTGAACCTTCGGCGTCGGTTTTCCTTACCGGCGGATGGCCGAGTCACGAAAACCGACACCGGTAAACCGGTGTCGGTTTTCGTGCCTGCTGTCTGCCAGTAAGGAAAACCGATGCCGGGTCTATCAGCATTGGTTTTCGTGATGGCCGTCTGCAAGTCAGGAAAATCGACGCCGATAAACACGACGTAGGTTTTCATGCCTCGGCTGTCCGCCGGTAAGGAAAACCGATGCCGATAAACTTGGCATCCGTTTTCCTTGACCACGGACAGCCGAATCACGAAAACCGATCGAGACCCCCTAATTTCAATATTGCATGGCGCCTGGGGCGCATTAAGAAAGCGGGCCCTGACTGTTCAGCGTCCGCTTTCTACAAGAATTTATTGCATCGGCCCCTTAGAATTTAAAGCATTGAACTTTTAACCTGTCAGATCCATTGAAAGCATAGCTCCAGTAAAACAGAGCTACTACGCCATCTAGTGACCCCTTGGGTTTACACTTACAACAGTAAAAGGTGCAGACTGGCACTGCTCCTAGTTTCCTGTGGCAGCTCAGGATATATATATATATATATATATATATATATATATATATATATATATACTGTTGCGTACATTTGAATCATTTTCATATTAAAACATATACACTTATTTTAATTTGTCACTGTTTGATTACCTCCCACTCGCCCCATCTCCCATCCAGTCACCTTTTTTGATATTTAAATTATTTGATAAAATTTAAGAATTGCTTTCCAGATTTACTTTAAATCGCCCAAAGTGATGTACAAAAAAGAACATAAAACAATGCATAGAATAAAACAAAATTACAATTAAAAACAGACAAAATCAGATTGTAACTTCCACCTCCACCATTTCTACCGTCCCATACCTCACAGATCATTGTTCTCGCCCTTAATAACTCCCTCCACATACCTTAGCGACCATTAACCATGTTTTTAGTTTAATTCAGAATTGCATTAGATCTTTTTCCTCTCTGATCTCCGGTGGCAGTTCATCCCATAGGTACTACCATGGAGAAGGCCCTGTTCTGAAGCTTAACATGATGGTAGGCTTTAGCTGGCGGAAGCTCCAACTGATGATAATAATGAGATTGCAAACTCCTAATCGGACAGTTCTAATTCAGCTGATTTCTCATATATGGCAGACAATTCCCTCAAAATTTTGCATGCAAATATAGATTGTTACTCAATTAGAAGTTAAATCTTCAAAATAAGTGTCAATTAATGATTTAGAACAATGTGCAGTTCATCTTATATTTAGTAATTGAATAATTTAAGTCCTATTTCTGGTCATTGACAAACTAACATAAGACATCTCATAATCAGATTTAAAAACCTCTTAGATTTAAACATACTCACTCCTTAAACAGCTTTAAAAACTTTAACAATTTAACAAAATTAAGATGCAGACAAAAAGTCCAGCAGCAAGATGGGGGCTAGCCAGTATTTTGTATTGAGTGCCATATATATAATTATTTATCTGCTAGGAGAGGTTGTACGTGTACACCCAGTGCAAAGAGATCCTGGCTGTCGAAGAATGAGTCCAATCAGACCTGGCAGACCTGTAAGAGCTGAGGCAGTCAGAGAGAAATCCTTCAGGGTCATAGTAGAGGAGTCCCAACTCCAGCCTAGCAGCTCTTGTGCTGTTTTGGAGCAGCAATATTACCTAGAAAGTGCTCATTTCCTTGGTATGGCAGGAAGTGGTCCTGTAGCTAGGTGCTGCCCTTAAGGTGAAGCTTTAGCCTCTCACACTGAGGATGTGTTTCCAGGTGCGTGTGCCCAGGAGGATAGGATTAGGACTGCCATTATAGTTAGCAATTTGATCATTCAGAATATAAATAGCTGGATGGCTAGTGGGCATGAGAATTGTTTGGCAATTTGCCTGCCTGGTGTGAAGGTAGCAGACCTCAAGTGTCACCTAGATGAGATTTTAGAGTGCTAGGGAAGAGCCAGCTGTCGTGGTACATGTGGGTATAAGTGACATAGGAACATGTAGGAGGGAGGCTAAATGTAAGCTTTTAGGTAGGAATTCAAAGTCAGCATCTCCAAGGGTGCATTTTCCCATTCCATATTCAGGACCCTAAAGGCAGGTTGATCTCCAGAATCTCAATGCGTAGATGAGAAAATGATGCATGGAAGAAGGCTTTAGGTTTGTTAAGAACTGAGGAACATTCTGGGGAAAGGGAAGCCTATACCGACAGGATGGGGTCTACCTTAACTAGGGTAGAACCCAGCTGCTGGTGCTAACATTGAGAAAGGAGATAGAATACCTTTTAAATTAAAGCATGGGGGAAAGCCCATAGTGTTCAAAAGTGCATGGTTCAGATGCTTTTCAGCATCTTCAAAGCAGATTATATTCAGGTACTATGATTATTTGCCTGACCTCTACAGTGGGATTTGAATGCTTTTTTCACTGGTTCATAGCCCACTGCTCTAACTACTAAGCTACTCCTCTACTCTTCCAAGTATAGATATCCTGCTGGATCCTTACCAGAAACCATATGTTGTGATACCACTTGCGGTCTGATCCGCACGCAGCTTCTCACCTTTTTACTTTTGCTGCGCTGCCTTTTTGACGTGGCTGGAGGCCGCCGACGCTGGAGCCGTGCTGCTGACCACCCAAAGGGCCAGGAGGCCGCTGCTGCTGCCGTGCCCACATGGCCCGGACCGCCGCACTTCCAACCTCCTAAGCGGCCAGGAAGTCGCTCCCAGCTTTGTTATCCCTTGCGGTAGGGAGCCGCAAGTCAGCCTGCCTTCAATGGCAGGGAGCCACCAACACCTCACTCGAACTTGCTCTGTGGCCTAGTGCCACCCCTGGCCTACCTTCACAGCAAGAATACCGCCAGCACTCTATTCTTCCTTCTGCCTACCTCTAGGCATGTGGCTGCGCCTCCTTACTAGATTTAAAGGGCCCACGGCCAGATGTGCCCCGGGCCCCACCTGATGACATCATTCTGGGCGTCTCCTGTTCCAGCCCTATAAAAGGGCTTTACCTTCACTCCTGCTTTGCCTTGCATCGGAGTTCTTCGCTCCTGGAAGTCTTGTCTTTCAGCGTTCCATCAGGTCTTCGTGTCTTCATTGGAGCTCCATGTCCTGTTTTGATTCCTGAGTCTTCGTTGCTTGTTCTGATGTCCGTGATCCAGTCTTCATGTTCCTGTTGTTCCGTGATCCAGTCCTGATGTTCCATGATGATCCTGTCTTGATGTCCTGAGCCCTTGGTTCCTCATTGCCACCTTTCCTGGTGTGCCATGTCGTGGCACAGGCCTGCCTTCTTGTCTGCAGCACAAGTCTCCAAAGGGTCATCCTGTCCGAAGCCAAGTCTCGTCTTGGTCCTGTCTCTTGAATCTTCCTGTTTGAAGCCAAGTCTCGTCTTGGTTCTCCCTCCTGAATCTCGTTCCGGCTCCTCGGATTCCCTTGTGGCTGCTCCGTCCATACCTAAAACTCTGTTTGAACCTGCTCAGCTCCAGCATGGTCAGTGATCAGCCATGGGCGGCTGTGTTGGGCACGTCTCGGTGCAGGCTTCTTCTGAATCTTTGCCATGTTCCAGCTTCAACTTCTACGTATCCGTCTGGAGTCTGCCTCGCATCAAGCGTGGTCTGCGACCAGCCCCGTGGGTCCACCCTGTGGTGGGCTGTGTAGGGTGCGCTGCGTCATAGCCTTAACCTAGTCCTTGATCCTGAACCTTGATCCTGAACTTCCTCACTTCGAGTCCTCGTCTGAATCTCTCTAGTGCTCAGAGTTCCAAGTTCCTCGTCTGAGTCTTCATGTTCCAAGTTCCTCGTCTGAGCCTTCCATGTTGGTCTTCCTGAAGCGTGCAGGACCGGTGGAGAGTTTGAATCTTCAGTTTCCACCCATGCTTGGACACGTCTCGCCTGCCTTGGTACTGCCTTGGAGCCTTCTGGGGTTGTGCCATGGCCCAAGGACACACATTCCTCTCAAATGGGACTGTTCTCCTAGCACTCCCTAACACCATATACAATATACCATTTGTGAGGGGGAGGAAAAAGAGCAATAGTGTTGGTGTATAGCCCCCCCCCCCCCAGCCCTGGCATCATACAACATATGTGGAGGCCGCCAAAAATTGATATGGGAATTTAGCGGAGGCTAACAACCTTTCATCCCTATGGCGTAAATGTGTCTCCTGAACAAATGCTACCGTTGCTTGCAATCGATTTAATTCCCTGAACAGCATCTGGCATTTGAAGGGGGAATTTAAGCCCTTTACATTGATTGTCACAAATGTTATACTACTCATGATCGTGACCTTGTACCCCTCCCATCACCTTCCCTTTCCTCTCCCTCCCCTCCGATTGCATAACCTCTACCTCCCAGTATTGCAGTTCACCTCTACCTTGATCTACTAAAGTTCCAGAAACCACATGAAAACACTGACTCTTTTCCCCTACCTTCCTTCCCGCACCCCCCTTCCCCTTTCCCCCTTCCTTCCCAACCACTAACCCCATTCGCATCCCCGTCCACTATTCCCGTGGACCCCTATAAAGAAGGAAAGAGTCATCCGGATGTTCCCCTCCCTAGCATTATAACAATTCAAAACTTAATACATCTTTTCCCCATAAGTGATTCATATGTGAGGTAGAAAAGTAACTCTTAGCACCAGAACCTTTCCTCTCTTTCTGCACCATTGCAAGCTCTTGGTATCTATGTTTTATCCCACAAAGTCCAATCTACCAGATTATAAAGATCAGTATTATCTGTCCATGTGTATCTTGATCAGCAAGCCGCAACTCCCATCTTTGCAAAATCTTGTATCAGAGCTCTGTTCCCTTACTCAGTTCAAGGGAGGAGAGACTCTTAATTCAGGTTGGTATTTCTCATGGCTGCACAGTCTGTCCTCCGGAGTGTCTAGTAAGGTGCCTCCCGCCTGGCCTGGCTCTTTTCCACTTAGGAGCCACCAACGTGACCTCCCGAACCATTGTGAAGGCCTCTTCATTGGTTTTAACGGTGGATGTTGTCCCTTGCATAGTGAATGCCAGGCCCCATGGATACAGCCATCAATACCTGATGCGTTCTTTTTGCAAAATTGTCGTCAATGGCTGAAGCTCTCTCCTTCTTTTCAACGATGCTGGAGAAATGTCATTGAATAAGGTAAGTTCATGCTCTTCCCACTTAAATGGTGCTAATTTTCAAGTGCATCTCATGAGCCTTTCCTTAACCAGAAAGCTGTGCATACACACAATTATGTCTCTTGGGGCATTGCGCAGGGCCCTGCCCAGCGCTCTGTGTGCCCTCTCGATCACCACTTCCATGTGGCTTGGATCCACTCTCGGTTCCTCCAAGGCAGCCAATAGTATGGAACAAATCTTATGGGCAACCTCCAAGGCATTCGTGTACTCTGGAGTTTCTGGCAGCCCCCTTATCTGAGATTAGACCTCCATGATCTAATCTCTAGATCTTCCAGTTTTATGAACATGTCCTCCTGTTTCTGGTGATATTCTTCCATACCTGTCGCCAAGGCCATAAGCTTAGTTCCTTGTTCCTCCACCAATGCCTTAGCGTCTTCTACTCTCTTTCAAGGTCCCTCAGATCTGTCAGGAGATCTGCAATGGACAAGCAAAAGTCTTCCCGTAAAGTACGAATATCTTGTTTGAGATCTTGGAACCAATTGTTAAAGTTCTGTTTCATCAGCGTATCCAGAAGCTCTTCGCTTTCGGAGCATGCTCGCTCTTTCACAGAAACTATGCCATCAGCCTCCACTGCGTCAACCATGCTGGACAAGGCCTCAAATCTCGATCCGCCCTCATCGAACGAGAAATGGGTTAAATCAACCTGCTTTTTCTTGCTGGTCATGTTACCGATATTTCTATAGTTAATGCCAGTGCTTTTCATCCAAATCAGCCATACTCAGGGGGAAAATATTAAGTTTGCCTGTGAAGGGGAGCGGAGAAGGAAGTTCAAGCATCCATTCTCTCCGGATGACGTCACTTCCTCCCGAGGCATGGCATTATATATAAAGAACAGTATTAAAGCAACAGCATTCCTCGGCTTATGAGGTAAGGAGGAGGCACTGTGGATTAATCTGAAAAGAGGGAATGGAATATGTTTATAATTCTGAATATATACAGACCTCTATCACAGACAGGAGATGGATAGGGATTTAATGTAAAATATTCACAGGATTGCTGTGAAAGGGGAGATGCTACTGCTAGGTGATTTTAATCTTCCAGATGTTGACAGGGACATCCCAACTGCAGTATCTTCTAGAAGCAGGGAGATACTGGATTCTCTGCAAGGAGAACTGTTCTGTCAACTGGTAATGGAACCTACACCGGGGGGCAATACTGGATATGGTTCTTACCAACGGGGACAGTATTTCTGATTTTGTAGTGGATGATCATCTGAGAACCAGTGGCCACTGGATGGTGTGGTTAAATATTAGGACATAAGAAATGAAGGTTCATTCTAAGGTGGGGGAGTTCCTCAAGGAGTCGTTAGCTAGATGGGAAATAGAAGGGCAGGGGGAAAAACTAAAAGGAGATATCATAAGGGCAACTAATGGTTTGGTTAGGAATGTAAATACAGGGAAGAGGAAAAAGAGACATGGCTTTCTAAAGAAGTAGCTGAAAAGGTAAGGAAGAAAAGGTTAGCGTTCATAAACCATAGAAGATCTCAGAAAGAGGAAGACAGGTGGCAATATCTGGAAAAATTAAGAGAAGCTGGGAAAGTGGTCAGAAGAAAAAATAGCAAATACAGTAAAATGGGAAGCATGACCTTTTTTAGATTGTTAGTGATTGAAGGAAGTGCAAAAATCTCTGTGATAAGAGAGGATGAAAAAGATCAAATTGACAAACTTAAGAGTGACAATTCACTAGGACCAGATGGCAGCCACCCTAGAATCCCAAAACAACTAACATAAAGTTGCACTTTGAAGTTACAACTTTGAAGCACCCCCTGCTTCAAAGTTGTAACTGAAATGTGCAGAGGTCACACCAGTCCTATAATCTCACAAGTTCCCAAACAGCTCTGGGACATGTATACTTTGAATAGGGGTGAGGCTATACTTCCAGGGCCCATGGCGTTGGGATGGAAATCTCTTTTCTGGGTGTAGTTCTTAATACTCATGTGTGGATGCAGAAATTGACAGGTAGGATACTCTGGCTGGATATTTCAAATTAAATCTTTACTGTGATATTTCAGTATAATCAATTTGTACTTAAAGTTGTTTCCAGTTACATTTATGACCCGATCTAGTGTAGATCCTCACCACTCTCCTCTATCTGTGAATGTGTCCCTCAGTACTGAGTTCTGAGATGTTCTTACCCTCCAGGGTTAGGAATGATAAGTACCACAGGTGGTGGGTATATTATAGGCATAATGGGATCCCTTCCCCAACAGTACTTGAGGTCAAGGTATATTTTCAGATGTCCAATAACCAGTCCTTATCCTATATCCCAGGGTGAAGACTCTGATGAGGGTTTTCAGATGTTACAAAATTTCTTATTCCTGATCTCCTCTCAAAACAGCAAAGTTGGATCTCTTTGACTGAAAGGTCCTATAGCCAGGAAAAAGTCAGCTCACTACTGGGCAGAAAGGGTGGTAGAAAAAAAACATCCTCCCAACTCAAAAGGAAAAATCTTCTCAAACACCAACAATCAAAACTTTCTTGGTGAGTCACCACTGCCTCTACACAGGTTGTGAGAAGGACACAGCAAGACAGCACCTTTTACCTCCCCGAACCAGGACCAGTGATTCGCAAGACAGAAAATCCAAAATGAACTTCCGGAAAATAATAAATTACTTGCTCCAAAAATCTGAAGCTGGACAGAGCTATGTCTCTCCCCTTCTTCAGTGTTTCTGACTGAGGGCGTAAAACTGGAATTAGCCGTGCCTCTATTGCTCTCCTTATAGACTTATCACCAACAGGACACGCTTTGTGCTAACTCAATGGGACCGTCTGAAGAAACAACTCCTATTCCTTTAAAAAACAAACAGAGATGCCACACCACTCTTTTATTTCCACCTACATTTATGTAGCCAGGAGCTAACCATTTCAGCCAGCCTGTTAAGAATGGTATGCCTCTCTCCTATTTCCTAAGCCAGGACTTAGGCTAGGGCCATCTAGTGGAGACCTAGAGGTCTCTACACCAGTAACCTGTAACCTATCATTTGAAATAGCCACAAAACCTGAAAGCAGGGGGCTGTTCCGGTTCATGCCTCTCCTCTGGGTTCCTGATGCTGACCCTCATCCAGTGTTACAGCTGCATATCGAGAGGCCACCCAAGCTAAGTCTGGTTTTACTGGCCTTGGCTCAAGTGCTATCCAGCCATTTAGCCTCTTTATATTTATCTCTTCCTAACATACCATTCGCTGCTGATTGGACATACCATAATGTGGTTGCATCAGGTACACATCTTGAAGCCACTGGCCTTCTTTTAACTTGGAACTTCACTGAAAATACGGCTGAAGCAAAATTAAACGACATAAGTTTTGGAAAAATAAAGCTGACCAATGCTGCTGATTCACATCGATGCATGTGAAAAAAAGATAAGTATTTACGTAATTTTTCCCTGAAGCAGTTGATAGTACAAAACATCAGCTGATATTGGGATGTGATTGAACTGTTCAGGATGTGATTGAACTGTTCATCTAGACACATTGATGATATGCTTTGAGGCTATTTTATTTGCATAAAAAACTTATAAAAAGCATACTTATTGGGGTAGATGATTGAGAGGACCAGCACTGAATGCAAAAGTTCTGAAGTGTTTTTTTTCCGGCTTGCTGATACCCCTTTATATAAACACCATTTGTATTTACCTTTTGGCACACCAAATTATAGTGTACGCTGACTTCTTTATCTTGGAGGATTACTCACTACAGTACATTCTTTAACAGCAGTTAAAAACGTAGCCCCAGACATACCTGAAAGGTAGTAGCATCCAATTTCCTCGTTCTTCCAAACTTGAAAAGCCCCATCATCATTTCTAGGGTTAAGAAGGAATCTTCTGGCATCGAGACGATTCAAAACCCCAAAATACCAACTAAAAAGATATGACAGTTCAGACTGTTAAACTATGCACCTTCTTCAATTAAATGGTTAGCTTAGTTGAAGAAGAACAACAGTCCACCAAGTGCAATCACAGAATCATAGAATACAATGCCCATCTAGTCTGCCCATCTTCCTTTCCTGCTGCAGTACCCTATATCCCACTTCATCTCCAGCTTTCCCCTTCACCTCCTCACAACTAAGGAGCCTTATGCATACCCCACACTTCCTTGAAGTCTGTTGTAACCCCTGTGCTGGTTGTACCCGGGATAGTGATACCAGAGGCCATATTTCAAATACAGTTTCAGGTGACAAAATTTCATACTGTTAAAGTGTTTTAAACTCCTGGGCTCCCTGAGCAGGGGAAAAGATAACTTTCAAGGCCCTTCACATTGTAAACACTTAATTCCCAGTCGACAGTTCTTGTATACAGCACCAAGTCACTTTGTAATTAAAAAAAAGCACACTTTGGTTTCCAACAATACTTTTACATCAGATGTTGCAAAATGATAAAAATATTCTTTGCAGCTGTTCATTTTACTTCTCAATGGTACAAGTGCTTTAAATAAATTTGAGACTTCTTACAGTCTTGTTCAAGGTTTAGATGGTAAAGCCAAATGATTTAGTATTTAATCTGTTTCTCTCATCCCATTGGCATAGGGCAAGTTAATGCTTCCCTCCCAATGTTGGTGATTCATTAAAGGTGAAATCTATTTTATACAGTCATTTGTCTCCTACTTCTCCATGCAGTTTTCTGCTCTGAGTTCCCCAGCCTGCCCACAGCACCTGAATGGCAGGTACCAGTCTTAGTTCCAGTATCAGAATGATACTCCTGTTATTCCTCTTCTCCAGCAGATATTCATGAGCCCTTAAGGGGTCCATCTTAACTCCTTTCTCCCCTCTCTCCTTCTCCATTGGATGGATGTAAATCATCCCTCCTCTGGATACTGATGATCCATAGGTTCCTTCTCAGTGAAGAGACCTCTCCCTTTTAAAGTTCAAGAACTTAAAAATTGAATAGATATAGAGGGTGAAAAAAACTCCCATATCTAAAAGTAACATACAATTTCCATGGAGGTTCAACTTAAATCATTAAAAAAACAAACAAACCATGTTGCCCCTAAGATGGGAAAAAGAAAACTCCACATCCTAAGATGGTGGTCTGGATTTACTGCATGTATCAGAGGAATACACCATTTACTTTCATCCACATGGGGGAGCTATACACCCACACTATTGTTTATTATATTTTCTCCCAAAACAAAAATACACCTGTTCCTGATAGGGTTCCATTAATCTCTACAGTGTTAGTTTTTGCATCTACTGGGAAGTTATTCCATATATCTATTACCCTTTATACAAGGATCATCCCTCTTCATTTGCCATTTCTAAGGAGATCCTGATCAGTTTTTTTTTTCTTCACTTAGGGCTTAATTCATCAAGACTTATTCCTATAGACTCAGGGGACCCAATATTCAGTAAGCTGGTAAGCAGATAAATTATCTGGCTACAGTTAGCCAGATAACATATCCTGGATATTCAGTGGGTTAAATGTCCCACTGAATAACTGATTAAAATTATCCAGCTAACTGTGGCCAGATAATTTTATACCTAACTGGCTATATTTTGATTATACCAGCAAAAAAAAGGGAATTGTCGAAGAACCTCTCTATATAAAGATGTCTTGCAATTAAATAGATGAAGCTGCATCAGCAAGCCTGATGACGTGCCCCTCGGAACTTTGGGCCACCCGGACGACTCAATCATTTGCGGCAAAACAACTATTTTTCAATATATTTTTTATGCATTTAAAATATAAAGTCCATCAATTTGGTGACTGGGGCTCTACAACGGCCAATATTTTGCATCAAAAAAGCCTCATCAGGAGCCGCGTAGTTCCTTTTGTGAAGATGGACGAGATGTTACGACCGAAACATCAGCCGTTGTAGAGCAAAGTTAGCTGGATAAACTTATCTAGCTAACTTTAACAGGATATTCAGCAGCACAGCCACATCACTGAATATACCCAACCAACTTAGTTAGCCAGATAACTTTATCTGGCTAACTTTAGAACTACTCTATACCATGACCAGTTATCCGGATCAAGTTATCTGGCTAACTCTGATTACTGGAGTTAGCCAAATAACTTATCTGGCTAACTTAACTTTGCCCTGGAACAACCTATATTATCTGGCAAAATTTTAGTCTACCCTTCCTGCTCCAGCTGGACCCCCACCCCCTCCCCACCCCAAATCCCTAAATACAACCAGAAGTTTGGAACTAGCATCCAGCTCTCAGTGCATCCAATGTTGCTGTCAGAGTATTGTTTTCATGGTAATGTGGGATGCACCAGGAGCCAGTGCTGCACAGTGCACCTTGAGGCTGAAATATTTTCCCAAGATGTCTATAGCTATACAAATGAATATGTTTCATAGGTATATGTTAGAAATTTCTGTGGCATGTTTGATAATTACCCTCTTAATGAATAATTTTGTGTTAGATCCTGATAGGGACTAGGTTCTCTGAGGTGTTTTAAACATAAGGAGACCCAATTCCTCGATTGTGTAATAATGCATTTCCTGTTGTAGCTGAGACTACAACAGAACTTGGTTAAAACATTTCTCCTCGTAAGACCTGTAGTCTTACAAATTGGGTTCTTTTTGTTGCTCAGATTCTGTACAAATGCATTCAGTACCATTCGATTAGGTGTGGTGGGGACTGTGCCCGTCACTAAATTTAATTCCCAGATTTTTCCAGCTATGGGCAGTGGGAGTGAGTTTGCATTTCTGAATCCTCCCCTTGCCAAAACCCCACCTTTTAGGGGGATAAGCTTCAAGGGGGGCTATAAGATCCCTTGGAGCAAACTCAATAGTCAGAGGGTTAGATGTGGCTGAAGGAGACAGAGATCCCTCCCAGGATCTCAACAGAGAGGGCGAGGAGCTGGAAATCTCAGAGCAGAGGCGAGATAGAGAAGGAGAGCTGTTCGAGCTGTTCATGAGATTCATCCAGAGTCTTAACTGAGGAGACGTTTTTGACTGTTGGAGATTTTTGCATTTTATTTCCTGGTGTGAAGAGAGTGGTTGCTGCCTGCCCCCTCCTCCTCCCCCGGCTCCCTGTGGATAGGGATTGAATCTTTTTACTCAAGTGACCAGACAAGCAAGGATGAAAAAGAGCATCAAGAGCTTCAGTGTTGGATAATTGGATTACAGTTTAAGGTTTTGGGAAGTTTGGAACCCATTTTGGATATTTTTGGATTGGGGATATTTTTCCAACAGATTGGATGATGCTCGAGGCTGCACTCTAGTAGTCCCACCCCACTGGTGAGGGTGAAGGTGCGAGAGGTAGGAGGGAAGTGAAAAAATCTAGAATGGACAAGGATACCACTGCTTTTCTCATTTTGATCTTTTTGATGTTTTTGATTTTCTCATTCTTGGGGTGGATACTTTTATTTAAGTTACAGTAAAGGGTTTACGTTGAACACCACTACTGGACTCCTTTTGCATTTCTTCCTGCTGATTCCAGTGAAAGGGTTGAATGGATTGAGACTGGGTTGAGTTCATTTTCTATTTGTTTATTTCACAATAGCCCTAGAATTATCATAGTGGTCTTTGTTTCTCAATGCTAATTTTCCCACATCTGTGACAGACAAAGGGCTGTGTCTTTGTGTATTGTATTATTCTTTAAATTGGGACCTGCCAGCATGCCGATAGGTGAACTTACAGGTATGTATGCTTGTTGACCTTTATTTTTTTCTAATACACATTGCTAGGGATGTGCATTCGTTTTCAACGAATGTGGCATCCACAATGAATAGGTCCCTATTTGTTTGATTCGTGGGTCCATGAAATGAATGATGAGCCTCCACGAATGAAACAGATCATATTAGTTTCATTTGTTTGGTGCACTCTTGCCACTCCTGGTACCCCTTTGCCCCTTAACGATGCCTTAGGCTATTCATGCCACTTTGATGCCACTTTGCCACAGTCTAAGTACCTTGGAGCTCTTTTCCCATTCTGATGATTGCTCCCCAGAAGTTTCATCTGAATTGATAAGAAACCCCCAATTCTGCAGCCAAACATAGGCTGCAAATACTTCCCCCATTGACTTTAATGGCAAATGAAAAATGAATGAAACTAATAAACGAATATGATTTTTTGCTATGAAACTAATGAAATGAATTGGGGTCCCAATGAAATGAAAAAATGAACAGAAACACATTTTTTTCTTCTACACATCCCTACACATTGCCATCCCACCACAGAAAGACATCTGCATGATTCTTTTCTGTACTTTTGTAATCATTTTCTAGACACAATCTGGTCTACAAATAAATGACCTGGAATTCTAAAAGTCATTTTTACAGTAAGCATTGTTGTTTATGGCTCACCATGCCCAATAAGGCTCATGGCAATCTGGAACATAATAAAATTACATATAGTAGCAACTTACAATCAATAAGGTCATTTTACAGCATCACATAAAATAAGTCATTATATTAATAAAGTCATAGATAAAACATAATAATAAACACTACAATTGACAAATAAACCCCATACCAATCTAAAACACATTATAAAGTAAAATGCAACTCCTTAAAAATCTGTACAATGCTGGAAAATCTGCCATGAGCTACAAATAAAATATAAGGCTCAGCAAATGCTTGACAGAAATGCCATGTTTTTAGGGCTTTCCTAAAATGAAGACAGACCTGCTACAAATGTAATTCTTTAGGTAAACTATTCCACAATTTGGGAGCCACTAATGAAAATACTCTTTCTCTGGGTCTCTGCAGTCAAGCATTGCTATTGAGGTAATAGATAAAAGGTCATCAGAAGTTAATCTCAGTCTATGGTAGGAAATGTAAGGGATTACAGTCGGTAAAATAATCCAATAAGATAGTCCAAGGCCATGTTTGATTTTAATTGTTAGTATCAGGATCTTAAATGTAATTCTAAATTATGTAGGTAGCCAGTGTAGGTCTCCTCAATACGGGGGACATAATCTCTAAAATGCAATCCTCCATGAAGTCATGCAGCCATATTCTGCAAAGCCTGTAGTCTTTTCAAAGATTTTTGTAGAAGACCCATATAGACGGCATTACAGTAATCTAATCTTCATAATTCTGTAGCTTGAATTACTGAGGACAAATCTTGTCAGATAATCTTAAACTGATAGAAATCTGAACTAACTACAGAAGAAATCTGATCTGCCATCGACAGCTTTGAATCAAGCCATATTCCACGATTCTTGACTTTCTGCTGAAATGTTAAAAAAAGAACCATTTATGTGAATCTTGATTTCCGGATGCAGATCTGAAGTTCTAATCCATAATACTTCACTTTTATTACTTTGTCTCAACCCATGTTCTCTAAGCCATATAACAATAAATGTTAGGCCAAGATTTATTTTATCTAATTCCTTTAGTCCATCTTTTTTTAATGAAAAATATAGCTGCACTTCATCTGAAAATAATAGTGGAAGCTTGATGTCCTAATACTTTATAAAGTGACTACATATAAATGTTAAATAAAAACAGCAAAAAATTCCAGTTGCTTACCTAGCACTGTCTTAGTGCTAATTGTATCAGGGCCTGAATTCTGTATATAGGTTAAGAAAGATCTTCCATTTTGGAGGAGCTTGATTACAAGCAGAGGTAATTTTTCTGGCCTGATTCAGGTGTTATGACTTTATTTTGAAGAGGGAGTATTTAATTTTGTCTTTATTGCTTTTGTTTGGTTATTTTTGAAAGAGGGATATTGTTTCCATTGCTTTTCTGTTTGTTGAGTATTACTGCTTAGATTTCTAGATATGAATTTTAGAAGGGAAAGGGCTGCTTTGCTGTTAGGTTTTTATTCTTATGCTTTTAGTTCCCTACCTCCCCCTAACTCCCACCCACCCCTACCTTCCATTCTAAGTATATAGACCAACCCACTAATTAGGAGGTTAGTTTATGCAAAATAATGACATTGGTTTGCAGAGACACATAAGAAAGTAATTTAGATAAGTTTAGTTATTAATAAAACAGATCACTTAAGTAAAATTCAAGAGAGTTAAATTAGTAATATCATAGTAAACCCTTCAGGAAATTACATTTTATTGTTCTGATCTTTAGTAGCCAAGGCTATAGAATTCTTTATATAGTATATACCAGATAGATACATAAACCTATTTTATAAAGGGAGTTTGGGATAATTGTGTATAATACTATTTTTTCAGCTGTCTGCAATGAAAAAGCAGCTGACACATTAGAAAGGAATTGCTCAAGTTTTAGAAATCCTCCCTTCCCTGGCAGCATCCAGAATATCTCCCCCAGCTCCCATAGAGGATTCAGAAACCCAAGAACAAATGGTTTACAGTGGGCTCTGGTAGAACAAGACATGTGACAATACAATACCCAATTTCCCCAACTGTTCAGCATCCTGAATATCCATCCCCACTCCCACAGAGAAGTCAGACATTCAGGATTCAGAAACCCAGGAATAAATGGATTACAGTGGGCTCTGGCAGAATAAGACCTGTGATGAAAAGACACCCACTCTCCCCACTGTTACTCTCCCAACCGTTACTCTTACATAATATCTTTTCTGCATTGGATAATGAAGAAGCCTCAGGAATAGAAAAGGAGGTGATATCTGAAAGAGATGTAGTCACCTCATGTACCCAGAAACCCTTAAACATTATCAAAGGTCATTAAAGGAAGCTGCTTCTGCTGGGAGACACAGTCAGCAGAGGCAACAATTTGGGTAATAATTTTGATGGGGGCACAACAGTTAAATGCCTTCCAGGATCGTCAGGCAGTAGAAATACCAACCAGATAGTCAACACAATTACAAAAGAAAGTAGAGACTTCAATATCAATGTTATCATTCATCTGGGGACCAATGACCTTGCTAGATATGGTATCCTTGCAGAACAAAAAGATTTCCAAAACCTAGGGAAGAAGATTAGACACATGACAATGACCATTGTGTTTTCAGAAGTATTGCCAGTTCATGGAAAGGGGAAGGAAACTCTCTGTTATATAGATAACTTGTCTGTCGAGAAAAATGGTGTAAATCAAATGGTTTTGGTTACAGTAGTGGCTGGGGCCATGTATGGAGCAGTAAAAGGTTATACTGTAAAGATCATCTACATTTGTCCTTGCCCAGAAAGAAGATGCTAAGTGAGAAATTCAGAGCATACACTATCAGGCATTTAAACTAGAAGGCAGGGGTGGCAGGAGGTGGCCAGTGAAATTGCAATGTCACCCCCAAGCAATATAAGAATTGGGAGAAGAAAATAACTCAGTCAGCACAAAGTAGCAGAAAAGATGACTAGGAAGAGCAGCAATCCTAGGGAGAAAAGTTGGAAAGCTATGACCACAAATGCTTGTAGTCTGGGCAATAAAATCCCAGACCTGCAGGCTTTAATAGTGGAAGCAGATTTGGCCATATTTGCTGTTACAGAGACCTGGTTCACTGAGTCTCATGACTGGGATACAGTCATCCCTGGCTATAACTTGATAAGGAAGGACAGAGAGGGCAGAAAAGGAGGAGGAGGTGTTCTTTATGTCAAGAACAATATCCAAGTAACTAAACTGCAAGGGACATGGGGTAAAGAAGAAGCATTATGGAAATCCTAAAAAAGGAAGATGGTGTGTCTACAGGCCTCTCACTCAAACAGAAGAACTAGACAGAGATCTGGTCGAAGATATCCAAAAGGTGAGCAAGAAAGGAGAAGTGTTGCTTGTTGGAGATTTTAATCTGCTGGATGTAGATTGAAGAATCCGTTCTGCGGAATCTTCCAGAAGAAGAGAGATAGTGAATACCCTACAAAGGGCACTATTCAAACAAATGGTAATGGAACCCACAAGGGAGGGAGTTAAACTCAACCTAGTTCTCACTAATGGGGATAATGTCTCTAATGTCTGAGCACTGGTGATCATCAAATGGTATGGATTAATATCACAAATAGGATACAGAGAGTCACATGAAGACCCGAGTTTTGAATTTAAAAAAATGCGGACTCTGTCAAAATGGGGACATACCTGGAAGAAAAACTAGAAGACTGAGAGAAAATGAGAGAGGTGGAACAATAGTGGGCCAAACTAAAAGGAGCAGTTAGAAAGGCAACAAATCTGTATGATAGAAAATAAACAAAAGTAAGAGGAATAAGAAATCAATCTGGTTTTCAAAGGAGGTGGCTGAAAAAAATAAAGGCAAAAAGAACAGCATTTAAGAAGTATAAAGGATTCCAAATAGAGGAACACAGGGAAGAATATCTGGTAAAACAGAGGGACACAAAGAAAGAAATCAAAAAAGTAATAGGTCAGGTGGAAGAAAGGATTGTCAAAGAGGTAAAGCAAACATTTTTCAGATATAACAGTGAAAGGAGAAAGGTCCGAAGTTGTATAGTGAAATTGGAAGGAGAAAAAGATCAATGTATGGAGAGAGATGAAGACATGACAGAAATGTTAAACAAATACTTTAGTTTGGTGTTCACTAAAGATGACTCTAGCTGGTTGACAAGGCTATAGATGGTTTGGAATAGACAAAACTCTGTTTACGGAAGAGAATGTATGGGAAGAGCTAGGAAAACTGAAAGTAGACAAGGCCATGTGGCCAGATGAGGTACATCCCAGGATACTGAGGGAACTCTGAGATGTGCTGATGGGTCTGCTGAAAGAGTTGTTCTATAGATCCCTGGAAATGGGAATGGTGCTGCGAGATTGATGAAAAGCAGTGGTGGTCCTGCTTCACAAGAGTGGGAGCAGAGAGGAGGCTGGAAACTACAGGCCGGTTAGCCTCATCTCGGTGATGGGAAATTTAATGGAGACTCTGCTGAAGGAAAGGATAGTGAACTATCTAAAATCTGGTGGGTTGCTCAACCTGAGGCAGCATGGTTTCACTAGGGGAAGGTCCTGTCAGACAAATCTGATTGATTTTTTTGTTTGGGTAACTAGAGAATTGAATCAGGGAAGAGAGCTCGATGTGATTTACTTGAATTTTAGTAAAACTTTTGATATGATCCCTCATAAGAGGCTCGTGAACAAAATGAGAAGCTTGGGAGTGGGTGCGAAGATAGTGGCGTGTATTGCAAACTTGTTGACTGACAGGAGACAGCATGTAATGGTAAATGGAACCTACTTTGAAGAAAGAATGTCGTTAAGTGGAGTGCCAAAGGGATCAGTTTTGGGATTGATTCAATATCTTTGTGAGCAACATTGTGGAAGGGATAGAAGGTAAGGTCTGTCTATTTGCGGAAGTTACTAAGATCTGCAAACAGAGTGGACAAGCCTGAAGGAGCAGAGAAAATGAAAAATGATTTAAGAAAACTTGAAAAGTGGTCGAGGTTTTGGCAGCTGGTATTCAATGCCAAGAAGTCAGTCATGCATCTGGAGTATGGTAATCCACAAGAGCTGTATGTAATGGGTAGTGAAAGACTAATGTGCTCGGACTAGGAGAGAAACCTTGGGGTGATAGTGTCTGGTGATCTGAAGGTAGTGAAGCAATATGACAAGGTGATAGCTAAAGCTAGAAGAATGCTGGGCTGCATAGAGCGAGGAATAACCAATAACAAAAAGGAGGTGGTGATGCCCTTGTACAGGTCCTTGGTGAGGCCTCACCTAGAGCACCTTTTTCAGTATTGGTGCCCATATCTCAAAAAGGATAGAGATAGGATGAAGGCGGTCCAAAGAAGAGCAACCAAAATGTTGTAGAGTGAGCATCAGAAGACTTATGAGGAGAGGCTGAAGAATCTGAATATATATATCTGTATCGGGCCGATTCAGTATGGTGCGCTCAGCCGAGCTCACCAGTAGCCCCCGTTTGGCCGCGCGTTTTCAACGCACTATTTTTATCCCTTATATAGTAAGGGGTAATAGCGTGTGGAAAACACACGGCCAACCCCCCTCCCCCGAAACTAATAGCGCCCACAACATGCAAATGTATGTTGATGGGCCTATTAGTTATTCCCGCGCGATTCAGAAAGTAAAATGTGCAGCGAAGCCGCACATTTTACTTTCAGAAATTAATGCCTGCCCAAAGGCAGGAGTTAATTTTGGCCGGCACCGGGAAAGTGTACAGAAAAGCAGAAAAAACTGCTTTTCTGTACACCCTCCGACTTAATATCATAGCGAGGCTCCAAAAATTTAAAAAAAAATGTAAAATCTGCCCGCGGCCCGCAGGTTGGAAGATGGACGCTCAATTATGCCGGCATCCATTTTCTGAACCTGTGGCTGTCAGCGGGTTTGACAACCGACGCCAGTAAAATTAAGCGTCAGCTGTCAAATCCGCTGACAGCTGCCGCTTCTGTCAATAAAGAGGCGCTAGGGACGCCCTAATTTGCAAAGCTTGTCTTAGTGAATCACGTACCCAGGAGAGTGGCCTGAGCATGCGTCGGGAGAGTGGGTGCTCGCCAGCTCTCCCCCGCAGTTTACTGTATCGGCCTGTAAGAGAGGAGATGCAGGGGGGATATGATACAAACCTTAGGATATCTGAAAGGTTTTAATGATGCACAATTGTCAAACCTTTTCCATTGGAAAGAAATCAGTAGAATTAGGGGTCATGAAATGAAACTCCAGGGAGGATGACTCAGAAACATCAGGAAATATTTCTTCACGGAGAGAGTGGTGAATGCCTGTAATGCTCTTCCAGAGGAAGCGATGAAGACAAAAATGGTGAAAAAAAATCAAAAGGGCATGGGATAAACACAGTGGATCCCTAAAGGTGAGAGGATAGATATGATAAAAGAATGTATGTGGGTAGCTGACTGGTGCAGTAGTAACTACCCTTAACCAATAAACCTTGATATTTCTGAGGCAACTGCAACATTGCTCTCTGTTTCCAAAGCAGGAGGTAATGGGGAATTGGATTCAGACAGCGACCAATGAGGTCCCTGACATTTATGGTCTGGGAAATTGATAAGCATATGGGTAACCAGCATGGCGTGGCAGATACTACTATAAGCTTACTGGACAGACTGGATGGACCATTTTGCCCTTTTCTGCTGTCATTTCTATGTTTCTCTGTTTCTATTAATGACCTTAGACAAATAAGTGCAAAATTAACCCTTAACAAAATTGAAAGAAATAGGTGTTACGAGCGTGCGCGGGCGTCTCAGGCAGGTGGTGAGCCCTTGGGCCACGGCAGGACTCAAGGAGGAGCCCAAAGCCACACCGTGGTAGGTGAGCTGAGCAGGCATGGGGAGCCAGGCGGGTACAAAAGCAGGGAGTCCGACCCTCAGCCGGACCTGCACGCCCATGGCAACCAACACTGGAAGTTGATTGATGAACGGTCCTCCGACTGTTCCCGGCCCTTTCGGACCTGCAGCTGGGTACGGCAATGGGCGGCAGGCCGGACAGAGGCGAGGGCAGACAGAGTCCTTTACACTGAAGACATCGTAGACAAGGCAGGTGCAGAGACATCAAGACAAGGCAGGTGCAGACATCGTAGACAAAGGCTAGTGCAGACATCGAAGATGGGGGCTGGAAGGAGACATGGGCACTGTCCCTGAGGGCGCCCTACTCAGCCCACCCACGGGACTGAGTCGCGGACCACCCCGTCCCATACGCGCCCTACTCAGCCCAGGAAGGCTGGTCGCGGACCACGCTGAGAGCAGGAGAGCACCAGGAAAGGTCCAGTCGAGAAGGAACTCTGATGCTGGGACCAATGACATCCGAAGCCCCGTCGGCTGGCAGGAACAGAAGCTCAAGAGCCCGGGGGACGAATCCCTCCTGTTGGCCACACCAGGGCCCAACAGGCCAGAAGGCTCAGGAGCCAGACGAGGACATAGGGCAGAACAACCGGAACTGGAACAGGATCAGGCGGCTTCAGGTAACACATCAAGGCAGACATCAGTAACATCAGGTAGCGGACATCAAGGTAAGACAGGACAAGGAGCCATCAAAACAAGGTAGACCATGGAGGACCTGGATCGAGGAAGAGGTACAGGCAACTGTAGCACTCAATCCAATGGCCAGTTGCAAGTGACAAGAAAGTCCTTATATACTGGAGGTTGTAGGCAACTCTCTGGGAGGAGTTTGCCAGGACCGCCCCTTGCTGGCCCTATAAGTGGGGTAGAGAGCTGCGGGCCGGCCCCTAGGAGAAGGGCGTCGCCAAACAGGAAGTCCAAATGCATGCATGCAAGCCACAGGCAGGCCTCAGGAACCGCTAGGCCTCCCAGGCCCTGGAGCAAGTCCCGGATGGTGCACAGGAGAGGCCCTGGCTTCGAAGCGGCCTCCGGGAGGAAGGTAAGATACCTCCTGTAGCGCAGCAACAGGGGGGATCGCAACAATAGGTCTATTAGAAATCATAGGCCAACAGATTAAGATCATAGATTAGGATAAATTACTAGTCATCAGTTGGAGAAAGCACTGCTTTTTACTAGGAAAAGGAAGAACAGCAAGTGATTTAGGTCAAAGTCTTGTCATCTGCAAATAGAGCAAATTAAATACATTTCTGGGGCAGCTTGATTTTGTAACATCATGTGAGATCTTTGTGGTAACTATTTCTAGTTGCTCTGATTTACTCTTATACCCTAAGCAGCAAGAGTCTTCAAAGAGAGCTATACTAAACTATACACTTCAGAGATTTATAAATGTATATTGTAGTTTGAAAGAATAAGATGACACCTGATACTGTCAAGCAACAAATAGGCAAGAAAGCAGGACAACAACCAGGGATTTTGATTGTGCAGGTGAAAGTTAGATTCCACAGGTGAGCTAATGTTACTTGGAGGACAGTTAAGGAGAAAGTAGAGACTTTGGAAGGTCTGACTCACTTTCTTTCAACAGGTACCAGAGGCTCCCAATAGCTGAGGGATGGCTGGGAAACATTGTATTGTCAAAGCTATTGCCTCTGATACTAGTTTTGCTGCTGTCCAGACAGATGCCTTGATCCATAGAAACATCAAAACATGATGGCAGAAAAAGACCATATGGCCCATCCAGTCTGCCCATCCACCACTTCATTTAGCTTTATAATTCTCATCACTTTCTTAGAGATTCCCTGTATTTATCCCATGTGTTCTTGAATGTAGATACTGCTTTTGTCTCCACCACTTCAACTGGGAAGGCTGGTCCATGCATCCATCACACTCTCTGTAAATATATTTCTTAAGATTACTCCTGTCTACCCCCTTTCACCCTTATCCAATGACCCCGCATTCTAGAGCCTCCTTTCCATTCAAAGAGCCATGCCTTTCCTCTAGAGTGTGCATGTTTAGATTTTTAAGTCTATCCCCTTATACTTTGGAATGAAGACCACACTGACCATTTTAGTAGCCACCCTCTAGACCAACTGCATCCTGTTTATATCCTTTTAAAGGTATGGTCTCCAGAACTGTATGCAGTATTCCAAATGTGGCCTCACAAGGGACCTATATGGGGGCAATATCACCTCCCTTTTTCTGCTGACCATTCCTTTCCCCATGCAGCCAAGCATCTTTCTGGCTTTTGCTATCATTTTATCCACCTGTTTGACCACCTTAAGATCATCAGACACAATCACCCCCCAGATCCTTTACATTCCACAGCAGAATGTGGATGGATTTCAGCATTGTAGCATTTCATATAATTCATAGCTTTAAATAATCCTGACATTCAAAGGCTTCTCCTTTCATACATTATATTAAAAACCACTTACTTTTCTGACTCCAGGCTATCTGCGACTGCCAAAACCTCCCTTGGGATAAATCCTTTTTGGATCTCTCCGTGCTGTGACCTCATTGCTACATAGAGCCACTCTCCTTGTTCTTCAAGTACCTGTAAGTGATCTCCTTTCTGTAGCCTGAGGTCCTGTATGGTCCGAGGCTTATAGTTCCTGATGGACACATATTTGTTTTCTTTGACTTCATTGTGTTGAGAGGATAACTGGATCCTTGTGTTCCTTGGACACTGATCACAGCCACTAGAATACCTCTTACAAACGGTGAGTCCCATGTCATTATATCCTCTACTCTGAGCCAGCCTGCCTCTAACATCTGGAATTTATATTCTGCTAAATTCTTAAGAGCATGAACCAGGAAATAATGCACAATCTGCACAAAGTGCAGCTACCTAAAACAGGTCTATCCAGTTCCAAGACTAATCCTACAGTATATGTCAATAAGTCATCACCTCTAGATCAGTGAAACATAGAATATGATGGCAGATAAGGACCCCAAGGCCCATCTAGTCTGCCCAACCCCATTTCTGCTGCAGCATCACAAATATTTGTTGTTAAGTTGAATGGGCTGGAGACTGAAGCATCATGGCTTTGCCTCCAGGTCCTGCCTTCCATATAGAAACCAGGTGGGGCCATGGCCATCACAGGGCCTGGGAGAGGAACACATGCTAGCTCAATCTCTAGGCCCACATACCTTGACAACTAGCTACTGCTGTTGGAATCAGGCTTTGAGTTGGCCTAGGATTGCTAACTTTTACACACTCACACCTTGCCTATACAGCACCTCATGAGGGTTTCCTCTGAAGCTCGAGGATTGGGAAAGTGTGTATGGGGTGGGCTGCTGTCAGTTGTCCTGCCTTGATACCACTGCTCCTTGCTGTTTCTTGTGCACCCACTATCTCTCTCCTGTCTCCCCAGTGCCCCATTTCTCTATCCCTTGTGCCCTCCTCTCTGTCTCCTCTCTTACCTTTCTCCAGTCACTATGCCCCCTTCTATCCTATGCCCTCTTTATGTCTCTTCCTCCTTTGTCCCCATGCCCCCTTGCTTCTCCGTCTACCCAATCGGACACACTGGGGTAACGACTCTCCTGCTTCAGTGATATGGTGGCAATAACAAGTAATCGGGTTTCTGCTGGTAGGGAGTGAATCACTGTAAGATGAAACCCAAAGTGAAGACTGCTGGAGAAAAATGTTGCCCTTCTTCCGGCTGGGTCTTCTCAAAGGAAACAAGGGACTGAACCCAGCCAGGCAGTTTCCAGGAATAGAGAGGGAAGACAGAGTCTTGAAAGCAATAAGCAGATGGATTACAATTTCTTTAATAATAATAATTTTAGGTGTTCGGTTTTATTTGTAACACCATGAAAATATTTGCAGAATTATCAACACATTTGCATTAACGGTGTCAATATCAACATTTAACACTTTTCTCTTTTGCTTGTATAGGTAACAATATAAACCTATCTAAGAAAAGCAAAGAACCGGTCTTTCAACTAGTTGAAGTACTCATCAGATAAGTATGTGTTACTAAAAGAAATTTTATTTTCTCTAAATGTACTTGTTTGACTACTAAGAATTTGAGTCTTTGTGTCCACCTTTTGTTTTCTAGGTATAATACACCTGATTCTTAGGTAAATGGTAAATATCGAACTCTTTGTTTCCTGTTTGCCTGTGTCTATGTTTCTCTTGACTTCTTCCCTTAAGTATGCAAGTAATTCTGTCTCTGTTGCTGTTGGCCAGCTGTGGGCTTCCCCCCCCCCGAGCTGGTTCTCCTTACCTCCGGCCGGGAACGGAAGGGGTTCCTCCGATGCCGCGACGCCTCCTGCAGCGGTGAAGTGGCAGGCCACTGCACAGGCCAAGCTGCGCAGCACGGGGAACGCCAAGTGTCCCTAGGCACATGCCCGCCTCTTTAAGATTTAAAAGGCCCGCGGAGGGAAAGTCACTGCAGCACCGCCAGATGACATCTCCTGGACCACCCCATAAAAGGACAGCCTGGACCAGATATGAGTGCCTCAGCAACGGATCAACTCCTGTGAATAACTAGTTGCTTGTGATCCTGCTCCTGTGTTCCTGGTTCCTGGTCCTGTTTCTGTTCCTCCTGGATTGACTCTTCAGTTTGGACCTCTGCTTGCCTTGACTCTGTCTTCTTCTTGGATCATCTCCTGGCTGACTTCACTTGTTCTTCTGCCTGCCCCAACCACGGTTTGTCTTCGTTCCTGCTGTTCTGCTGCCTGCTCTGACCTCCGCCCGTACAGACTTGTCCTTCTTGCCCGATCCCTTCTTCGGATTCCTCGCCATTCAGAGGCCTGCGCTACGTCCAACCGGCCCCGGCACCCAAGGGTTCAACAAGTGGGGAAAACGGGCTGGTATTGGTGAAGCTCCAGTTAGGTCTCTGCACCAGCCAGCTCCGCCCACCAATGGCGAGGATCTGCAGGGATCCTCCCTGCAGGTAGAGTCAACCTCACCTCGGCTCATGGGTCCACTGACGCAACAGTCTCTTTTCTTTGAGAAATCTGTACCATTCTGTGGGGCCAATGTAATAAAGTGCGCTGAAGCTGCCGCAGGTTTGTGCGTGCCTGTACATGTATTCATATGCGCGTTTTCCCACGCAAAATCATGTATGGGGATGTAATAAGACTTTGTGCGCGGGTAAAAAGCATGTATGAATGTGCTTACTGACCTGCGGTTTTTCTGCGCGAATGCATGTAATGGCATACAAAGGAGACAATTACCTAATCATAGGCAATGCAGAGAACCGCACTCATGCTAGTGTGGGTTTTTTAATGCAGATTTTTTACCACCATGGTCAGGGCACAAGTTAAGAGTCAGCGCCGTCTTGGCGGCCATTTTATTCCATTGCTTGCATTGGTGTGGTATGGCTGTGTGTCCGTGCAGCTCTGGTGTGATTTATATGATGAAGATTTCGGATTGTGTCCAGTTGTTCCTGATGCTGTGGTATATCCTGCGGGTTCACCAAAGGATGACAAAGAAGAAGGTTTGGCAGGTGACAAAGGTCATGGTAGGAGAGATTGGTAATTAGCTAGGCACCTTTCTGGACACCTGAGCACCCAAATTCGCTCCCAGCTGAGTGCCTATCCTGGTGCCCGAGCAGCCAGATTCATGCCCAGCTGAACACCTATCTCACTGCCATGCAGTGTGAATATCACCCATGAAAATATTTGCCATTTTTTTTCTGTAACACACAGTTATTGAGATTAATAAAAATAACTTCCAGGGTGATACTTTTACTGAACTGGGAGATGTGTTCGTGGCCAGATTCGTGATTAGCTAGGTGCTTTTCTGGGCATCCAAGTGCCCTTATTGGTAATTAGCTAGGCATCTTTCTGTGTGCCCGAGTGTTGGGATTTGCACCCGACTGAGCGCCTATCTCCACAACCGAGTGGCTAGATGCGTGGCCGTTAGAGTGCCTATCTTGGTACCCCGAGCATCCGGATTCACACCCGGTTGAGTGCCTATCTCTGCAACCGAGCGGCCAGATACGCAGCCATCAGAGCGCCTATCTCAGTGCCCGAGCGTCTGGATTTGCACCCGGCTGAGCGCCTATGTTGGCACCCGAGCATCCAGATTGGTGCCCAGGTGAGCACCTATCTCGTTGCCATGCAGTTATCACCCACATATGAAAATTCACACTTTCGCTTTTATGCGCAGATTATCGTCATGGCTTTTCGGCGTGGATGTGGCCGCTTATTACATAGGGCCTTACCACGATTAGATAGGAGCATTCCTTTGTGTGTGCGCAGATTTTCTTGTGCAAATCATTTGCATCATTTATTTTTTTACATCCTGCAGAAGCAGCAGCTTTAGCCGTGAGCGGTGATCAAAACCCGTGCTGATAACTACCGCCTGTTTTGCCAGGGGTCTTATTACATCGGCCCCTGTATGTGTTCTCTCTCTCCTTTTTGATGTTATTGCATCAGAACTACTGGGTGCTGTTATCTCAGTCTCCCTGTCTCCTACATTATTTCAGGCTGTGATAGTATCTCAGTTCTGATTCAGTGGTCTAGCTAGACTGTGTGTTAGTTCTGTGATGTACACACTTAGCTGGATCCACTGATTTCTCGCTGGTCTTCGTCCCCTCCATTGGAGCTGATCCGCTGAGCTGGCAAAAGGCTGGTAGCAGACGCTGTTTAAGGAACTGAATGGCCTCCTTTTCCAAGGTCTGTGAGGGGAGCATCGTCTCCTGTCTTGTTTCTGGACCTATCTAAGCTTTAACTAAAATAATAGGGTGTTCCTCTAATACTCTGTCCCCGCTTTTCTTCTGAAGATATACTAGACAGGAGTTCCCTAAATATATAGCCATGAAAGCTTTTTGGAACTTTGCTAGCTAATTTTCTATAAATAAAAAAACAGTAATTAAATTTCCTGATTCTCACGAGAGCACAGGGGAAATTTGGGAACCAGTGTGAGAGAAATAAAGAAACTCTCCCACTCACACACACCTTCCTATCTACTCACAGATCTGGCACACTCAGTCACTTTGCTTTAAGTGCTGCTGTGGGTGAATATATAATGACCACTTGGAGTTTGTAAGAGGCCCTTTTGAATACTGTGCTAGGTAGGACCAGAACGCTGTTGCCAGCTCTTATGCTGAATTTGTTCTCCCTGTACGGCTGCAAAATTGTAAAGGCAGTTAAAATTGTATCTCTTTTCCATACCAACTGTGTATTCTTTTCCTTGCTATCAAGGATTATTCTTAGCTGAAGAATTGTTCTCAAATTCACACGGTCTCTTATTAGACAGGTTTAAATCTTAAAGAATCTGGCATCTAAAACCTGTGCTCCCTTTCACTGATAATTCTTCCCTTATTTACGATTTGTTTCCTTTTAGGGAAAATTTAAATTTAACTCTTTCAGGATGTATATCTCCTATTTTATTCAAATGAAAATGAGAGCTTAGCAATAAATCCATCTCATAACAAACTCTCACTCTCCTTTAATTTTTAACTTAGGGTTACATCTCTCTCTCTCTCTCTGTTCTCTGTGCTCCCCTCTGTAATTTTTCTCTCTCTCCTTCCTCTCCTGTGGCTCACCTCAGCAGCTTTCACCTCCCAGCACGTGCTAAGGGGATGGGACCAAGAGGATCCATTGCCGGCTGTCTGGGATCTGCTGAGAGCTGCTTGGAGCCACAGGGAGTTGCTGCTGAGGGCTGTGTTGTGGTTCTTTCCCCTTATCTTTCGCTAAAGTCACTACGCTCACATAACGCCTCTCCTGAAGTCGCTGCATTGGCTCCCTATCCACTCCCGCAAAACGTTCAAGCTCCTCTTTCTCACCTACAAATGCCTTCACTCTGCAGCACCTCACTACCTCTCCTCTCTTATCTCTCTCTATATCCTTCCGCATGCACTCCGCTTGTCAGATAAGTCACTCCTATCTGTGCCCTTCTCCTCTACTGCCAATTCCCAACTCTATTGCTTTCCACCTGGCTGCGCCGTGTGCTTGGAAACGTCTTCCTGAACTGGTGCGCATTGCTCCTTGCCGTGTTTAAATCCCATCCAAAGACCACCTTTTTGAAACCACTTTTAAATCTTGTGCCTGATTGTCTGCTTTTAGTCTGGTTAACTAACTTTCTTTTCTTTTCTTTGTAATCATTGTCTTGCTTTATGAAATACCCCAAGACTCTTGTCTTGTATGTTTGTCTTATTAGATTGTAAGCTCTATCGAGCAGGGACTGTATGTCGTGTAGCGCTGTACATGTCGTGTAGCACTAAAGAAGTGTTAAGAAGTAGTAGTAGTAGTAGTAGTAGTAGTAGTAGTAGAGTGAGAAGATCTTGGAAGGCAGAGGTAGGTGGTGATGGGGGGAAGAGAAAGAAAAGTGGATGGGGAGATGGAGATGAGAAAAAAGTGACAGAAGAAGATAAGGAAGGCAGAGATGGAGGGAACAGAACTGGCGATGGAAGTAAGAGGAAAGAGTACAAGATGGCTGGAAGTTGTTGCGCACTGTGTTCGCGTCCAGCCCACTCACAGGCCTGCTCACCTCTCTGGCTCCGCTGCAGGTCCCGGGTCGGCATCCCTGACAGCGGCCACGAGTTCCTCCAGGCCTCGGCATCCCGCAGAGGCGGTCGCCGGGCCTTCCACTGCGCACCAGACCTCACGCCGGAGTTCGGCACCTTCCGTAGCGTTGGCCACGCCCCTACATGCGTGCGCGCAGACCGCCCGGCCTCTTGTAGGGCCAGGGGCAGGTCCTAGTTCTGTGGCATGCCCTGATTGAAGGAACTACTTAAGGAAGTTCCTGCCTGCACTTCCTTGCCTTGGCAATCGGGTCAGCTTTGTTCCAGTTTCGTTCCAGTCTTGTTCCAGCCTTGTTCCAGGATCCTACTGTTCCAGCCTTGTTCCTGCATCATACTGTTCCAGTGTCCTTCTGTTCCAGTGTTCATCTGTCCAGCTCCCCAGGTAGTACCCTCGGACTGTCTCTCTGGTATTGACCTTTGCCTGATCCTTGACTCCTCTGCCTGCTGCCTCCCTTCTGACCTCGGCTTGATCCTTGACTCCTCTGCCTGCTGCCTGCCTTCTGACCTCCTGCCTGTGACCTTGTCTGACCTCCGGAACCTGACCTCCACCTGATTGACCTCTCCTCGGACTGACCTTTGGATTTGACCTCTGCCTGATTGACCACGTCTTCTGATTCTGGCTCTGTCCCTTGCCTTGTCATCGCCTACGCTGTTCTGGTCTTCCTTGCTCCATCTGACCTCCAGTCTCGAACCTGATCACGCTCCTCTCCTGTCTGTGGGCACGCCTGTCTACCATCTCTCCAGGAGACCCTGCGAGGCCCACCTAAATCCAAGCAGCCCGGGTCCCTACGGGCTCCACCCAGTGGGACCGTGGGCTTCCAGTGGTGAAACTCATCCTAGCCTCTGTCTCCCCCAGTGCTCTGCCCCCTGGGGGCAGTTGCTTCCTGGTCCCTACCATGGAGCCGTTCTCCACTGCTCCAGGACAAGGGTCCACCCCCGAGTGCAACAGAGATAAGGAGTTGGAACTGTGAAGAATGAAGTAGGAGAATGAAGCTGAGAGAGATAAGTGGGCCCCAAAAGTCAGAGTTCCTCTAGTTATTCTCTGGATGGAGTGGTATCCTTTTTAAATTCATATTTACTTTGAGGTGGACATTCAAAGGGTTTGTCTGGGTAATTTTTGAATTATGTGGATAAAACCTGAGTCTTAAATATTTTTCCCTGCTCCCTGGCTAAATTTTATCTGGGCATTGATTTACCCAGACAAAATATAAAGAGGCACAGCTGATGGGTGTTCCAGGGAAGGGGTGTTCAGCAGGTGAGCACTGAAATTCATTGATATCCAGATAAAGTTAGCCAGATAAGACTGAATGGAAAAATAACAGACCTGATGTTAGCTGGGTAATTTTCCTGCTCACTGTCCCATTGGATATCGACCTCTAAGCAACTATAAAGTTTATATAATTATAAGTGCATATCCATCCTTGGCTGATCTTACGCTGACCTGATAAAGGGAGCCTAATTCATAAAAGCTACTCAAAAATGTGTTACATTGCTTTTGAAGGTATTTCCTAAAACTTGCTTGTTAACCTTTGTTTCTAAGGCCTTTGCTGTGGATCAGATTGTTTACACCCCCAGTTCTGAAAGAACTAAAAAAATGAAATTGTAGATAGTAATTTGTAACCTATCATTAAAATCATCTATTATACCTGAAGATTGGAATGTGGCCAATACCATTTTAAAAAGGGCTCCAGGGGAGATCCAGGAAATTATAGACCGGTGAGCCTGACTTCAGTACCAGGAAAAATAACAAAATATATTCTAAAGAACAAAATCACAGAATATATATAAAGACATGGTTTAATGGGACACAGCCAGCATGGATTTATTATCGAAGGGAAGTCTTGCCTCACCAATCTTTTTTGAAGGGGTTAATAAACATGCAGATAATAGTGAACCGGTGGATATAATGTATTTGGGTTTTCAGAGTTTTCCATGAGAGACTCCTGAGAAAATTAAAAAGTCCTGGGATAGGAAGCAGTGTCCTATTGTGGATTGAAAACTGGTTAAAAGATGGGAAAAACAGAAAGTAGGATTTAATGACCAATTTTCTCAATGGAGGAAGGTAAACAGTAGAGTGCTCCAGGGATCTGTGCTGGGAACGTTGCTTTTTAATATATTTATAAATGGTCTGGAAAAGGGAGCACCGAGTGCGGTGATCGGGTTTGTAGAGGACATAAAATTACTCTGTAGAGATCCTTGGATCCCTACTATGATCCAGTGTAGAATTAAACCACCTTTGGTTGGAAACATAACAGTAGTGTGAGTGTATCTTTCCCCCATGTAGAAGAGAGTATTTGGTAAGTTCCTTTGATATAATCATACCACCATCTTAAGGTGTGGAGTTTCCTGTTTCCCTTCTTAGGGGCAGCATATTCAGGGCTGTCCCCTATTTTTATAATTGATTTAAAGTTGTTGAACCTCCATGGAGATTTTCAGTTACTCTTATATATTGGAGATTTGTTCACATACTGACATGCTCTCTCACCTAAACCATCTCTCAATCACACACAGACACACATGCTCTCTCTCTTACTTATACACACAGGCTCTTAATCATACTTACACATGATCTCTCTCACACACAAAGGATCACAATCATACACACACACTCTTTCACACAAACAGATTTTCAATCACAAACTTACACATACAGGTTCCCAATGGTAAACTTACATTCATGCTCTCTCTCTCACAGGCAGGCTCTCAATCACAGACATACTCTCTTTCACATATACAGGCTCTCAATCATTCACATACAAGCAATCTCTCACCCACACACACAGGGGCGGATTTTCAGACTCCGCGAATAGGCCTACTTTTGTTTGCGCTCCAGGTGCAAACAAAAGTACGCTGGATTTTAGTAGATACGCGCGGAGCCGCGTGTATCTGCTAAAAACCTGGATCGGCGCGCGCAAGGCTATCGATTTTGTATAGCCGGCGCGCGCCGAGCCGCGCAGCCTACCCCCGTTCCCTCCAAGGCCGCTCCGAAATCGGGAATCCTCTAACGCCCTCCCCTCACCTTCCCCTCCCTTCCTCTACCTAACCCACCCGCCCGGCCCTGTCTACACCCCCCTCTTACCTTTCTCCGGGGATTTATGCCTCCCGGAGGGAGAAGTAAATCCCCGCGCGTGAGCGGGCCTCCTGCGCGCCGGTCCGCGACCTGGGGGCGGGTACGGAGGGCGCGGCCACGCCCCCGGACCGCCCCGGGCCGTAGCCACGCCCCCGTACCCGCCCCCAAAACTCTGCCGACACGCCCCCGAAACGCCGCGACGACCGGGCCCGCCCCCGACACGCCCCTGACACACCTCCCTCGGAGAACCCCAGGACTTACGCGAGTCCCGGGGCTCTGCGCGCGCCGGTAGGCCTATGTAAAATAGGCTCACCGGCGCGCAGGGCCCTGCTCGCCTAAATCCGCCCGGTTTTGGGCGGATTTAGGCGAGCAGGGCTCTGAAAATCCACCCCACAGGATCTCAGACACACATACTTGCTCGTTCATTCACACTCTCTCTCTCCCCCCCCCCCGGAACGAGCGGCAGCAGCAGCAGCCTCCTCCCAACCCTAACCTTCATTTTCAGCCCTGGCGGAGCAAGGAGTCCCATCGGCCGCGGGGGTTGACGCTCTTCTTCATTTTCCTCCGAGCCGCGCTGCACATTCTTCAGACCGCGCCTCTCTTCTGTTCTTCGGGCCGATTCTGACCGCACTAGCATGGTCTCTTCTTCCCGCGCACGCACCCGATGCTCACCACTTCCTCTTCCGGGCCGTGGGGGAGGGGGGGGCGGTGGGAAGAAGAGACCCTGCCGATGCCGGTGCCGCCGACTCCAGCTATCCTGCCGTATTCCGCCCGGGCTGACAGCATTTTAAGCTCGGGCGGAGGAGGACCGGGGAGCAGCTGGGTCAGCGAGGGACCGGGAAGTGTGGCGACACACCGGTTGAGATCCACTGGACTAGGGTACTACTTCGCCCTGCCACGAGTCAAAACAGGTTTTGCAGTCACCCAGAAGGGAAAAGTAAAATGAGGGGACTGTGTATTTTCCCATTTTGTTGGGAGGAAACCTTCTACTACCAATTTCTTATCCACCCAAAGGAGGGGAGAGTTTTTCTGACTTTCCTGTTATCAGGAAGGAGCGCTGACTCTGAGCAGAGACTCTGGGAAAGATCAAGGCACTTGAATTTTTGTTTACCCTGTATCCAGGCTTTGTTGTACTTTGTTTGTGATTTCTTCTGATCAAGTTTTCCTGAGTTGCAGTAACTATTTATTATTTGAACACCACTTGGGGACGGTAAGTTTTTTTTTCTTTGATCTGCTCCAACTCGGGAGGGAAGTCACTCCTGCCTGAGGGGAATAGACCAGGCTGCTGTATTGCCCTGCCATGAGTCAAAACCGGGTTTACAGTCGCCCAGTGAGAGGCCTTTTTGTTGTCAATTTTTTCCATTTTGTTGAGAGGAAACCTTTTACCACCAGTTTCCTACCCACCCAAAGGAGGAACGTTTTTTTGACTTTCCTATTCCCAGGAAGCGATATTGACTCTGAGCAGATACTTTGAGAAAAATCAAGGTACCTGGATTCTTGTTTTTTCTGTAGCCAGACTTTGTTGCACTTCTTTTGTAATTTGAACTCTGATCAAGTTTTCCTGAGTTGCAGTAAATTATTAAGAACATAAGAACATAAGAAATTACCATGCTGGGTCAGACCAAGGGTCCATCAAACCCAGCATCCTGTTTCCAACAGAGGCCAAACCAGGCCACAAGAACCTGGCAATTACCCAAACACTAAGAAGATCCCATGCTACTGATGCAATTAATAGCAGTGTCTATTCCCTAAGGGGCGGATTTTCAGAGCCCTGCTCGCGTAAATCCGCCCAAAACCGGGCGGATTTACGCGAGCAGGGCCCTGCGCGCCGGGAAGCCTATTTTACATAGGCCTACCGGCGCGCGCAGAGCCCCGGGACTCGCGTAAGTCCCGGGGTTTTCGGAGGGGGCGTGTCGGGGGCGGGCCCGAACGCGCGGTGTTTTCGGGGCATGTCGGGAGCGTTCCGGGGGCGGGCCCGGGGGCGTGGCTACGGCCGGGGGCGGCCCGGGGGCGTGGCCACGCCCTCCGGACCCGCCCCCAGGTCGCGTCCCGGCGCACAGGAGGCCCGCTGACGCACGGGGATTTACGCCTCCCTCCGGGAGGCGTAAATCCCCCGACAAAGGTAAGGGGGGGGTTTAGACAGGGCCAGGCGGGTGGGTTAGGTAGGGGAGGGGAAGGTGAGGGGAGGGCAAAGGAAAGTTCGGCCTTGGAGGGAACGGGGGTAGGCTGTGCGGCTCGGCGCGCGCCGGCTATACGAAATCGATAGCCTTGCGTGCGCCGATCCAGGATTTTAGCGGATACGCGCGGCTCCGCGCGTATCTACTAAAATACAGCGTACTTTTGTTTGCGCCTGGAGCGCAAACAAAAGTAGGCTATTCGCGCTCGTTTTAAAATCTGCCCCTTAGTAAACTTGATTAATAGCCATTAATGGACTTCTCCTCCAAGAACTTATCCAAACCTTTTTTAAACCCAGCTACACTAACTGCACTAACCACATCCTCTGCAACAAATTCCAGAGCTTTATTGTGTGTTGAGTGAAAAAGAATTTTCTCCGATTAGTCTTAAATGTGTTACTTGCTAACTTCATGGAATGGTCCCTAGTCTTTCTATTATCTGAAAGTGTAAATAACCGAGTCACATCTACTCATTCAAGACCTCTCATGATCTTAAAGACCTCTATCATATCCCCCCTCAGCCGTCTCTTCTCCAAGCTGAACAGCCCTAACCTCTTCAGCCTTTCCTCATAGGGGAGCTGTTCCATTTATTTATTTATTATTTATTATTAACTTTTATTTACCGACATTCGTGAAGCACATCATGCCGGTTTACAATGAACTCAAAGGAGGAAAATTACAATAAAACAATAGAACAATAAAACAATAGAACAATAAAACAAGGGAGGAAGGTGGGGAAGGAGGAAACCGGGGGGGGGGGGGGGGGGGGGGGGGGGGGGGGATAGGGGGATGGGTTGCCCTTCTCTGTATCTTCTCCATCGCATTTATATCTTTTTTGAGATGCGGCGACCAGAATTGTACACAGTATTCAAGGTGTGGTCTCACCTTGGAGCGATATAGAGGCATTATGAACACTACTGCCAGGGTCTAGCCTGATTTGTTTTTTCAAAACGTGGTGAGAGTGATTTGAGAAGTGGAGAAGAGAGACTGTTCAAGGGTCCCCACCTCCGTGTGCCTAGGGCCCTGGAGGCTTTTCCTCCTCTCTGCTGGAAGAACCCCAGCACCCTAGTGACCTACTGCGAAGTTTGACTGTGGTAGAGGGAAAGAAAGGAGAACCGGGAAAGACAGTGGCCCTGGGGACTGTTGTGTGCCACTGCATTCCAGGAGTCACCTGACGAGGGGGTTACACATGAAACACATATCTTTAGAAACCCCTCACCTGGTTTCTCTGACCAGGCTACCAGGCCAGCAATCAGCTAGGGACTGCTCCCTTTCTCTTTACCCATTCATCCAGCTGCCAATACCAATTGGAGGGGGATGGACAGAGATGTACCCTCATTCTTTATTGGTCCATTCCCTGCAGAGGATTCTAATGATATTGGTGACTGTGCTTTTTTTTTTTTTTTTAATTGAAGTGTCACTAGCCTGAGCATTTGCAGATAGCTACTTGTGTTGTCTAGCTGCCCTTTCCCCAGTGTCTGCTAACATATGCTGAGGGTCACAGTCCATCCTTCCTTATTATCTCACTGGTACCAGTTTATAGTTTCATGTTAAACAAATTAATTCACTCTCCATTTAGTGGGCAAGGCCACCACCAACTCAGTCCTGTGGTACATTGCAAACTTTATTTAAGCATTCAAACTGTGTGACTAAAAAAAAATAATAAACAGAAAAATAAACCCTAATTCTGCAATTCGATCATACAAATATGTCTTCCGGTCATGCTCCAGAGTTGTCAAATAAAAGATAGTCACATGTAGAAGATAGGGCGGCTCATCCAGCCATTCTGCTACAGTGATTCTCCTGCATCCCTATTTGTTCTGCCCTGCAGCCTCAGAAGTTTCTGCTCCTCGCTTGCGACCTGGAGCGCTAATCGATGCTTCAATGGCAGCTCGGATGGATGGGAAGGCATCGAGGCGAGTCTTAGCTTCGTGAACTGTACAACTGCGTAACAAGCTTACGATGGCCACAGGCAACACCTGTACAGAGTCAGAACAGAAATCATAATCCCGAGAGACAATGCTCCAGTCAGAAGAAGTACTTGTACTTTTCTACAATTCTAGGTTGCTTTAAGTCAATAGTTACTGCTTGATGGACCTCTCAGGGTCATTTCATGTGCATCTGGTCCAAAGGCTCTGCTTCAAACACTCACACTTTTATTTTTCACTCTTCCCTTTCCTCCTTGGAAACCTTCATAGTCATAAGACCATTTTTGGCCAAGGACTGGCATCTAGGCCCTGAAAAGAGCACCTTTCCAACTCACCCCCAAACACAAGACTGAAACCTAGCTTTACTACCAAACCCTGGAGCTGATGCCTAGTCACCTGTTATCATACAACTGCTCATTTTTACATTCATAGATGCTTCATAAGTTTCCTGTTAAACAGACATAATGGCTTCATTTGAAAAGAAAATCCCTTTTCTGTACAAGGTGCAACCCATGTGCTCCCCCTCCCTCTCCTGTGGAAGAACGCACCTTACATGGAAATGGGGGTAGCAGAGAAGTGATCCGCTTGCACCCTAGTAATTTATCAGAGAGAATGCAACTCAGCACATAAGAGATATTACGGTGGCTACTTTAGTTGATTTCTGCAGCTTTTTCTGTGGCGCAGCTCTCCAATTCCCCCAATGCTGAGCTGCTAGAAGAGCACAGCCTGCAGAGTTCACCAAATTCAAACAGCACTGAGTTACTTCCCACACCTGATATCTCCTGTCTGAGCATTTATTGTTGTCCTAAGACAGGCCATATCCAAAAGACAGGAAAAAGAGAGGGAGAACGCAGCAAAGTCACAGTATAGAGGCAGCTGGAGATAAAACAGAGGGGAAAATGAGCAAAGCCAAGAAATGTAAATTTTCAGATATTAATAAAAATAAAAGGAGAAACAAGAAGGGTGAGAGAGGACAGGAAGAGATCCAAAAAAGGAAAATGACCAAAAAGGTAAGGAATAGGCAGAGGGTAGAATTGAAGAGAGAAATGGATACATAGAAAAAGAAAGGTAGCATGTCAGGGTGCAAGAAACTGATAGAGATGGAGATGAGAATGGAAAAAGAAAAATAGCTTTTACCTTGTCCTTAACTGATGCTGCCTCAACATGCTTGGAAATTGGAAAGCTCCTGATCTGGTCTGTTAGCATCTCAGGGCCATAAATAGATTGCAAGAGGGTTTCTATGCATCGGGGCTGAGGTTGTTCTGTTAACCGCTGTGGAGGAGAAACAGGGAGAGAAGACTGAGCCTTCAAGGCAGTTCTGTCTGATATACTGTGAAATACTATGTATCCTATGGAGGTAATTTTCAAATGACTTATGTGCGTAAATGTAACATACTTTTTCACGTGTAAAGTACACACACACGAGTAAATCCTATGGACAATTCAATGGTATATACTGTATCAGTTTTCAAAAGCCCATTTACATGAGTAAAGTGCATTTACTCATATAAAACTCAATTTTAAGCCTGTAAATGCTTTTTAAAATCAGGCCATTTATGTGCAATATCTAGCAGACTATGAGGATGTGATGTACAGTTTCACCTGCATATGAGATATGTAGTGAACTATGAGCATGTACTGTACTATTTATAATATATGATATGCTAATGTACATTAGATATCTAATTCAATATGTATTTGATATGCTAATTAAAATTAGATAACTAAAATAATATACTAATGTACAAAAGATAACTCAAGGGGTAAAAGGGGCACCTATGGATGACTAAATGAATTATTTGCTTCAGTATTCAATGAGGAAGATGTAAGCGATACCCATGCCAGAAATTATATTCAAAGGTGATGATTCAGAGGAAATGAAATACATCTCTGTGAACCTTGAAGATGTACTAGAGCAAATTGATAAACTAAAGAGTAGCAAATCACCTGGACCAGATGGTATACATCCCAGAGTGCTGAAAGAGCTGAGAAATGAAATTGTGGACCTGCTATTGGAAATTTGTAAATTATCATTAACAACATCTATAGTTCCTGAAGACTGGAGGGTTGCCAATGTAATGCCAATTTTTAAAAAGGAGATTAAGGAGTGATCCAGGAAACTACAGACCAGTGAGACTGATGTCCATGCCAGGTAAAGTGGTAGAAACTATCATAAAGAACATGTAGATGGGCATAGTTTATGGGACACAACCAACATGGATTTATCCAAGGGACGTCTTGCCTCACAAATTTGTTACATTTTTTTGAGGGTGTAAATAAACATGGATAAAGGTGAGGCAGTTGATATAGTATATCTGGATTTCCAGAAAGCATTTGACAAAGTCCCTCATGAGAGACTTCTTAGGAAATTTGAAAGTCATGGGATAGGTGGCAGTATCCTATTGTGGATTGCCAACCGGCTAAAAGACAGAAAACAGAGAGTAGGGCTAAATGGTAAATTTTCCCAATGGAAAAAGGTGAACAGTAGAGTGCCCCAGGGATCTGTTCTGGGATTTATGGTTTTTAATATATTTATAAATGACCTGGAAATGGAAACAACAAGTTTTAAAATTTGCCGATGACACAAAATTATTCAAAGTTGTTAAATCACAAGATGATTGTGAGAAATTGTAAGAGGACCTTGCAAAACTGGGAGATTGGGCATGCAAATGGCAAATGAAATTTATTGTGGACAAGTGCAAAGTGATGCACTTAGGGAAGAGTAACCCAAATTATAGCTACACGATGCAAAGTTCCACATTAGGGTCACCATTCAGGAAAAGGATCTAGGCGTCAGGTCTAATAATAGGTTGAAATCTTCTGCTCAGTGTGCAGCAGCAGCAGCCAAGAAAGCAAATAGAATATTAGGGATTATTAGGAAAGGAATGGGGAATAAGAGAATATCATAATGCCTCTGTATTGCTGCATGGTGTGAAGCAGGCCGATGCAATATCATGCATGTAAAAAATGTGTATTCAAAGTGGATGCATGTTTTTTGAACGAATGCACATCCACCTCTTCTGGGCGTTCGATGCAATATGTGGGAAATATGTGCTTGCCAGCAAGCCATTTCATCAGGGTTTAAACACTAACTTCCCTTCTCCCTGACATTTGCCTGAATAAAAGCATCACTTGTGCTTAAGCCTCTCTGCCTAGGAAAGGATACCTGACTGCCCTGAATTCCTGGGGGAGGGGCTGGGTGTTCCCTAGTCAGAGGCAGGACAAAGTCAGGAGGTATAGATTTCAGCAGCCAATGAAATGATCCGTGCACACCACCTGAGCCAAAACCAATAGTGTAGGGACTCGTCTGTTGCTATGGGAAAGTAGCCAATCATGTAATGACACATCATCTGCCTTTGTATGAATGTACAATAAAAGGAAGAGCCTCGTGAGGGCTCGGCCCTTCCCTTCTCTTCCTGCCTGCGATGAAAGCTGACTCAAGTGTCTTCTTTGCCTCCATACTCTACACAATATGCACATGAGCTGCTGCGCCTAAAGGGACATGCAATGGATAATTTGTGCATCCCTAGTTCTCTGCATTGGGCACCCAGGAGAAGTGACTGTGTGTCTACAACAGCCTGGCCAGAGCTCCGTCCCCACCCCTGGCAGGGCTGTTCCAGATTGGTCCTTTTCACTAACAAATGTCAGTGAAAGGACCAGTCCCCTTTCAGGACAGCCTTATACATATAGGGGCAGATTTTTAATATAACGTGTGCGGGGTACATTTGTGCGCGCTACGCGGCGCGCACAAATGTACACCCGATTTTATAACATGCGCATGTTAGAAAATCTGGGGTCGGTGCGCACAAGGAGGTGCACACATGTGCACCTTGCGTGTGCCGAGCCCGAGGGGAGCCCCGATGGCTTTCACCGTTCCCTCCAAGGCCGCTCCGAAATTGGAGCGGCCTTGGAGAGAACTTTTCTTTCGGTCCCCCCACCTTCCCCTCCCTTCCCCTATCTAACCCACCCCCCAGCCCTAACTAAATCCCCCCTACCTTTGTTTCAGAAGTTACGCCTGCCCGAGGTAGGCGTAACTTGTGTGCGCCAGCTGGTTGCCGGCATGCTATCCCCCGGCACAGGCCGCTGTGCCGGAGGACTCGGAACCACCCCTGGACCGCCGCCTCACCCTTGGCCCCGCCCCCACCCCCGGACCGCCCCCAGACTGTCGCCCCGGCTCCACCCCCGGCCCTCTCATTCTTGAAAACCCTGGGACATACGCGCATCCCGGGGCTTGTGCGCACCGCCGAGCCTATGCAAAATAGGCTCGGTGCACACAGGGCTAGGTTTTCGGGGGTTACGCGCGTAACCCTTTGAAAATCTACCCCATACAATATACACAGCCCTGAGCGTGTATATTCTGTGTGTATATTGTGTGCCCCCCAATTTTTATTTTTTTTATCAAGACTTTTTTTTGCATGGTGCTGCTTTCTGTGGTTCTTCCTACTTAGTATTGCGATGATACTAAATAGAAGAAACCACATAAAAGCAGTTTATTTGTTTTTAAATTGAGTCCTTGACGCGTGGGAAGACTTTACGCCTGCTCTAGGTGTAAAATTTGACGGGTTTAAAAGTGTGCCTTGGTTGCATGGGGATTTTTTGCATTGCGGGGTGATAGCTAATAGCCTCATCTACATGGAATTTACATGTGATGAGCGCTATTAGCTACGCGCGAGTTTGAATGCATATTTTGGACACGCTGATCCCCTTATTGCATCGGGGGTTATGGACGTACAATATTGCATCGGCCTGAAGAATATTGTGTGCAGCTCTGGTCCCCACATCTCAAAAAAGATATAGCAGAATTAGAAAAGGTACAGAGAAGGGTGACCAAGATGATAAAAGCGGATGGAACGATTCACCTATGAGGAACGGCTAAAGAGGTTAGGACTCCAGCTTGGAGGAGAGAAAGTTGAGGGGAGATAATGATAGAGGTTTATAAAATGATGAGTAGAACGGAACAAGTAAATGTTAATCAGTTATTTACTCTTTCAAAAAGAACAAAGACTAGGGGACACACACAATGAAGTTATTAGGTAAAACTAATAAGAGAAAAGTGTTTTTACTCAATGCATAATTAAGCTCTGGATTTCATTGCCAGAGGATGTGGTGAAAACTATTGGTGCAGCTGCATTTAAAAATGGTTTGGGTAAGTTCCTGGAGCGAAAGTCCATTATTAAGGTGGAGTTGCAGAAATCCACTCCTTATCCCTGGGATAAGCAGCATGGAATCTATCTACCCTTTGGGATCCTGCCAGGTACCTGTGACCTGGATTAGCCACTGTTGGAAACAGGATACTGGGCTTGATATATTCTTGGTCTGACCCAGTATGGCAAGTCCTATGTTCTTATGTACATGGAACTTGGGTTCTTATGTAAATTAAATTTGGTATATTATCTCTCTCTCTCTCTCTTTATATATATATATATTTCTCTATATATATCTGTATCTATCTATATGTATATATGATATACCATGGTACATCCTAATCTGGAGAGATACATTGCATAATCATAGATCTCAGTTAAACCAACCGGTAGATCACATATTCACAGAATTTGATTTCTCATCTAAACTTGTATACTACACTCATAGCCAGTGATAATCTGCCAATTCTTTATCAACAGCACCCTGCTCTGTCGTGGGAAAACCTTTTGTTTAAATAAACTAATTTAAAAAGCAGCTCCTGACAGCCTCCAGAAAGTCCTCATCATGTATCAATGCTCATAACAGTATATATCCCTCCCATCTACTAACGTAGATGGGGCAGGGGCAGATTTTAAAAGCCCTGCGCACGTAAATCTGGCTGGATTTATGTGTGCAGGGGGGCTACGCGCGCCAAGCCTATTTTGCATAGGCCCAGCGACGCGCATATGTCCCAGGGCTTTAAAAAAGGGGTGGGGTGTGGGCGTGGTGGGGCAGGGCGGGGCCGGAGCCTTCAGGGCTGGCCATCGGCCAGTGCGCACAACCTACGCCTGCCCAGAGGCAGGCGCAACTTATAGGATAAAGGTAAAGGGGGGTTTAAGTAGGGCTGGGGGGCGGGTTAGGTGGGGGGGGCTGGAAGGAAAGTTCCCTCCGAGGTCGATCCGATTTCGGAATGGCCTTGGAGGGAAAGGAGGAAGGCTGTGCGGCTCGGCGCGCGCAAGTTGCACAATTGTGCACCCCCTTATGCGCGCCAACCCGGGATTTTATAACATGCGCGCGGCTGCGAGTGCATGTTATAAAATCGGGCGTACATTTGTGTGCGCCAGGTTGCGTGCACAAATGTACGCCCGCGCGTACCTCTTAAGATCCGGCCCTCAGAGTACATATCAAGGTCCATTGAGCCCAGAATCTTGTCTCTGACATTGCCCAATCCAGGTGGCAAGTGCCTGGCAGATTCCATAGAGTAGATCTGATTCCTGTTACTCACTCCTAGGGATAGCAATAGCTTTCTTTACTAGCTAATAATGTTTTATGTATCTTTCCTCCAGGAATTTGTTCAAACCTCATTTAAACCCCGCTATGCTAGTTGCCTTGATAACGTCCTCTGGCAACAGATTCCACAGCTTGATAGTACTCTGATTGAAAAAGTACTTTCTATGATTTGTTTTAAATTGGCTGGGTTTTTAGTTTCATGGAGTGTCCCCTTGTTTTAGTATTATTTGAAAAGTAAATAACCATCCTTTATTTACCCGTTCCACCCCACTCATGATTTTATAACTTCTATAATATCTCCTCTCTTTTCCAAACTGAACAGCCCTATCCTGCATAACCTCTCATCCTCATTCATCGTTCTCTTTTCCAGATCATTTTTTTATTTTTCCTTTATTTTTATATATTTCAACATTATAATATATAGAACACAAATTCCATTTGAAAACAGCAACCATCAACAAAAAGAATAAGGAATACAACTCAAGAAGAAATACATTTATTTTCTTGTTGCTTATAGCCAGTCCACAATTACAGGGCAGTCAAATAATAGATTGCAATGAATATGCATGAGATATATTTGCATGCACTGCCTCCATTGTTGCATGCAAATCCGTCTCATGCATATTCATTGCAGATCTCCTGAAAGCCAGTCTGGCTGGGGGTCCACTAGGACAGGTTTGGGATCATTGATCTAGATTGAACATCTAACTATGAGTAAGAGAAATACTACTGTGGATGGGAGGGATATTTAATGCTATGAGCATTGATATGCGATGAGGGCCTTTTGAAGGTTGTTGGGAGACGCTTTTTAAATTAGTTTATGTAAACGGAAAGTTTTCTCTCAACAGAGCAGGGTGCTGTTGATAAATAATTGGCAGGATATCAGTGGCTATGAGTATGTGATATACTAGTTTAGATGAGAAATCAAATTCTATGAATTCATGAACCTAGCTATGATTATGTGATCTACTGGTTGGTTTAACTGAGATCTATGATTATGCAATGTACTAGTATAGAATAGATAGCTGATGTGATGTACTTGTGGGGGACTGCCTGTAACAAACATAAAAGACAGCCTTGCCCTGATATTTCAGAAAACTGCATTTCGTCAAAGCTATGGTTCTCACTCCGTGCCTGGCACTGCTCAAATGAACAAGTGAGGGCCTTACCTAAGTTTGGTAAACTGAATATGTAGAAAAACCTAAAACTGATACGGAATTGTTGAGAGAGAAGGGAGGGACTTAGAAGCAAGAAGAAAGTAACCGTGGAAAGGTTCTAATGCAAGTGAAAAGACGATGGCAGACAACAGATCGTATGGGATGCACAGATCAGAGCTATCGTAGGAACCACAAAGCTCACATTCATAATAGGATAAATAATATACATGGTAAATGTGAACCGGACTTGCCAAAGGAAAAAAAAACAACCAACTTGTTCCTACTTTCTCAGATGACTGATAATCAAATCCATCTCGTGAGCTGAATAATACCTGCATGACAGACACCGCCCTCTGGAACCACTTTGTGTTGCTGACTTTGAAGTCGATCATGTAGTTCCGATAGATTTTCCCCTTAAGTACATGGGCTCCAGTACTGATGGTGTTCAGGATCCATTTGGTGCTTAATTCCCTCTGAAATGACTGCACAATCAGGACAGAAAATAACCGAAAGGTTATTATCTGATCACCCCGTGAGCAACTGACACCCCCCCCCCCCCTCAGCACCACCTCCATCCAATAGCGATTGTTTAGAAAAGATCCTTGGCAATTACAGGTAAAATGAAGGCATTTTTCTAACACAGCTGGTTTATTTATTCCTGCTTAACATGCTTGTTCCGTATCAAAACCCCATGAATACCTGAACTTAAAAGTGCACAGCACTGATTGGGCCTTGCCTCAGTCTATTCCTATGTGTGATGTAGTCTTCTCACCTGGATAAAATTCCCTTCATACTCCAGAAATAAAATGGGCCATGTTATGTTGATGATGTTGGGGAAAAGCTTCTTTGTGGAGGTCTGTAGTAAAGGGAGAGGACAGACAGACAAAGATAGTCATGAAAAGCTTTTCTTCTTCAGAGATCTGTACACAGCCAACTGCCCTCACTGATCCTCATTCCTTCACCCCACCCTAAACGCTTTCTGATTTTCTCTAGCAGAAGGGAAAACGTATAATAAAATAAAGCAAAACAACCAAAATCTAGCCTTAAGACGGACTGCTGAACCACTAGCAAGGCTCTAATGCTAGGGCCTTAGGTAGCAACATTAGCAAATTGAATTATTTGACAGCTAAAACAGACAATCCTCGCTTCATGTTCTGTATCGGTAAAGGTTTTGAGGATTCCTTTTACTCCTCTGACAGGGATAAAACAGCACACAGACATTTGAAAATATGCATATACATTTATTCTATTTATTTAAGCATCTTATATTCTTCAATTTTTCCATTTGTCCAATGCGGATTACAACACTAGGTATAGAATAAAATAAATAACAAAACTAGTGCAATAAAATAATAAAAGTCTGCAATTAAGTTGCCTGAACAAACAGAAATGCTTTTACAAGTTTCCTGAATTTCAAATAATCCCATTCATTACAAATATCCAAAGGCAAAGAGTTCCATAAAATAACAGCTGCAATAGAAAAAGACTTTTGTCTTGAAGATGATACACATTTCTAGGAGGATCAGGCTGCAAATTATGCGACAAGGAACACAACGTTCTTAATGGGGCATACCAGGAAAATCTATCAGAAAGACAAAAACTGTCACCATGAACTGCCTGATGAACTATTGCAAGCACCTTAAAAGTAACTTTCTCCTTGTTCCTCATCGCAGGCCATAAACAACATGCATAGCAGCATTCTGAACTAATTGCAGAACAAGAAGGAGATATTTAGGCAGGCCTGAATATAAAGAGTTGCAATAATCAAGTGCACTTAAGAACTATTGCTTGTATAACAAATGTACATTCCAAAACTGCTAAAATCACTCACAAAGGCTTAAGATTAGACACAATTTCAAAAAGGCTGGCCTAGCAATCTTTTGCACTTGGGATTTTAGAGTCAACTGAGAATCAAATAGCCCGCCAAAATTTCTAACCTCTTTTTGCAAGGTGACAGAAAAACCTGCAGGAGCAATATCTCGTGGGATTACAAGAGGAATACGTTTTCCCAACCATACTGCCGTCGTCTTGTCACAATTTAAAACCAAACCATTCTTTGTCATCTTTTTTTTTTTTTTCATCAGGGTAATACTTTGAGAAAACTTCTGAATGGGAAATTTACCTGCAATAGTACTGGGAATAAAAAAAGCTGCTCATCAGCAGGACAGATTTTATATATAAAACCCAGGAGCCAGCCCATACATGCACTGCTTACTCCCCCAACCTACACCCCCAGAAATGCCTCTCTTAAAACTAATGGAAGTACCCATTCTGAGGGAGGAGGAGGAGGATAGTATTCTAACAGGGTAATAAATACCTACTTATCCAGGTAAATCGGTATGTACAATTGCCCTCATGTTACTTAGTATAGTTCTAGTAGCCGAGAAAGCAAAGAGGGGAATGAATGAGGCAATGCATGTCAATGATAAATCTATGAATAAGCCCTTACTGGTAGGTACTGGCCAGCTGTAGCATGGGAGACAGCGTGGAAATTTGATGTCTTTTCCTTCACTAGAGCTGCCAACTTCTCGATCTCAGGCAGTTCATCTAAAAGTCAAAGTGAGGCAAATATTCAAATATGTCACTGAGATACTCCCTTTAATACCAAGAACAGTTATACCAGGGGTGATCAACTCCGGTCCTTGAGGGCCACAAACAGGCCAGGTTTTCAGGATATGCACAATGACTAGGCATGAGATAGATTTGCATGCTCTGCTTCCATTGTCTGCATATCTTTCTCATGCATAGTCACTGTGGATAGCCTGAAAATCTGGCCTATTTGTGGCTCTCAAGGAACAGAATTGACCATCCCTGAGTAGTGCCAAGACCAATAACAGCAGACAGGCTCTGTTGTTCTTGCCGGCGACAATCTTGCTGAAACACTGGTTCAAAGCTGAGGTACTAAAACCGTATGCACCTAGGGGTGAATTTTAAAAGCCCGGAGAGCACTAAAGCCGGGAGATAAGCGCAGAAGTCAGGATGGCCCATGCCGCATGGATTTTAAAAGGCGCCTGCGTATGCACGTATCTCCCGGCATGCGCCCAAAATTTGTTTGTTTGAAAAAAGGGGTAGGGCATGGACAGGGCACGGGCGTTTCAGGATTTATAAATGAAACCACTTGTGCGCATGCCGGGGTCCCCTACCATGTACCTTTACTTCTGCTAAGGAGGGCGTGTAAGGCCTAAAATAAAGAAAAACTAGGCTAGTCAGCGGGGTTTTAAGTGTAGGAGCTAAAAGGGTAAAAAGGAAGCTAATTAACTTGGGGGGGGGGGTTTAGGAATTCCTTTTACCTGGGTGAACTGGGAACGAACTGGGGAAACTGCTAATTGCATTGGTGCTCGTGTCTACTAAACTGCCCCCACTTATGAGGTAGAGACATCCATATAAAATTGTGCGCACATGTACGCACGTACAGTCTATTTTATACCATGCGTGCATATACGTGCGTATGTTATAAAATGGCCACATCCCTTGGCGTGAGCCAGCATACGTGCATACATGTGCGCCTGCGTGCCGGTATCAAAGTTACCATCTAAGGGTTTGATTCATCACCAGTAGGGATGTGAATCGTGTCCTCGATCGTCTTAACGATCGATTTCGGCTGGGAGGGGGAGGGAATCGTATTGTTGCCGTTTGGGGGGGTAAAATATCGTGAAAAATCGTTAAAAATCGTTAAAAATCGAAAAATCGAAAAACCGGCACATTAAAACCCCCTAAAACCCACCCCCGACCCTTTAAATTAAATCCCCCACCCTCCCGAACCCCATCCCTCGCCGGAACATCGTTAAAAATCGAAAAATCGAAAAATCGAAAAACCGGCACACTAAAACCCCCTAAAACCCACCCCCGACCCTTTAAATTAAATCCCCCACCCTCCCGAACCCCCCCCCCAAATAACTTAAATAACCTGCGGGTCCAGCGGCAGTCCGGAACGGCAGCGGTCCGGAACGGGCTCCTGCTCCTGAATCTTGTCGTCTTCAGCCGGCGCCATTTTCCAAAATGGCGCCGAAAAATGGCGGCGGCCATAGACGAAAAAGATTGGACGGCAGGAGGTCCTTCTGGACCCCCGCTGGACTTTTGGCAAGTCTCATGGGGGTCAGGAGGCCCCCCACAAGCTGGCCAAAAGTTCCTGGAGGTCCAGCGGGGGTCAGGGAGCGATTTCCCGCCGCGAATCGTTTCCGTACGGAAAATGGCGCCGGCAGGAGATCGACTGCAGGAGGTCGTTCAGCGAGGCGCCGGAACCCTCGCTGAACGACCTCCTGCAGTCGATCTCCTGCCGGCGCCATTTTCCGTACGAAAACGATTCGCGGCGGGAAATCGCTCCCTGACCCCCGCTGGACCTCCAGGAACTTTTGGCCAGCTTGTGGGGGGCCTCCTGACCCCCACGAGACTTGCCAAAAGTCCAGCGGGGGTCCGGAAGGACCTCCTGCTGTCCAATCTTTTTCGTCTATGGCCGCCGCCATTTTTCGGCGTCATTTTGGAAAATGGCGCCGGCTGAAGACGACAAGATTCAGGAGCAGGAGCCCGTTCCGGACCGCTGCCGTTCCGGACCGCCGCTGGACCCGCAGGTTATTTAAGTTATTTGGGGGGGGGTTCGGGAGGGTGGGGGATTTAATTTAAAGGGTCGGGGGTGGGTTTTAGGGGGTTTTAGTGTGCCGGCTCACGATTCTAACGATTTATAACGATAAATCGTTAGAATCTGTATTGTATTGTGTTCCATAACGGTTTAAGACGATATTAAAATTATCGGACGATAATTTTAATCGTCCTAAAACGATTCACATCCCTAATCACCAGTGGTTTTAGCTTCCAGGAGGCAAAGAGTGGCCAAATATTGTCTTTTGCAGAGCATCTATTCTTGTACAAAGGCACACTTGACCATCATTCATTGTATTTTCAAACTAAAAGATATTCAGAAGAGCCCAAAAAAGATATTTGGAGCATATAGGAGGTTGAACTCACTTACCCTTGATATTCTCAGGCTCCTGTCTACAACTGTTGATTGATTAACCCCAGCCCATGCCCCAAGCGTGTACATCTGTGGAGTACCTATTCTCTTCCCCAAAGCTTTTAATCCAAATATATGTACTCTAGCTCACAAGAGGATTACGTCTGTTGCCTACGTAGCTCCCAATATTTCCTATGAAAGGAACAATGATTTTTAAATTTTATTTTCCTACCATGGATTAGCACAGAAACAAGCATCTGCTATATTATTTTTATTTTATTTACTTTGATCATGTTCAATAGAATGGAATAAGAAAAACATCGCAGGAAAAAAACTGGAAAAATGTCCTGTTTGGAACCATTTCTGACCACGTTTAAATAGACAATATTATGATGCCTGCAGCACGCTGTGGCACTTATCTACTGAAAAGCAGCTTTTTGACAGTCCTCACCTACTGCACCAGCAAAACCACCAAGGACACCAAATGTAGAACCAAAAGACTATTTATTACATAAAAAACAAAACGGTGTTATTGATTTTTCCCTTTCTCGGGGAGATGGCAGAAAACAGGTTGCCAGGTTTCCAGAGCCTCTGGACAGGGTGAGGGTCGTCCCTTCACTGCCTGGGATCCTTCCCCTCCTGCTACTGTTGAAAATGGAGCATCAGCATGCCTAGGCGAGGCCGACAGAGAGGGGAAAATGACAGTTACTGAGGATGCCTCCAAAACCCATCAGTAAGCAGCAGGTGCAAAGCAGGCCAGGCAGTACATATAAATACACTTCCAAAAGGAGGAATCTCTTTTTCTCCAAAGCAAGTACCAGGCTGGGAAGGCATGCATGCATGCGTCCCTCTTGGCATGCTTGGTCTACAGGACATCGGCACTTTGAAGAGGCTATTGAATGCCTGCGTAATCAGGGGAAAAGGAAGAAATAAGATGGAAAGGAAGGATGTGCAGAAGAGAGAAGACATACAGTGGCACCAAGAAAGACAAAGACAAGCAACATGACAGACATTGCTCACTGAATGCAGAGACAGCACATGCCTGTTAGGAACCCAGTGAATGTCAGCCTTAGAGACAGGAGATTATGCAGATGAACCTCAAGAACACAGGTGAAACAGAATCCCTGATACATACTTTAGAAACCCATGTAAAGTAGAAATATCTATATATACTCTCTAAGACACCCTTCCTAGCTGCCTGCCCCCTCTCTTACCCCTCCCCCCCTGCAGGATCAAGAAAGAGTGGAGCTCTAAGGAGGAGCAGGATATAAGGTCAGAAGGAACAAACAAGCCTTGCTGATGCAATGACTCATTTGCCTGGTTCCTGACTCGTGGCCTAGCTCCTGGAGTGCCATGCCTGGTTACTGACACCACTCTTAAGTACTTCAGACCTGTGATTGGCTACGCCACTCTCTTCCATCTTCCCAGCCATTGGCTTCCACTTCACCCAAAACCTGAGGCCTCTTCTTGGCAGCAAGATTTGTGGAAACATTGCCCCAAAATTGCCTAGGGCTTGCTCAAACCCTGGCAGTGCCTTTTCTACTGCACGTAATAGTGGACTGCACCCAAACCACAGAAAGGAAAACAATCCTACAATGCACAACTGCACAGGCAAAAAAAAGAGAAGGACAGGAGAAAAGACTCATGTTTACTGCAGCATCATTTAATGGACTCATCGACACTGTGTGTGTGAACCCTGTCCTCGCCCAGAAAGCTAGGAGACAAGACACGTCAGGTTTACCTGATCTGGTAGGTGGACACATCAGGGGTCGTCCCTCCTTGTTCCAATGCTGTTCCTGGAGGACCAACCTCAGGAAAGCGGGCAAGCATCAGCAGGAGGCAGCAGAGTTTCTACCCTTGGCTGCCATTCTTACCAGGATTTAAACAAGAGCTCATGATGCACACATTTTTTATACTGTGTTTTGCCCCACTAAGGCAGCACATTACCAGCATTTAAAGGCAGCGTATCTGTTAATGCTGCCAAGGCACAGATGATAGGCATTTGGCACTCTTTGGTGATTCTGAACAGCAGGCTTTTGGGAAGGAGCAAGAAGAGTGAGTGGAAACAGTGACCATTTCTTGGTAGATAACGTACTTACCTCCATCAGTACTGACGTGCATCCCTGTTCAGAGCACCAATAACAGGTGGTGCGCAGGGAGCCATAGACTAAAAGGCACTGTGCTAGTTACTAATTATGAGGGCTGTGCTTCAGAAGATGGTAGGGGTGCTTTCAGGAGTGTATTGCATAAAGACAGAACACGACTATGGCACTGATGGAGCCCTTATGCGTGACAAATTATAATCCAGTAGCCAGCATTACTGGTTTGTGTGGAACTAGAAAGTTCCTCATATTCTCCTCTATCCAATGTTCCCCAAGCTCTCCTCTACCCAATGCTGACATCGCTTCACCATCTAGTAGCCAGTAGGCCCATATAATGGCTAGGGTCATGTGAATGCTGTCCCTTATTATAACTAGCCTCCAGGGTGGGTCAGGGCTTCAGGCCTGGGCTCAGCCTCCCACCTAGGCCAAGTCCCAGGCATTGGGACCTGGCCTCCGACCTGGGTCTGGGCTGAGGCCCTAGCATTGGGACCCAGCCTGTGGGTCAGGGCATGGAGTCAGGCCTGGCTCCAGGCCCTGGCCTAAGCCAAGGCCCCAATATCGGGATCCTGCCTTTGTTGGCTTACCCGGTAGATTAGGGTTTTTTTTCTTAATTTTGGGGGATCTCGGCCAAAGCTCCGTCATCAGCCAGTGCGACCGCTGAGACTGTGACAGTTGCGTTCGGGCCTAGGCCATGGCCCCTGCTTTGGGTTGCGGCCTATGCCCTATGTGAGGCCCCGGCATTGTGCACGGGCATAGGCCATGGTCCCTGCTTTGGTCCTTGGCCTATACCCTAGGTGAGGCCCCGGCTTTGGGCCTAGAACTAAGCTCGATGCATTAGTTTTAAACATGATGAACGAATAATGTTTGTTTCATTCAGGGGGATCCCTGATTCGGTTCAGGGCCCCCCAAATGAAACAGTTTAGCCTTATTCATTGCATTTTGCACATTTATTTTAAACAAATGCACATCCCTAGTGTTTGTGTCTGTATGAATACTGGGGATTTCCCAATTGATTACTATAGAATCAGGGTAAATAAGAAAATAAACATCATGCTGGGTCAGACCAAGGTCCACTGACTCCAGCGTTCTGTCTCTGATAGTGGCCAGTCTGGGTCACAAGTACCTGTCAGATCCCCAATAATTGAGTTATTTCTTATTTTACATTCCCAGGGATAAGTGCAGACTTTCCCAAGTCTACCTGCCTAATAACTGTTTTTGGACTTTTTCTTCAGGAACTTGTTCAAACCTCTCTTGAACTCCCACTATGTTAGTTGCTTTGACCACGTTCTCTGGCAACAGATTCCATAGCTTGATTGCGCGCTGAGTGAAAAAAAAATTCCTACGATTTCTTATAGATCTTCTGGTTGCCAGTTTTATGGCCTAGTATTGTTTGAAAGGGAAAATAACTGTTTATTATTTACCCATTCCACACCACTCATGATTTTATACATTATAATCATATCCCCACTCAGTCTCTTTTTCGAGCTAAAGAACCCAAATCTGGGTAGTCTTTCTACACAAGGGAGTTTGGCCATCCCCTTTAGCATTTTTGTTGCCCTTCTCTGTATCAGAGAATATGTGTTGTGGAAATGGGCAAGCATTTTGTCTTCTTGTCCTTAGATTGTGTTGACCTTATGGCCCACCATGCTTTTGGCCAGATTTTAAAAACCTGGCACGCATAAATCCCGGGGTTTCCGCCCATGGCCAGGCTTTACGCGTGCCGGGCCAATTTTCAAACGGGCCCGGCCATGCGTGTAAATCCCGGTACGCGAGAAAGTGCCGGGGACTGAAAAGGGGGTGGTCCGGGGGCGGAGAGGGGTGGTCTGGGGAGTGGGGAGGGGGTGGGGCTGGAGGCACTGGTAGAGCGGTCATTTGCCGCTGTGCCGGGGGAGCGCACGCTGGCAGTCGGCCGGAGCGCGCAAGTTGCTTCTGCTCTGGAGGAGCAGCAACTTCAAAAAAACAAAAAAAAGGGGGAAGGGAGGTTAGGGTAGGTGGTAGGGAACTGGGGAAGGCCGACGATACGTCGCTGCGCAAATTTAGCTAAACTGTGCCCCCCTTGCGTGCGCCGCTTCCGATTTTATAACATGCGCGCACTGGCATGCGCATGTTATAAAATCGCGCACCCATGTGTGCGCGCCGGGTAGCACGCCCACATGGACGCGTGCGCGTATTTTTTTTTTAAATCTACCCCTTAATGTATTTTCCCCATCTTTTTCTATTGGTGACTAATGTGATTTGAGTAAATTTGCATGTCTGAAAAAGGAATAATCGGGTTTAAGCATAGAGAAATGAGGTAGCCAATGCATTCCGAGCTCAGATCAGGGCATGCCCAAAATGCTTCATTTTTTGCACACTGTTTCCCTATATTCAGCCTTCCCTACAGCCTGTATTCCAGCCTTGAATAGGAATTATTTTTGGTCGTGAGATGGGCTTAATAGCAATTCACCTCAGTTTCTGCCAAGAAATGGGTGAATCAGATTTTCTTTTTCAGTTTCTGACCTCAGTGTATTTATTTATTTAGTTATTTATTTAAAAGCTTTTACTATACCGACATTCGTAGGTCACATCACGCCGGTTTACAAATAACTGAAGCAGGCAGAAATTACAATAAACACGGTAGGGGTAGGAGGAGCAGGCGAGAAGGGGGAGGGGGCAAGGGGCAAGAGCAGCTGGAAAAATAAACGGCAGGCGAGTGAGAAGTGACAGGAATGAACAATAAAAGAACAGTAAGAGAAACAATATATCTGTAACTGTATAGTGTACTATGATAGAGTTTTGCACAGAGTGCCATGAAATAGAAAGCACCTTGGCCTTCCTTAGATAAAGAAATTGCCTGGACATATTATATAAATGTTCTGGCTGTAAATGCCTTAATTGTTGTATTGTATGGTAACCATATATGGCTTTGCATGGGAAAACGCACATACAATCGCGTGCAGAGGCGCGTACAAACCCGCGGCAGCTTCAGTGCATTTTATTACATTGACCCCTATGAGGTTGGAAATATTTGTGGCTGGCGAATTGCCAATTAACTTTTCTTGCAGAGGTTGCTACTGATTGGCTATTTTTCTAGTTTAGTTTATTGGAATTTCTAGACTGCCTTAACAGCAAGTGCTCAAAGCGGTTTACAAAATTGAAACATTAATTAGAGCATTTAACTGAAACATAAGTACAGCATTTAAAATTCCATATGTATATAATAAGGGTTTTGTGAGTGAGAAAAAAGCATGTACAAGCGCGCTTGCAGAACCGCAGGTTTTCTGTGCGACTGCATGATAATGGCATGCAAAGGAGGCGATTATCTATTTACAGGCAATGCAGGGAGCTGCACTAGGAGAGAGATTAGGTTAGTGTGGGTTGTTTAATGTGGGTTTTTAGCACCTGGGTCAGGGCAGGAGGTAAGTGAAAGTGCCGATGTGGAGACCAGTTTTTTTAATGCTTTTGTGAGTCAGCCAAGAGGCGGACGGAATGGGTAGAGAGAAGGCAGCTTCTCAAAGAGGCTGAATCACCAATCTGCATTTCATGCTCTCGCCGGCGGTAGGAGTCTGATCATGAAGGCGTTAGATATTGCTCTACCCACCTTCACATCAACTTCTGGACCACTAATTTTTTTTTTTTTTTTAAAGAAAGGCTTTTGCCCCGAGAATCAAATGAGAGTGTTTACACGTCGATGGATGTCCACGCGGGTTTCTGCGTGGATGTCTACGTGGTTTACTATATAGGGCCATGAGCGTGCGTTACTGTGAGCATTATGGCGCGTATGTTTGATGTGCGTGGATTTTTTGCGCGTATCTAATTAGCTTACACGGCCGTTATTACATCCCACGCTTCCGCTGGTTTCTGTCACGAGCACCCAAGAAAATAAACACAGAAAAATCGGCTCGATAGTGTTTCCAAAGGTGAGGGTAATGAGTGACTCTATATTTATGTTCATTTTGGATATTATATATTGTCTTGCGTTATAAATTAAATGAAGCTGTTCCTTCGGTGAATATGCCTTCTGGCAAGAGACTGGAACTCAGACGGGAAGCTTGCTATGGGACCAATGGAGGAAGTATTCATCAATAGGGAATAAGTAAGGATATTTTTATGTTTGTTATGGTTGTATTAAGAACCTGAAGATAGTGCGCTCAGTATGGCTCTCCATGTGTCTGAAACACACCTATGTGTGTTGTCAACACTGTTTCTGTTACCCCATGCTGACCTCTGATCTACTTCCACCTCAGCCCCAACAATGTAAACAATCCTCACCATCCAGCGTGAAGATAAACAGAACAGTATCCATCTCTGATAAGGAAGGTAAAATGTTCTTCATAAAATCTTCATGAGAGATAGCGAATTCTGCGCCCTGAGGAAGAAAAGAGAGAACCCAGCCATAAAGAATGTCGATGCAGGGAATCCAGTATTACCTCCTTTTCATATCCCCCACCAAGTCCTTCCGCCTTCTGTATAATTCTTCACTCATCTGCTTCACCACATGGGCACAGGGTAGGATCTGAGCTCCCCCAGCGTTTCCTTTAGTCTTAACTGTGACTGTACATATACAATGGCACCTACTGCACCTATATAGATTACTTACAGAGCACAAAGAGGCTTGTCGCTACATTTAGTCGCGTGAAGCTCCTGGGATAGGGCAACAGAGATTGCCAGGCAGTTATCAACTATTGTAATCAATGATTTTATCAGCTTAAAGGGAGCTGGAGCCATCAAGTAGAGAAGGAAGCTCAGATTAGGAAAGTAAGGCTGGGGTTTACTGTCAGAAGCCAAATGAGCCGGTACTTACATTTCTCTCCCTCTCGTTGGAAAGCCTGCCAACCTAAGCCGCTGAATTGGATAGTTTAGACTTTCTAGTGAGACCTAAGAGCCTGGACTGTGCTTAAGTGTGAAAAGGCAGACACATTGAGATCCTACCCTAAAGAGCTTACTAGGAAGGACTGCTCGTGTAACAGGCCCCCTCATGGTTTTTATTTTTGGCAGGAGATGACGTCTTGTATTCCTAGTGATGGGAAGAGAGGAGGCTGCTCATACTCCCCTAAAAGGCTGTACATGAGATCTGATATACTGAGCAAAGGGCCCATCTAGCCCAGCATCCTGTTTCTAACAGTAACAAGGGGCAGGTACTTAGAGAAAGCCTTTAAGAAACAGGATTTGTGTAGAGTGAGTGGTGGTCCTACCTCTGCCATAATCTCCCTATTACCAGCACTCAGGCTTTGCCTAAGCCCTGGGACCTGATGTTATATTCTTGACTGCTGTGCTTAATAACCTCTGCGTGGGCTCTCTTCCATAATTTGGTTTAATTCCTTTCGGAACTTAGATCAAGTCTTTGCCTCACGGGTGGATTTCCTCCCTTTCAAGGCCATGGGAACTGACACTGAATCAACCCCCTTCTTCAGCATTGCCAGAAAGCTGCGACCACCACTGCTGCCTGCATGCCTGCCTGTCCAGCGTTCCCCTACCACAGCTCCCTCTGAAGTGTCTGCCTAGCCATCACCACAGCACAGTCTGCAAATCTTTTATTTATCAAAGGAAAATGAATCAATCGCCATAGAATTTCAAGAACCGTGCTGTAGAATTATCAGATTTTCGGTACAGAATCTAACCAGGAGCTTTCACAATAAACAGGTGGGCCTTGATCATGATTTTTTTAGACCTCAGTTGGTAAAAGCAAATGTCTAGTTAGGCGTCTGAAGTCAATTATTTGATTTGATTTATTTTATATTCGGCTTTTTCAGGCACTTCAAAGCAGATTGCATTAAGGCTTTGTAGGTAATTCTCTGTCCCCAGAGGGCTCACAATTTAAGGGGGTCATTCGCTAAACCATGGTATTTTTCCCATAGGGAAAATACAGCAGCCCGCAGGGGAAAAATACTGGGGCTGCAAAAGTCCCCCCCAAACAACGTACAATGGCAGCCCCGGGATTGTGGGGCCACTATCACTAAAAGAGGCCGGTGACTCTGAGTAAGCACACCTCAGACAAGTGTAAAATCCAGGGGGTCTGCACAGGACACCCCCCCCCCCCCCGTTACACCCCCACTCCCTCGCTCCTGCCGCCCTTGGAGGCGGCTGTTGTTGCAAAATAAAAAAAATCAAATTTTTTCTAATCTGTGCAAGCCCCGCCCTCAACCCCCCCCCTTATCTAAAAACATTTGGCCCCAAGAGGCTGGAACTCCCACCCTTGGATTCCCCCACGCTGAAAAAAAATCCCTGGTGGTCCAGTGGACCCCACTCCCGGACCACCACCCTCCCCTTAAAGACAAAAGTTGCTCTGATGATAGGAGCAAAATCTGGGTGTGGCCATTTTCAAGATGGCTGCTACCGGGTCCAGAGTCTAAGGAACTCTTAGGGCCCCCACTGGACCACCAGGGTGATTTCTACAAGTAAGAGGAGATCCTGGGGATGAGGTTCACTAAACCACCATGGCAGCTTTTGTCTTTAAGGGGGGATAATCTGGGGTGAGGGTCCACTGGACCACCAATGATCTTTCTTTGTGTGTGTGGGGGGGGGGTGATCCAGGGATGGGAATCCTGACTTTCTTAGGGCTGGAATTTTTTAGTGAAAGGGAGGGGTTGGGGGTGCAGGGCTTGTGCTGACTGTAAAAAGTAAAAATGTTTTCTGCATCAATGGCCACTTCCGAGGCAGGCAGAGGGGATAGACAGGGGCTTTACAGAGACCCTGGTCTTTTACACTCCTCTTGGAGAGTGGGGGGGTGCTTACTCAAAGCAGGGCCCCAGGAGCCTTGGGACGGGTGTTAACATCCTGAGGATCCCGGGAGAAGTTAGCTACAACTCTTCAGTTGTTGTTAATTTCTAATCAAATAAACACGAATCAACTTCTAATCAAATAACACAATTTTTTCATCAAGCCGTGTTATTTGATTTACATAGTTTAGGGTATTAATAAGCTCCTTAGCATGTATTTGCTTGCCAATGAGCAGATTTAAATATGCACAGAGCTAGGGCCGTCATAATATGAGATATTTCAAATATCTCATGTTATCCGCATGTTAGGTCCTTCATTACATGAAAAATAGTGTTTTTCGCATGATAAATGGTAGGGATGTGCAGAGCAAAATTTTATGTTCATATTTTTTATGTCCGAAAGGGGGTCCCACTTGCGGCCAATATGGACATAAAAAAAATCCAATGAGTTGGGTATATGTACATATGTGCAAAAAAAAAATTTAAACCCCCTCACCCTCCTTAATCCCCCCCCCCAGACTTACCACAACTCCCTGGTGATCGAGCGAGGAGTGAGGACGTCATTTCTGCAATCCTTGGCGAGAAGCATGTGACGTCGGTGGCACGTCGAGTGACGCGGCGTCACGTGATTCCCGGCTCGTTCGCGCCGGACGGCTCGTTCGGCCCAAAAAGAACTTTTGGCCAGCTTGGGGGGGCCTCCTGACCCCCCCAAGCTGGCCAAAAGTTCTTTTTGGGCCGAACGAGCCGTCCGGCGCGAACTCGCCGGGAATCACGTGGCGCCGCGTCACTCAGACGCGACGTCACGTGATTCCCGGCAAGTTCGCGCCGGACGGCTCGTTCGGCCCAAAAAGAACTTTTGGCCAGCTTGGGGGGGCCTCCTGACCCCCCCAAGCTGGCCAAAAGTTCTTTTTGGGCCGAACGAGCCGTCCGGCGCGAACGAGCCGGGAATCACGTGACGCCGGCGTCACTCGACGTGCCGCCGACGTCACATGCTTCTCGCCAAGGATTGCAGAAATGGCGTCCTCACTCCTCGCTCCATCACCAGGGAGTTGTGGTAAGTCGGGGGGGGGGGGGATTAAGGAGGGTGAGGGGGTTTATATTTTTATTTTGGCTCAATAATCGCGATTTCCCACATATCGAACATATCTATGTTCGATATGTGGGAAATCCGATCGTTTATGTCGAATCAATTTTTTAAGTAAAAAAAAAATATGAGTTGCGTTTTACTAATGCGGTCAATCCGAATGCACACCCCTAATAAATGGCCTAACATGGCTTAGTGAATGAGCCCTTGGAGGGTGTAGTGATTTGCCCAAAGCCACAACGTGCAGAGGCGGAATTTGAACCCTGGCTTACCTCGTTCACAGCCCGCCACTCGGCAAGAACATACATCTAGTGGCAATTTTCTAAATAAAAGGGTACTGGACTGAGGCTTGTGCTGTGAACCTGCCCACGAGGAGCACGGGCAGGCTCCCTACCTTTGTGGCCAGTCGGGCCGCTGACTTGCCTCTCGGTCCCCCAGCTATTTTTGGCGCGGCAGACCGCCGCTGACCTCCCTGGCATGGAGGCGGCATTCCTTCTTGCCCTGCGCGGCAGGGCCGAGTCGCCAGAAGCCTCCCATGCGGCTGGGACAGCCGCTGCAGCTCCTGCTCTCCCCAATGCGGCTAGAGCCGCTCCCGAGGTGCTCACTGCTGCCGGGGTCCTTGCCCGGTGGGGAGGCCGTCCCTGCTGGTGCCTGCTGTTGTCCTTGTCCATCTCCCTTCAGGGAGGCGCCATCCCTGCAGGTGCCTGCAGCCCTCCTGCGCTTCCTGCAGCCTGCCTTCCCTCCAGCTTCATGGCAGGGCTGCTCTCACTGCCTGCCTGGTTCTTTGGGCCTTCCATGTGGCTAGGAGGACACCAGCGGATCCTGCTCTCTCCCAGCTCTCCTTAGGCGTGGGCGCGCACCTGCCTTTAAAGGGCCAGCCAGATGTGGTCCCCTGCTAGCTCCTCCCTGGGCGTTGTCCTCTTCAGCCCTACAAAAGGGCCCAGCGTTCATTCCAGCTTTGCCTTCGCAAGGAGTTAGATGCTCCTGGGATCTTCCTGTCCTTCGCTCCAGGAGTTGTCCCTGTTCCAGCTCTTCTTCAAGGTCCTGTGTTTCCTGTTCTTCGTTGGAGCTCCTTGTCTTGTCCTGATGTCCATGTTCCAGTCCAGATATCTGCCTGCTGTTCCTGATGTCCGTGATCCAGTCCAGATGTTTGTTCTCCATTCCTGATGTCCGTGACCCAGTCCAGATGTCCTGAACTCCTGGTTCCTCGTTGCCACCCTTCCTGGCGTGCCACGTCGTGGTCTGCGACCAGTCCCACGGATGGGCAGTGTAGAGCACCTCGTGGTGCAATGCCTTCCTCATTTCTGCAGCACAAACCTCTGGGAGACTTGTCCCTGGTCTACGGAGTCCCTTGTGCTCGCTCCGCCCATGCCAAAGACTCTACTAGTACCTGTGCCGTTCCAGCGTGGTCCGCGACCAGTCACTGGCATGTAGGGTGCACCCCGGTGCAGGCCTCTACAGCTTCTGAGTCATGCTCCGTTCATTACTCCACTTCTCGTCTAGAGGCTACTTCGAGTCCAGCGTGGTCCGCGACCAGTCCCGCGGGTGGACTATGTAGGGCGCGCTGTGTCGCAGTCTCAGTCCAGTACTTTGCTCGAGTCTCCTGAATACCTTGAACCTTGCTCGCGTCTCCTGAATACCTTGAACCTTGCCTGAGTCTTCTGAATACCTTGAACCTCGCTCCTGAGTCCTCGTCTGTGCCTCCAAGTACCTTGTTCCTGAGTCTTCGTCTGAATCTCCATGTTCTGGTCTTCGCTGCCCTGGACTTCATCCGTCCTGCTGCTTCTTGCCTTTACCTAGCGGCAGGTCCGAAAGGTCTTGGAACGGTCGGGTGACTGTTCATAAGACCACCATTGCGTTGCTGGTCTTCCCGAAGCGTGCAGGTCCGGAGGAGGCTCAGTCTCTCCAGTCTTCTGTCCAGCCTCCCTCCTGTCCAGCCCATGCTCGGGCATGCCTCGCTTGCCGCGGCACCTCTTCGGAGTTCCTCTGGGGCCGAGCCATTTCCTAACAGCTTGCAGCAGTGAGGAAAAGGAAGTAACTTCAAAAAGGGACCAGGCTGGCGACCTGGCAGAAAATCACCACCGGATACATCTGTATTCAGGTCAGTATTGAATAGGGATCGTCCGTCTACCTTTGGGAGTTAGCCAGACGAACCCAGAGTTTTGAATTTCCCACTGCACCAAGCGGATAAATTTTAGCTGGGAAAGTCATGGCCCGCTTAAAACTTAACTGGATAAAAGGAGGGGCATTCTGGGAGTGGGGCTTTCTCCAGCTAACTTACCTTAAAAAATTGAAAAACCTAACAGGTGAGCAGTAGTAGCTCCACCCTCCTCACTCTCCACCCTCCAAGAGAATAAAACAATGTAGCAGGTATCCAAGTGGCTCTCTTCCCGTCACCTCCCCCCCACCAAGAAAGTAAAAAAAACCCCAAAAAACCTGTAGTGCGGCCCAAACAATGCAGCGGCCCAATTTCCCCTCCTTTACCTATCTTAAAACAAATTTGACTTGCAAATCCACACCCTCTACCTGCACCCAGAAGCCCAGCGGAAAGAAGGAAGGAAGGAAGGCAGGCCCTTACCTCCTCCTGCTGGGCTGCGGTGGAAGTGCTGGCGCAGTTGTCAGCCAGGCTCTCGGAATGCGCCGGAAGTGCCTCTTTCTTATCCGGCTAAATCTTAACCGCTGACTCATTTAAAAATGTAACCACTTGGCGAGGTGGAATATTCAAACCTCGGGGCTTGTCCGGCTAACTTCAAAAGTTAGCCAGTCAAACCTTTTTAAATATCGACCCTGGCACTTCAAGTATGGCCTTATACAAAAGCAATATTACCTCCTACTAATGATATCTCTCCCCATGCCTCCGAGTATCCTGTCAGCTGCTATATCAAACTAGCTAACAACTTTCAGGTCATTTGAAGTAATTAGTCCTATGCCCCTCTGCAGTTTGGAAGTTTTCAGTCCTTGTTCTCCTAATTGATCATCGGCCTAATGTGCTTTTCTACCCCAAATTTTACACATTTTTTTTTTACTGTTTCTAAGCCTTGACTATGCTTCCATTTTTTTCAAGTCCACTTCCATTTATTACATCCTTCCCCGTGTGTGTCTGTTGCAGATTTTTGTGTCACCTGCAAACAGTTCCTACTGCACTGCTCTTTTAAAGTGGGAAACACATTGATTTGAATTGAGTTTTCTTCACAGGCCAGCCAGTCCCGTGACCCACCAGCGCTGTCAGGTCGCCTTCTTTGTTAACCATTCCATTGTAGCCGCCAGCAATGAATCCTCTGAAATCTCTGTAATCTGGAAAAAAAAAAGAATTCCACGAAGTTTAATGAGAGGAACATGAGAAATATAATATAAAGTGCTGTTTAGTGTGCTCTAGTTGGAACAGAAAATTAGACACAGAAAATGTAGCATTTGCTGTTGCAATCCACCCAGCAACTGAGTGTCCAGACAGCACCATTCTTAGTGGCAATCATACTGACCTGACGAAGGGAACACAGCTCTCGAAAGCTACTTGGAAGTGTATTTAGCCCAATAAAGAGGTGTCAGTTACAACTTCCTTGACCTTTATTTCTCTGGATCTAAGTGGACTAACACGGTACTCACCTTACGCTCAGGCCGATGCAATGGCGGCTCGCGTAAATCAGGCTTACATGATTGAGCGCCCACTCTCCTAACATGCTCCCAGCCACCTCCCCTGAGCGCGAGATGCATTATTTAAATGAGGGGGGTTGCTCTAAAAGGGAGGTGCTAGGGAACATTGTGCGTCCCTAGTGCCTCCTCGGCATCGGGCGCCCAGGAGAGGTGGCTGTCAGTGCAGGCTGGGAAAACGGAAGCTCAATGCAAGCGTCCGTTTCCCCCCCACCCCCTCGCCACTGGCACAAGATGCCAGCACAAGACACACGGCCTGGACTGTACGTCTTGTGCGTCTATATTGGGCACCCAGAATTTTTTTTTTTCCCCAAGAATTTGTTCAAGACGTTTTTCCCTGCTTTTTGTGATTCCTCCGCTTAGTCTTGCAGCCATACTAAGTGGAGGAATCACAGAAATCAGGAATTTTTTCTTTTCCCAGTGAGCCCTTGAGCGCAGCATACCCTTTACTCCAGCCCCTGGCTGGCATAAAATTTGCCACGTTGCAATGGCCGCGCGGGAAATGTTTTGAATCGTGGGGATTAGCTAATAGCCTCATCTACATGGAATTTACATGTGATGAGCGCTATTAACTAGGCGCTGGATTGGACGAGCGTTTTGGACGCGCTAATCCCCATATTGCATCGGCCTGTTTATACATTAACCTATTACAGAAATCAAGGAAGTTTCTTGGTTGGGTCAGGATTCCTGGATATCAGTCTGAGAATAGCTGATTGGGGGAGTTCTGCAGACAGATGACACAGAGGTGTTGGCTGCAGGGATGTGGGTGCTTTGGAGATAGGTACATCAGCGATACCAAGTCAGAGGAGCTGGAGTTACAAGAAGCAGGCATTCTGGGGTTGCTGAGGACTGTAGATCTAGCTCACAGGCAGGGGCAGATTGCCCTCTCCAGGGATTGGGCTTCCCCCAGTGGGCTGGTTGCTTCCAACCTGTGATTTTTTTTTTTAATTCCTGGCACTCTTGGAAGGATGGTGGCATTAGCAGGAGAAGACCCGCCGAAACAAGGCCGCCATGGGAGCCCGTCCCCATTGCAGCGAAGACCCGCTGAAATAAGGCCGCCATGGTGAAGAAGGGGTTCGCGGTGAGCCCCAGAGCATGTTGTGAGAATGGAAGCCTGGGTGTGAGTATGGGAGAATGGGCGCCTGGGTGTGTGAGTAGGAGCTTGTATGTGTGGAGGAACATGTGAGAGTGAGAGTTTGTGTGTGTAAAGGATTCTTTCAGAGACACCATGAGCCTTTGTGTGTGTGAGTGAGAGAGATAGGAAGGGAAGAAGATAGGAGACAGAAGAAGCAGAAAGGGAAAAGTGACCCTGGGAAAGAATTAGGAAAAGACTGACAAGAGAAAAGTGGAAAAAAGAGACTTGGACCAGCTGATTAGAAAAATAAAAAGAACAGACAACAAAGGTAAAACAAATATATTTTGAGATTTTAGCAGTTGGAATATGCCATCTTTTGGTATGTGCATTTCTTATAATTTTGTATTTTGCTCTTTAGCTTTCCACTGTTCACAGTCTGGTTTCTCAGGCTTTCTATTTCGGTTTTGTTTGCATGCTTCTATTTTTAATTTGTAGTCCCTTATTTCTGTATTAGGTAAGGGTCAGTCTGTGTTCTGCCTGTGTGTGACTGAGGTGCAGAATTGCTGATAGCGTGTGGTTTCTCTGGAGGTGGTGTATTAATGTTCTAAGGCCTGGTGTAGTATTTGCATTGCTTCTTTTTCACAAGGTTGCTGTTATTTGAGTCCTGAGAGTCAGTTCTGTTATATGGTATGCTAAGGTTCTAGGTGCCTTTTTTTTTTTGCAGGGGTTTGTTTGTGTTACTTCCCAAAATGTTTAGCAGTGGAGGGGGGGGGGGGGTCTCTTTTTTTTTTTTTTTAGAGCGGTGACCCCAGAATTTGAATAGAGGTTTTTTTTTCATGTTGGGTTGCAATGTGAACTGTCATAGCTTTCCTCTGCACCTGTTCTCATTATTATTGCAATTTTATTGAGGTTATGGTGACCTCTGCCTTTCTGGAAAGAAGATTTGAAAAAGAATACATTGATATTTTATGACATAATTGGATCTGATGTTTGTATTCTTTGCTTTTTACCTGATATTCTTGTTTAATTAATTGCAACAAATATAAAATTAATATAGATTAATAAGGAATTTTTAATGTTGGTATGTGCTTGAAATAATAGCGTTAAAATATTCTAAAATGTTTCACTCATGATGCATAAGGGCTGTTGTAGACTACTAAGGAACCCATTGTAAGATGCATACTAAGGCATTATTTATCGATAAGAGGACAGCTAGTAGGGTTCAGACCTGTATGCTTACTGCCCACCCTTGTTAACCTTGGGCTCATCTAAAAACTCAGTTCTGGCTATGCCTGGCTCATGTTTTATATTTCTTGATTTTATTTTTTAATGTTTTAGGAAGAATGGTCATGTTTCTGTTTTGGTAATAATGTAACGTACGTACACCTCTGTTGCTAACTATAAACACAAAACCTATAACAGAGGACTCGGCACAATTATAATGCCAATGAATACTTCAATAATTTTATTCACAGATTTAAATCAATAATCTTTAATTAGAACCAACATGTGCTAGAAAACATCACATATTGAAACCATCAATGACACATTTCATTCATACCATCCATTCATACACCATAACCCTAATACCACTAAAATTTAACATTAACAACTTGGGTATATACCATTACCACTCAATGTTGACATGCCCAACATATAGCATTTTTATAGAATATAATACATGTGTCTAACAGCTGTTTATTAATTGGCAAAAAGCCTACAAACAAAATATTGTAAATTTTACAATCATGTATTATATTTGTTAAATATATGTTCTCGTTGTTATACACCCATTATACACCCAACAGGATAACTGTTTCACCCAAAATTTAGGGCTTCCTCAGGGGAAAATTGTGTATTCTTTAATGGCACGGTTGTGCTGTCATCATCTCAATACCATCTCCGTGCCATTAAAGAATACACAATTTTCCCCTGAGGAAGCCCTAAATTTTGGGTGAAACAGGTATCCTGTTGGGTGTATAATGGGTGTATAACAACGAGAACATATATTTAACAAATATAATACATGATTGTAAAATTTACAATATTTTGTTTGTAGGCTTTTTGCCAATTAATAAACAGCTGTTAGACACATGTATTATATTCTATAAAAATGCTATATGTTGGGCATGTGAACATTGAGTGGTAATGGTATATCCCCAAGTTGTTAATGTTAAATTTTAGTGGTATTAGGGTTATGGTGTATGAATGGATGTTATGAATGAAATGCGTCGTTGATGGTTTTAATATGTGATGTTTTCTAGCACATGTTGGTTCTAATTAAAGATGATTGATTTAAATCTGTGAATAAAATTATTGAAGTATTCATTGGCATTATAATTGTGCCGAGTCCTCTGTTATAGGTTTTGTGTTCATGTTTCTGTTTTTCCATTGTTGCCCTACATATAGAGGCTGATGATGGGGGTGGGTGTGGGGGGGAGCAAAAAAGCTAGCACTGGCCCTGGAGGCCTGACAGGCCATGGCAGAGCCCATCCTATGTACTGAGGGTGTCAGATACCCTATGGGCCAGTTTTGAAAAAATATCCTGGGCCGATATTTTCCTGCAGTCTGCCCCTGCTCACAGGTACAGGAGCTACAGGATGAAGTTCCATGACCGAGGCAGCTAGGAAGCATTCTAATTGCTAGGAACACTTCCTGTTTCCCAGTTTACCCTTCTGACTGTTCCCAGGGTCAAACCGCTCCATCAGGGTTTTGGTTCCTCGCTCTGGGTATCTGGCTTGTTGGGGGTTCCAGTTCAGTTCTTCTCAGCATGTTTGTTTATACTTTCAGGTCTCTTTATTCTGTATTTGGTCAGGGTCTTTCTGTGTTCTCCATGTGTGACCGAGGTGAGATATTCTGCTACCATATATAGAAACATAGAAACATAGAAATGACGGCAGAAGAAGACCAAACGGCCCATCCAGTCTGCCCAGCAAGCTTCACACATTTTTTTCTCATACTTATCTGTTTCTTTTAGCTCTTTGGTTCTATTTCCCTTCCACCCCCACCATTAATGTAGAGAGCAGTGATGGAGCTGCATCCAAGTGAAATATCAAGCTTGATTTAGGGGTAGTAGGGGAAGTAACCTTCGCAATAAGCAAGCTACACCCATGCTTATTTGTTTTACTCAGACTATATGTTATTCAGCCCTTATTGGTTGTTTTTCTTCCCCCCTGCCGTTGAAGCAGGGAGCTATGCTGGATATGCGTGTAGTATCAGTTTTTCTTCTCCCCTGCCGTTGAAGCAGAAAGCTATGCTGGATATGCATGAAGTATCAGTTTTTCTTCTCCCCTGCCGTTGAAGTAGAGAGCTATGCTGGATATGCACTGAAAGTGAAGTATCAGGCTTATTTGGTTTGGGGTAGTAACCGCCGTAACAAGCCAGCTACTCCCCGCTTTGTGAGTGCGAATCCTTTTTTCTTCTCCCCTGCCGTTGAAGCAGAGAGCTATGCTGGATATGCGTGAAGTATCAGTTTTTCTTCTCCCCTGCCGTTGAAGCAGGGAGCTATGCTGGATATGCGTGAAGTATCAGTTTTTCTTCTCCCCTGCCGTTGAAGCAGGGAGCTATGCTGGATATGCGTGAAGTATCAGTTTTTCTTCTCCCCTGCCGTTGAAGCAGGGAGCTATGCTGGATATGCGTGAAGTATCAGTTTTTCTTCTCCCCTGTCGTTGAAGCAGAGAGCTATGCTGGATATGCGTGAAGTATCAGTTTTTCTTCTCCCCTGCCGTTGAAGCAGAGAGCTATGCTGGATATGCATTGAAAGTGAAGTATCAGGCTTATTTGGTTTGGGGTAGTAACCGCCGTAACAAGCCAGCTACTCCCCGCTTTGTGAGTGCAAATCCTTTTTTCCACATTTCCTCTTGCTGTTGTAGCTTAGAGCGATGTTGGAGTCACAGTAACCATGTGTATGTTTATTGAATAAGGGTTAGAGATGTGAATCGTTTTCCATATCGTCTTAACGATAGAAATCGAGTGGCAGGGCAAGAAAATCGTGTTAGGCACGATTTTTTTAGTTAAAAAATCGTTAAAAATCGTTTTTTCCGATTAGTGCGCACTAACTGGGAGTTAGTGCGCACTAACTGAAAATGATACAATTTGACACTTTTCAGGTCAGTTAAGGTCAGTTTAGGAATGAATATGTATTCCTATTGGCTGCCCTCTTATTTATTCATGTTACCAAGCTTCCCACTGACAGTATATGGGGGATGGGAAATGGAAACAGTTGGTAGCTTGACAAAACAAGTAATGTGATCAGTCAATGTGACTAGAACTTGTGCCCTAACCCTGATACCAGGGGTATTGTGATCTTCCTGCACACAGTGCCCTATCCCTATTAATACCAGGAGTGTTGTGATCTTCCTGCACACAGTGCCCTATCCCTATTAATACCAGGAGTGTTGTGATCTTCCTGCACACAGTGCCCTATCCCTATTAATACCAGGAGTGTTGTGATCTTCCTGCACACAGTGCCCTATCCCTATTAATACCAGGAGTGTTGTGATCTTCCTGCACACAGTGCCCTAACCCTGGCACCAGGGTTGTTGTGATCTTCCTGCACACAGTGCCCTATCCCTATTAATACCAGGAGTGTTGTGATCTTCCTGCACACAGTGCCCTAACCCTGGCACCAGGGGTGTTGTGATCTTCCTGCACACAGTGCCCTATCCCTATTAATACCAGGAGTGTTGTGATCTTCCTGCACACAGTGCCCTAACCCTGGCACCAGGGGTGTTGTGATCTTCCTGCACACAGTGCCCTATCCCTATTAATACCAGGAGTGTTGTGATCTTCCTGCACACAGTGCCCTATCCCTAATACCAGGGGTGTTGTGATCTTCCTGCACACAGTGCCCTATTCCTGATACCGGGGGTGTTGGGATCTTCTTGCACACATCCCGGTATCAGGGATAGGGCACTGCATGCAGGAAGATCACAACACCCCTGGTATTAGGGATAGGGCACTGCGTGCAGGAAGATCACAACACCCCTGGTATCAGGGATAGGGCACTGTGTGCAGGAAGATCACAATACCCCAGAGGAGTGAGGGTCAGGCAGCTCCCCTCTGTCTGTGAAGCCAGCCTCTCACTAGTAATGCAGGGAGGGAGCTGTCTCAGACTTCACCATCCTCCCCCCCCCCCCTCACCCACACACCATTCACTAGCTGGGACATGGGGGAAGTCAGGAGTGAGGGTCAGGCAGCTCCCCCCTGTCTGTGAAGCCAGCCTCTCACTAGTAATGCAGGGAGGGAGCTGTCTCAGACTTCACCATCCTCTCCCCCCCCCTTACCCACACACCATTCACTAGCTGGGACATGGGGGAAGTCAGGAGTGAGGGTCAGGCAGCTCCCCCCTGTCTGTGAAGCCAGCCTCTCACTAGTAATGCAGGGAGGGAGCTGTCTCAGACTTCACCATCCTCCCCCCCCTCACCCACACACCATTCACTAGCTGGGACATGGGGGAAGTCAGGAGTGAGGGTCAGGCAGCTCCCCCCCTGTCTGTGAAGCCAGCCTCTCACTAGTAATGCAGGGAGGGAGCTGTCTCAGACTGGTATCAGGGATAGGGCACTGAGTGCAGGAAGATCACAACACCCCTGGTATCAGGAATAGGGCACAGGTTCTAGTCATATTGACTGATCACATTACTTTTTTTGTCAACTACAAACAGTTTTCATTTCCCATCCCCCCAACCATCACCTCAGTTGGAACCTTGGTAACATCAATAGATAAGAGGGAAGCCAGCCAATAGGAATACATATTCATTCCTAACTGACCTTTACTGACCTGGATAGTGTCAATAATTTGTATCATTTTCTGTTAGTGTTCCTGAGTTTCCATTTCCATTTCCCATCCCCCCAACCATCACCTCAGTGGGAACCTGGTTAACATCAATAGATAAGAGGGCAGCCAGCCAATAGGAACACATATTCATTCCTAACTGACCTTTACTGACCTGGAAAGTGTCAATTTGTATCATTTTCAGTTAGTGCGCACTAACTCAAGTTAGTGTGCACTAACTCCCGTCAGTGCGCACTAACACGATTTAACGATTTTTAACAATAAATCGTTAGAATGTCTATTGTATCGTGTTCTATAACGATTTAAGACGATATTAAAATTATCGGACGATAATTTTAATCGTTAAAAAACGATTCACATCCCTAATAAGGGTATTATCTCCAGGCAGTAGCCGTCATTCTGGCGAGCCACCCACTCTTTATTGATGGCCTCTTGATTTTATGGATCCACAGTGTTTATCCCACGCCCCTTTGAAGTCCTTCACAGTTCTGGTCTTCACCACTTCCTTCGGAAGGGCATTCCAGGTATCCACCACCCTCTCCATGAAGAAATACTTCCTGACATTGGTTCTGAATCTTCCTCCCTGGAGCTTCAAATCGTGACCCCTGGTTCTGCTGATTTTTTTCCTATGGTAAAGGTTTGTCGTTGTCTTTGGATCATTAAAACCTTTCAAGTATCTGAAAGTCTGTATCATATCACCTCTGCTCCTCCTTTCCTCCAGGGTGTACATATTTAGATTCTTCAATCTCTCCTCATAAATCATTTGATGAAGACCTTCCACCTTTTTGGTCGCCCTTCTCTGGACCGCCTCCATCTTGTCTCTGTCTCTTCGGAGATACGGTCTCCAGAACTGAACACAATACTCCAGGTGAGGTCTCACCAAGGACCTGTACAAGGGGATAATCACTTCCCTTTTCTTACTCGATATTCCTCTCTCTATGCAGCCCAGCATTCTTCTGGCTTTAGCTATCGCCTTGTCACATTGTTTCGCTGACTTCAGATCATTAGACATCATCACCCCAAGGTCTCTCTCCTGCTCCGTGCACATCAGCCTCTCTCCCCCCATCAAATACAGTTCATTCGGATTTCCACTCCCCATATGCATGACTCTGCACTTCTTGGCATTGAATGTCAGCTGCCATAATTTATCTGTAATGATCTAGAGCAGTCTGATTTGTTCTGTTTTCCTAATAGAAAGTGTATTGGTGTTCTAGGGCCTGGTGTAATATGTGCATTGTTACCTTTTCATAGATAAGATTGTTACTGTTTGAGTGTTGGCAGTTAGGGTTGTTTTGGTATGGGAGGTTTACTATATTGTAATGATAATTCCGTTTGTTCATGGCTTTCTGAGGGCCAAGCCCGCACCCAGTATACATTACAAAAAATGTAATTACATAGGCGTTCCAAGTGTCTTTCTTGCAGGATTGTCTGGCTGGCACCACAGGAATGCATGTAAATATAGTATGCATGTTGTAAGTGATATTTTGCCTCAGAAGACTGTACTTTTGAATGTTCTTTTTTCATGTAAAATCTGTTATAAATGCATAATTGAATTGTGTGTGTGTCTGTGCAAGGCTGTAATGTTTGCTTGACCATGGGTTCCCTTGACCATGGGTTCCGTTTGGGGAGGGTGTCTGTTTTTAAAAATATAGATTGCTGGAGGGACCTGGGCTTTTTTTGATGGGCGTGGGACAGAGACTGAATGATTGGGGGGGGGGGGGGGGGAGCAAAAAAGCTAGCACTGGCCCTGAAGGCCTGAGAGGCCATGGCAGAGCCCATCCTATGTACTGAGGGTGTCAGATACACCATGGGCCAGTTTTGAAAAAATATCCTGGGCCGATATTTTCCTGCAGTCTGCCCCTGCTCACAGGTACAGGAGCTACAGGATGAAGTTCCATGACAGAGGCAGCTAGGAAGCATTCTAATTGCTAGGAACACTTCCTGTTTCCCAGTTTACCCTTCTGACTGTTCCCAGGGTCAAACCACTCCATCAGGGTTTTGGTTCCTCGCTCTGGGTATCTGGCTCATATTGATCCTAGACTTTCCCTGTTGGATTCGTGGACCCTTGGGCCGATCGGAGCCAGAAGAGGAGCTGCTGTAGATGTTTGTAGCAGCGACCCCGACCGGGAGGCGGAGCTGACAGACTAGTGGCAGGCCGAAGGTGGAATTCTGGGAGCCCTATGCGATCAAGAGCTCTGGCGAGGAAGGCGGTGATGAAGGCGCTGGCACTGTGCTGAGAGAACCTTCGCCCTGGAAGCCGATCCTCCCCCAAGAGGAGCTCGTAGGAGTTCGGCCGCTGGGACTTAGGAGATTCACCCTGGAAGCCGGAGTCCCCCCAGGAGGAGCCCGTAGGAACCCGGCCGCTGGGACTTAGGAGGGCCCACGGGGGCCTGGTCTGCTGCAGTCCAAGGTTGAGTGCCGAAGGGTCTTTGCTCGCCAGTCCGGAGTCAGGAACCGATGGATCACCGTCAGCCAGTCCGAGGTCAGAAGCCAGAGAATCCATGTAAGCCGGTCCGGGGTCGGAAGCCAGGGGGTCAACGGAAGCCGGTCCGAGGTCAGAAGCCAGAGGAAATCCAAATACCAGTCCGGGGTCAGAAGCCAAGAAGAAACGTATGCCAATCCGAGTCAGGAACCAAGTGGAAGACGAGACAGCACGAACGCAGCAACTGGAGACAGGAGCAAGCCTGGGAACTTCGTTGCAAGGCAGGGAATGGTTGCAGCTGCAGGGCTTAAGTAGCCCTGCAGCGTCTGACGTCATCCAGGGCTGATTCAGGTTTTCCCGCGCTGGGCCCTTTAAGAGCAGGGCAGAGATGCGCGCGCGGGCCTAGGGGGGCGGAGCCAACCGCGGGGAACGTCGGCAGCGAGGCAGAGGCCGAGACGCGGTGCCCGAGGACCCTGCAGGCCCGGGAGAGCTGACCACGCGCTGGGGACGCTGCAGTCGGGGTCCCTGCAGCCCCGGGACGTGGGGAACCGGAACGGGGCCGCGGCGAGGTGAGCGGCGATCCCGGGGCCGTCCCGGGATCGCAACAGTACCCCCCCCTCCTACGCCCCCTCCCGGGGGGTCGTGGCCTGTCCGGATGCGCCACGTGAAACTGGCGAAGAAGGTCCTTATCCAGGATGTGGGAAGAAGGCTCCCAAGAATTCTCCTCCGGACCATATCCTTCCCAAGATAGTAGGTACTCCCAGTGGTGGCGACGACACCGGACATCCAAGACCTCTTTTACCGTGTAGATGACATCCGGATCCGAGGAAACATTGGAGGGCACTGGCGGGGAAGCCCGAAATCGAGAGAGCACCAGCGGCTTGAGGAGAGACACGTGGAAGACATCATGGATCCTAAGCGAGGAGGGCAGCCGCAATCTATAGGATACAGCCCCTACACGTTCGGCCACCGGAAAGGGTCCAATGTAACGAGGCGCAAGTCTCATGGAAGGAGTCCGCAATTGAATGTGCTTAGTACTTAGCCATACCCTCGTCCCGGGTAAGAATACCGGAGCTGGCTGTCGAGACCGATCTGCATACGCCTTGAAGCGAGCCGCAGTGCTGCGAAGCTTCTCCTGAGTGGCAATCCAGAGGCGATGAAGCTGGCTCGCTGTTAGTTGCGCTGCCGGGGAGGTGACCTGCACCGGTAATGGCAGTGGAGGTCTTGGGATCCTTCCATAAACTAGCTGAAAGGGGGACTGTAGCGTAGCGGAGTGCTTATGGCGATTGTAGGAAAACTCCGCCCAGGGGAGGAGAGAGACCCAGTTGTCTTGGAGCTCCCCTACAAAAGCTCGGAGGAAGGTTTTCAAAGACCGGTTGGTCCGCTCTACTTGGCCGTTTCCCTGGGGGTGAAATGCCGTGGTAAAGTCCAACTGTATCCCAAACTTTTTGCATAATGCCCTCCAGTACTTGGCCGTAAATTGAGGGCCGCGATCCGAAGCGATATGCGAGGGTAGTCCGTGTAAACGGAAGATATGCTGGACAAAGAGGTCTGCTAGTTCAGGAGCCGTAGGTAGCTTGGGAAGAGGGATGAAATGTGCCATCTTAGAAAAGCGGTCAACAGTGACCCAAATTACAGTCTTCCCCTCGGAGGGAGGCAGGTCCACCACAAAGTCTGTGGATAGGTGAGACCATGGTTCCGTGGGAATAGGGAGCGGCTGGAGTAGCCCCCACGGGCGTCCCGGTGGCGGTTTTTGCTGAGCGCATGTGGGACAGGACTGGACGTAGTGCCGGACGTCCTCCTTCACTCGTGGCCACCAATAAAACTCGGTGAGTAATTCAAGGGTCCGAGCAATCCCAGGATGGCCAGCCGTCAGGGAGTCGTGTGCCCATGCCAGAACCTTCCTCCGTGAACGAACTGGGACCACCGTCTTCCCTTCGGGTCCTAAGTCTGTGGCTGCCAGTAGGACTTTAGCTGGATCCAATATGTACTGAGGGGCCTCTGTAGCATCATCAACCTCTGTGGTGCGGGAGAGAGCATCCGTCCGGACATTCTTGGCTGCGGGTCGGTAGTGAAGCGAGAAGTCGAACCGACTGAAAAAGAGGGACCAGCGGGCCTGCCGGGGATTGAGTCTCTGAGCATGGGACAAGTACTGCAGATTCTTGTGGTCGGTATATACTATGATCGGATGTTGAGCTCCCTCCAACCACTGGCGCCACTCCTCGAATGCTAACTTTATGGCCAACAGCTCCTTGTCGCCAATCCCGTAATTCTTTTCTGCAGGGGAAAACCTACGGGAGAAGTATGAGCAAGGCCAGGTCTTGCCGGTCGGAGAGGTTTGGAGCAACACTGCCCCTACCGCGACATCGGAAGCATCTACTTCTACTATAAATTGGCGTTGAGGGTCAGGATGCCGGAGACAAGTGTCTTGAAGGAAAGCCTCCTTGAGATCCTGGAAGGCCTGCGTAGCAGCGGAAGACCAGTTTCGTGCGTCCGCACCTTTCCGTGTGAGGGCCGTCAAAGGAGCTACCAGGCTGGAGTAATGCGGGATAAACTGGCGGTAGAAATTAGCGAATCCTAAGAACCGCTGCAGCGCTTTCACTCCCGATGGCTGCGGCCAGCCTTTGATGGCGCTCACCTTGTCCGGATCCATTCGGAAGCCCGTAGAAGATACAATATACCCTAAAAAGGGTAGTGACTCTTGTTCGAACTGGCACTTCTCTAGTTTAGCGTACAAGTGGTTCTCCCTTAGCTTCAGAAGGACTTGCCGCACGTGTTGTCGATGTGTCTTGAGATCCTGGGAATAGATCAATACGTCATCCAGGTATACGATAACGAAAGTGTATAAGAAGTCGCGGAGGACTTCGTTCATAAGATTTTGAAATACCGCTGGGGCGTTACAGAGCCCAAACGGCATAACAAGGTACTCGTAATGGCCGTCCCTGGTGTTAAAAGCGGTTTTCCACTCATCCCCGGGGCGTATACGAACAAGATCGTAGGCACCCCTGAGGTCTAATTTGGTGAAGACACGAGCCCCTTGGAGGCGGTCCAGGAGTTCCGGAATCAGAGGCAACGGGTAATGATCCCGGCGGGTGATTTGATTCAAGCCCCGATAATCAATACAGGGGCGGAGAGACCCGTCTTTCTTTCCTACGAAGAAGAATCCGGCCCCGGCCGGGGATTTGGATGGTCTGATGAAGCCCCGGTCCAAGTTTTCCTTAATATAAGCTGACATAGCTTGGGTTTCCGGCAGAGACAAAGGGTAGACTCTCCCACGGAGCGGTGTGGTTCCTGGAAGTAAATTAATTGCGCAATCAAATGGTCGATGCTCCGGGAGCAACTCTGCCTTTTCTTTGGAGAAGACATCCTGGAATGCATGGTACTGGGGAGGAACCATTAACAGGGCTGTGCAGAGCGAGATGGGTTGTAGTGGACGTGCGGGAAGGCAATGACGGCGGCACGCCGGACTCCAGGAGACGATCTGAAGGGACCTCCAATCAATCACCGGGGAGTGTTCCCTAAGCCAGGGTAGACCCAGGATGACTGGGTGGATGGATTTTTCAAGAATAAGAAACGAGATTTCCTCCTGGTGGAGGGCTCCAACCTGGAGTTTCAGAGGACTGGTGCGAGTGGATATTAACCCAGGAAGGGGGTTCCCTTGAATGGAAGAAACCCGCACAGGCGGTTCCTGCGGACGGACCTCGAGCTGTAGCTGCTGTACCAGCTCCTGGAGGACGAAATTCCCCCCGGACCCAGAGTCGAGTAAGGCTAGGGTGTCGAAGTCTCCCTCTGGAAGGCGAAGTCGTACCGGAACGGTGCATGGGGAGCTGGGAGAAATGTTGCCTAGAGTCAACTCCCCGCTGAGCTCTAGGTTCGGGCGTTTCCCGGACGCTCAGTACAACGGGCCAGAAAATGCCCCTGGCCCCCGCAGTAAAGACACAGTCCTAATGTACGGCGGCGTCTGCGCTCCTCGGAAGATAGAGGGCCGTGGCCCAACTGCATGGGTTCCTCTGTAGATGGAGTTGTGGCTGCAGGTGGTGAAGGCCGAGCTCGAGGCGGAGTGGTCCGACGGGCGGAGAGCCCCTGGGCGGGCCTTCGCTCTCGGAACCGGCGCTGGATACGTCGGTCCACGCGTCCGGCCAATTCGATAAGTTCCTGCAAGTCATCCGGAAGATCTCGGGCCGCAAGTTCATCCTGGAGCCGAGAAGACAGACCCTCCAGAAAGACCCCATGCAAGCTGTCCTCGCCCCAGCCCAGTTCGGTGGCCAGGGTTTGGAATTCCATTGCGAATTCTTCAAGGGGGCGATTACCTTGCTTCAGTTGAAGGATCTCTGAGGCAGCTGTGGAGGCCCGGGATGGTTCGTCAAATATCCTGCGGAAAGCCTTGACAAATTGCACGAGGTTATTTAAACGGGAATCTTGGCGCTCCCAAAGGGAGGAAGCCCAAGTCAAAGGTTTCCCATCCAGCAGAGAAATAATGTATGTCGTTTTTGCTCGGTCTGTGGTGAACTGTGCAGGCAGGAGGTCAAAACGAATGTAACAGTGATTAAGGAATCCCCGACAGGTCTTCGGATTCCCTGAGTACCTAGGAGGTGCTGGCATCTGTACCGGAACAGGGGAATTCGAGTGGATCTGAGACGTGGATGCTGCGGAGTGAGCTGCAGAAGTCCCTTCTACCCCGGTCCGTCAGGCGTTGGACGGCAGACATCAAGGTATCCAGGCAGGATTGCTGTTGCTGCAGCTTCTGGGCAATACCCGGAATGGCTTTTAGGCCGGCAAGGTCCGCCGGGTCCATGACCTTGCAACCTGTTGGATTCGTGGACCCTTGGGCCGATCGGAGCCAGAAGAGGAGCTGCTGTAGATGTTTGTAGCAGCGACCCCGACCGGGAGGCGGAGCTGACAGACTAGTGGCAGGCCGAAGGTGGAATTCTGGGAGCCCTATGCGACCAAGAGCTCTGGCGAGGAAGGCGGTGATGAAGGCGCTGGCACTGTGCTGAGAGAACCTTCGCCCTGGAAGCCGATCCTCCCCCGAGAGGAGCTCGTAGGAGTTCGGCCGCTGGGACTTAGGAGATTCACCCTGGAAGCCGGAGTCCCCCCAGGAGGAGCCCGTAGGAACCCGGCCGCTGGGACTTAGGAGGGCCCACGGGGGCCTGGTCTGCTGCAGTCCAAGGTTGAGTGCCGAAGGGTCTTTGCTCGCCAGTCCGGAGTCAGGAACCGATGGATCACCGTCAGCCAGTCCGAGGTCAGAAGCCAGAGAATCCATGTAAGCCGGTCCGGGGTCGGAAGCCAGGGGGTCAACGGAAGCCGGTCCGAGGTCAGAAGCCAGAGGAAATCCAAATACCAGTCCGGGGTCAGAAGCCAAGAAGAAACGTATGCCAATCCGAGTCAGGAACCAAGTGGAAGACGAGACAGCACGAACGCAGCAACTGGAGACAGGAGCAAGCCTGGGAACCTCGTTGCAAGGCAGGGAATGGTTGCAGCTGCAGGGCTTAAGTAGCCCTGCAGCGTCTGACGTCATCCAGGGCTGATTCAGGTTTTCCCGCGCTGGGCCCTTTAAGAGCAGGGCAGAGATGCGCGCGCGGGCCTAGGGGGGCGGAGCCAACCGCGGGGAATGTCGGCAGCGAGGCAGAGGCCGAGACGCGGTGCCCGAGGACCCTGCAGGCCCGGGAGAGCTGACCACGCGCTGGGGACGCTGCAGTCGGGGTCCCTGCAGCCCCGGGACGTGGGGAACCGGAACGGGGCCGCGGCGAGGTGAGCGGCGATCCCGGGGCCGTCCCGGGATCGCAACAGTACCCCCCCTCCTACGCCCCCTCCCGGGGGGTCGTGGCCTGTCCGGATGCGCCACGTGAAACTGGCGAAGAAGGTCCTTATCCAGGATGTGGGAAGAAGGCTCCCAAGAATTCTCCTCCGGACCATATCCTTCCCAAGATAGTAGGTACTCCCAGTGGTGGCGACGACACCGGACATCCAAGACCTCTTTATACCGTGTAGATGACATCCGGATCCGAGGAAACATTGGAGGGCACTGGCGGGGAAGCCCGAAATCGAGAGAGCACCAGCGGCTTGAGGAGAGACACGTGGAAGACATCATGGATCCTAAGCGAGGAGGGCAGCCGCAATCTATAGGATACAGCCCCTACACGTTCGGCCACCGGAAAGGGTCCAATGTAACGAGGCGCAAGTCTCATGGAAGGAGTCCGCAATTGAATGTGCTTAGTACTTAGCCATACCCTCGTCCCGGGTAAGAATACCGGAGCTGGCCGTCGAGACCGATCTGCATACGCCTTGAAGCGAGCCGCAGTGCTGCGAAGCTTCTCCTGAGTGGCAATCCAGAGGCGATGAAGCTGGCTCGCTGTTAGTTGCGCTGCCGGGGAGGTGACCTGCACCGGTAATGGCAGTGGAGGTCTTGGGATCCTTCCATAAACTAGCTGAAAGGGGGACTGTAGCGTAGCGGAGTGCTTATGGCGATTGTAGGAAAACTCCGCCCAGGGGAGGAGAGAGACCCAGTTGTCTTGGAGCTCCCCTACAAAAGCTCGGAGGAAGGTTTTCAAAGACCGGTTGGTCCGCTCTACTTGGCCGTTTCCCTGGGGGTGAAATGCCGTGGTAAAGTCCAACTGTATCCCAAACTTTTTGCATAATGCCCTCCAGTACTTGGCCGTAAATTGAGGGCCGCGATCCGAAGCGATATGCGAGGGTAGTCCGTGTAAACGGAAGATATGCTGGACAAAGAGGTCTGCTAGTTCAGGAGCCGTAGGTAGCTTGGGAAGAGGGATGAAATGTGCCATCTTAGAAAAGCGGTCAACAGTGACCCAAATTACAGTCTTCCCCTCGGAGGGAGGCAGGTCCACCACAAAGTCTGTGGATAGGTGAGACCATGGTTCCGTGGGAATAGGGAGCGGCTGGAGTAGCCCCCACGGGCGTCCCGGTGGCGGTTTTTGCTGAGCGCATGTGGGACAGGACTGGACGTAGTGCCGGACGTCCTCCTTCACTCGTGGCCACCAATAAAACTCGGTGAGTAATTCAAGGGTCCGAGCAATCCCAGGATGGCCAGCCGTCAGGGAGTCGTGTGCCCATGCCAGAACCTTCCTCCGTGAACGAACTGGGACCACCGTCTTCCCTTCGGGTCCTAAGTCTGTGGCTGCCAGTAGGACTTTAGCTGGATCCAATATGTACTGAGGGGCCTCTGTAGCATCATCAACCTCTGTGGTGCGGGAGAGAGCATCCGTCCGGACATTCTTGGCTGCGGGTCGGTAGTGAAGCGAGAAGTCGAACCGACTGAAAAAGAGGGACCAGCGGGCCTGCCGGGGATTGAGTCTCTGAGCATGGGACAAGTACTGCAGATTCTTGTGGTCGGTATATACTATGATCGGATGTTGAGCTCCCTCCAACCACTGGCGCCACTCCTCGAATGCTAACTTTATGGCCAACAGCTCCTTGTCGCCAATCCCGTAATTCTTTTCTGCAGGGGAAAACCTACGGGAGAAGTATGAGCAAGGCCAGGTCTTGCCGGTCGGAGAGGTTTGGAGCAACACTGCCCCTACCGCGACATCGGAAGCATCTACTTCTACTATAAATTGGCGTTGAGGGTCAGGATGCCGGAGACAAGTGTCTTGAAGGAAAGCCTCCTTGAGATCCTGGAAGGCCTGCGTAGCAGCGGAAGACCAGTTTCGTGCGTCCGCACCTTTCCGTGTGAGGGCCGTCAAAGGAGCTACCAGGCTGGAGTAATGCGGGATAAACTGGCGGTAGAAATTAGCGAATCCTAAGAACCGCTGCAGCGCTTTCACTCCCGATGGCTGCGGCCAGCCTTTGATGGCGCTCACCTTGTCCGGATCCATTCGGAAGCCCGTAGAAGATACAATATACCCTAAAAAGGGTAGTGACTCTTGTTCGAACTGGCACTTCTCTAGTTTAGCGTACAAGTGGTTCTCCCTTAGCTTCAGAAGGACTTGCCGCACGTGTTGTCGATGTGTCTTGAGATCCTGGGAATAGATCAATACGTCATCCAGGTATACGATAACGAAAGTGTATAAGAAGTCGCGGAGGACTTCGTTCATAAGATTTTGAAATACCGCTGGGGCGTTACAGAGCCCAAACGGCATAACAAGGTACTCGTAATGGCCGTCCCTGGTGTTAAAAGCGGTTTTCCACTCATCCCCGGGGCGTATACGAACAAGATCGTAGGCACCCCTGAGGTCTAATTTGGTGAAGACACGAGCCCCTTGGAGGCGGTCCAGGAGTTCCGGAATCAGAGGCAACGGGTAATGATCCCGGCGGGTGATTTGATTCAAGCCCCGATAATCAATACAGGGGCGGAGAGACCCGTCTTTCTTTCCTACGAAGAAGAATCCGGCCCCGGCCGGGGATTTGGATGGTCTGATGAAGCCCCGGTCCAAGTTTTCCTTAATATAAGCTGACATAGCTTGGGTTTCCGGCAGAGACAAAGGGTAGACTCTCCCACGGAGCGGTGTGGTTCCTGGAAGTAAATTAATTGCGCAATCAAATGGTCGATGCTCCGGGAGCAACTCTGCCTTTTCTTTGGAGAAGACATCCTGGAATGCATGGTACTGGGGAGGAACCATTAACAGGGCTGTGCAGAGCGAGATGGGTTGTAGTGGACGTGCGGGAAGGCAATGACGGCGGCACGCCGGACTCCAGGAGACGATCTGAAGGGACCTCCAATCAATCACCGGGGAGTGTTCCCTAAGCCAGGGTAGACCCAGGATGACTGGGTGGATGGATTTTTCAAGAATAAGAAACGAGATTTCCTCCTGGTGGAGGGCTCCAACCTGGAGTTTCAGAGGACTGGTGCGAGTGGATATTAACCCAGGAAGGGGGTTCCCTTGAATGGAAGAAACCCGCACAGGCGGTTCCTGCGGACGGACCTCGAGCTGTAGCTGCTGTACCAGCTCCTGGAGGACGAAATTCCCCCCGGACCCAGAGTCGAGTAAGGCTAGGGTGTCGAAGTCTCCCTCTGGAAGGCGAAGTCGTACCGGAACGGTGCATGGGGAGCTGGGAGAAATGTTGCCTAGAGTCAACTCCCCGCTGAGCTCTAGGTTCGGGCGTTTCCCGGACGCTCAGTACAACGGGCCAGAAAATGCCCCTGTCCCCGCAGTAAAGACACAGTCCTAATGTACGGCGGCGTCTGCGCTCCTCGGAAGATAGAGGGCCGTGGCCCAACTGCATGGGTTCCTCTGTAGATGGAGTTGTGGCTGCAGGTGGTGAAGGCCGAGCTCGAGGCGGAGTGGTCCGACGGGCGGAGAGCCCCTGGGCGGGCCTTCGCTCTCGGAACCGGCGCTGGATACGTCGGTCCACGCGTCCGGCCAATTCGATAAGTTCCTGCAAGTCATCCGGAAGATCTCGGGCCGCAAGTTCATCCTGGAGCCGAGAAGACAGACCCTCCAGAAAGACCCCATGCAAGCTGTCCTCGCCCCAGCCCAGTTCGGTGGCCAGGGTTTGGAATTCCATTGCGAATTCTTCAAGGGGGCGATTACCTTGCTTCAGTTGAAGGATCTCTGAGGCAGCTGTGGAGGCCCGGGATGGTTCGTCAAATATCCTGCGGAAAGCCTTGACAAATTGCACGAGGTTATTTAAACGGGAATCTTGGCGCTCCCAAAGGGAGGAAGCCCAAGTCAAAGGTTTCCCATCCAGCAGAGAAATAATGTATGTCGTTTTTGCTCGGTCTGTGGTGAACTGTGCAGGCAGGAGGTCAAAACGAATGTAACAGTGATTAAGGAATCCCCGACAGGTCTTCGGATTCCCTGAGTACCTAGGAGGTGCTGGCATCTGTACCGGAACAGGGGAATTCGAGTGGATCTGAGACGTGGATGCTGCGGAGTGAGCTGCAGAAGTCCCTTCTACCCGGTCCGTCAGGCGTTGGACGGCAGACATCAAGGTATCCAGGCAGGATTGCTGTTGCTGCAGCTTCTGGGCAATACCCGGAATGGCTTTTAGGCCGGCAAGGTCCGCCGGGTCCATGACCTTGCAACCTGTTGGATTCGTGGACCCTTGGGCCGATCGGAGCCAGAAGAGGAGCTGCTGTAGATGTTTGTAGCAGCGACCCCGACCGGGAGGCGGAGCTGACAGACTAGTGGCAGGCCGAAGGTGGAATTCTGGGAGCCCTATGCGACCAAGAGCTCTGGCGAGGAAGGCGGTGATGAAGGCGCTGGCACTGTGCTGAGAGAACCTTCGCCCTGGAAGCCGATCCTCCCCCGAGAGGAGCTCGTAGGAGTTCGGCCGCTGGGACTTAGGAGATTCACCCTGGAAGCCGGAGTCCCCCCAGGAGGAGCCCGTAGGAACCAGGCCGCTGGGACTTAGGAGGGCCCACGGGGGCCTGGTCCGCTGCAGTCCAAGGTTGAGTGCCGAAGGGTCTTTGCTCGCCAGTCCGGAGTCAGGAACCGATGGATCACCGTCAGCCAGTCCGAGGTCAGAAGCCAGAGAATCCACGTAAGCCGGTCCGGGGTCGGAAGCCAGGGGGTCAACGGAAGCCGGTCCGAGGTCAGAAGCCAGAGGAAATCCAAATACCAGTCCGGGGTCAGAAGCCAAGAAGAAACGTATGCCAATCCGAGTCAGGAACCAAGTGGAAGACGAGACAGCACGAACGCAGCAACTGGAGACAGGAGCAAGCCTGGGAACCTCGTTGCAAGGCAGGGAATGGTTGCAGCTGCAGGGCTTAAGTAGCCCTGCAGCTTCTGACGTCATCCAGGGCTGATTCAGGTTTTCCCGCGCTGGGCCCTTTAAGAGCAGGGCAGAGACGCGCGGGCCTAGGGGGGCGGAGCCAACCGCGGGGAACGTCGGCAGCGAGGCAGAGGCCGAGACGCGGTGCCCGAGGACCCTGCAGGCCCGGGAGAGCTGACCACGCGCTGGGGACGCTGCAGTCGGGGTCCCTGCAGCCCCGGGACGTGGGGAACCGGAACGGGGCCGCGGCGAGGTGAGCGGCGATCCCGGGGCCATCCCGGGATCGCAACATTCCCTGTATTGTGATTGACTATGTATTGACTTCCAGTCTTCGAGAGCCACAAATGGGTCAGGTTTTCAGGATATCTCTAATGAATAGGGATGTGCATTTGTTTTTCACGAATTAGACAATGTCTAATTTGCACTAATGCGGAGATAGTGCACACTAACTGGTTGTTAGTGCCCAGTAAGGCCAGTTAGTGCGCACTAATGCACTTCGTCGAAAATTGCTGAAAAAAAAAAAGAACCGTGGGAAACCGAAATTTTCCGCGGAGCGCCCAATGTGAAGCCTGAACCGATATGTTTAAAAGAAGCACATCTCTACTAATGAATATGCATGAGATAGGCTTGCAAGCATACTGCCTCAATTGTGTTACTTCTTTGGAAAAAGTTCAGCAAAATCTAGTTCAATCAGACCAGATATATTCTAGGAAGCTTGAGAATCTTGAAAATTCTTTGCGTGCCCTTAACTTGAGGGTATTAAATATTCCTGTTATTAAACTCATTTCTCCAGTAGATTTATTTAGAAATTATATTTCTCAGATCTTGAAAACTCCTATTGCAACGATGCCTGAAATTACCAAGGCATACTATTTGCCTCAAGGTGAACAAGTACCAGAAGGGAATTTGCCCCAGGATAATCTTTTGGATATAATGGACATTCTTGAAAACTCCCAGTCTATTGATATCTCGCATAGAGGAACTCTTTGCTTTTTCTTCTGACTGAGGACAACAATGTCCTCAGGTTTTTCTTTTGTAATCGTTCCTTGTTATTTTATGGACAGAAGCTGTGGATATACCCTGATCTTATCAGAGTTACTCAACTTCGCAGGAAAACATTTCTTTCTATGAGCTCTGAAGTGTTGTCTAAGGGAGGGTCAATTTGATTTGCGATATCCCTGCAAATGTTGGGTTAGATATTTTGATGTTAATTATATTTTCTTTGAGCCATCCCAACTGCGGTTGTTCTTAGATTTGTACCCTCAATAGTCACTCTCACAGTCCGGTTTATAAATGTGATACTGGCATTATCTTCTCTTCGTGCTTTTTTCTTAATTTCATGAAATTATACAGGATGGCCCATGGAAATGTAGCCTGCCTCCAATACACATTGCACAGGCTACGTTTCCATGGGCCACCCTGTATATCCGCTTACATTTCTTTGTCCCCTCCCTTTTATTATATGAGAATATTTGTTTTCTTTATCCCCTGTATCTTTTTGATTTTATCAAATATTTTCTTTGTATTCCTCATGTTACACTACAATATATTCTTATTTATTTTGTATGCATAATAAAAATAAAATGAAAAAATAAAAATACTGACTTAACTGTATGAAAATCAATCTCATGCTTATACATAGGGATATCCTGAAAACCCAACCTATTTGCAGCCCTCGAGGACTGGAAGTGAGTGCCACTGGGCTAAGTGACCAGGGCACTGGTCTGCTTAGCTGAGGATCTCCCAGCTTGAATCCCACAAATCCTGAACACATCTGAGTTTCTATGGAGCATCCAGTCTACACAAGGTCTAGTTGATTTAGAACAGGGATAGACAGCTCTGGCTCTGGATTGCCACAAACAGGTCTGGTTTTCAGGATATCCACAGTGAATATGCATGAGATAGATTTGACTGCACTGCCTCCACTGTATACAAATAATCATACCTGGGAACTTTTGAGCTGTGGTCACCCTGAGATTGCTTTTGATAAGTAGAGGATGGGGGTGGAGGAAGGAATGGAATAATATGAATCAGATTTCTCTCTTCCACTCCCCCACCCAACTAACTCACACTTTCTTTTTCTCCCACCCATCACCATCACCTATCCCCCCTCCCGAGATGCTCTCCCTCACACCAGCACTCTCTTTGCTCCCTCCCCCTATAAATCTCAGCTCTATGACTTATGCACCCTCACTCTACCCTTAGCTGAGTGATTCCCAAGTGCTGGAATCACAGCTGCAGACTGAGTTTTGTATATATTGCAGCCCCTCTCCAGTTTCTCCCCACATACTGCTTGCAGTGTCTAATCCAGTCTCGTCCACTTCTCCTGTTCTCTGCAAGCTTACTGAGGAAAGGGAGCAGCTGAGCTGTATACAGAGAGGCTCTGAGATCGCTAGTGTTTCCCCTGTGACTCTGCAATTGATGCAAATTCCTTGAGTCTCAGGGTGAAATCCTGAGAGTTCCCAGGTATGCAAATATACCTTATGCATATTCATTGTGAATATCCTAAAAACCAGATCTATTTGTGGACCTCAAGCATTGCCTACCCTTGATCTAGAAATTCATCTCAGTAGTGTTGATGGAGATGTCTGGCACTATCACTACCTTTTCTGCTTGGAAAATCTTTCCCTTACAGAAAGCTTTTCTTACCTGCCCCAAATGCTGGAATGCATCCAACAGCTTCCATCATTCCCATGATTCCAAGAGTCTGCCAGCCAAGGAGATAAAGATGCCCTTTCTTCTGTAAGCTATAAAAAACATAGTTAGAGCCATGTCTCTGTTAAACTCTCACTCCTTCAAAGGTGGCCTATGGCTATTCTGAGGCACCTACCTTGTGGCTGCCTGTTTGACCAGAGATGCAATCTTTTTACTCTGAGAATAGGTGACTTTGTGTGCGCGCTCGTAGGTCCGTAGAATTTCCAACAGACACCTAAACCACGAGAACAACAGAAAATCAACTATTTCATCATTTTTAACTTTATGTGGTTGATTTGTGGTCAGGCTCATGGTACAGTAATAGTTCAAAATATTCCAGGTCATGACGTACACCATAGCTGGTACTTCAGCACTGCAACGCATTCTCAACCATATTTGTGGCATAATTGAATTAGAGAGGAAGAAGGAATGCAGAGGAGTTAAGGAAGGTTTGTCAAGGAACTCTGGTGATCAGTCCTTTGTTAAGGGAATTTACTGAACTGTAATTAAAAGCAGTTTCCAAATTTCCTTAGTGAATCTTCTACATTAATTTCATGTTTGTCTCCTTCCCTTCGAAGCACATCATACTATGTCTCCTTATTTTATTTATTTATTTAGCATTTTTATATACCGACTTTCCAATAACAGAATTACTGATCAATTTGGTTTACATTTTAACAGAATAATAACATTGACAATTAGATGTCTTACAATGAACAGGTCGGTATAACTTGGATAAGTATATATGGGGTTAACAAGTAAAAGATACATTGTCTAATGTAGGCATAAGTAAAAGATACAGTGCCTAATGTAGGTTAAATAAACAGTTTCTAATTATAAGACTAGGTTATGATCCTTCCTGCATTAAGCATTTTGTGCAGGTCTCTTCTCCTCTGTTACTCTTCCACTGTAAATTCTCACATTCTCCTTTCCCATCTAGCTCTGATCAGTAAATTAACATGACCATCATCCAGAATTTCCCCAGTTTCTTCTTCTTTTCTCCCTTGCACAGATAAATTACAGGTCAAATATAACTGTAGTCATCCAACATGTTGTTACGGGAGCACTAGGGGGCACTCCCGATTCCGGGGCGATGTGTGTCCATGGACCACGACGCAACTGCAGAGAGGAGCTCTGTGGAAGCGCGAAGCAGGTGAGATGTATTCCAGCACAGGCGAAAAAGCTGAAGACCAGAGACTCAGGCTTCCGCCGAACCTGATGCATCAGTAGAGACCCAACAATGCAATGCTGGTCTCTGGGGTAGCCCTCCAGTCACTCGATAGGCCTTTCAGACCTGCCATTAGGGAACAGCAAACGCGCCAGGATGAAGAGAGGTCAAGGGGAGACGATGATACTGGAACAAGACGAAGACTCAAGACATGGTCGGACGAGGACACTGACGACATGGCCAGACTAGGATGCTTGAAGACACGATCAGATGATACTAGAAGACATGGTCGGACAAAGGTACTTGGAGACTTGGTCGGGCAAAACATCAGGCAAGAAGACAAGGCTGGGTCATGGTTACATCAGGGTCAAGGCATGGTTACGTCAAGGTCAAGGCATGGTTACAGGGCAAGGTTACATCTAGGTCAAGGCAAGGGTATGTCTGGGTTCAGACATGGCTACGTCAGAATTCAAACAAGGCAATGCCAAAGTTCAGACATGGCTTCGTCAAAAGTCCAGTCATGGCTATACTAAGGATCAGACATGGCTACGTCAAGGTTCGGGCAGGATTACATTAAGGTCAAGGCAAGGCTAAGGCAGGGCTAAGGCAAGACAAGGACTCTTGAAGAATGAACAGGCGATGAAAGGCAGAACGTCAGGAGACTATACAGCATGGTCAATCTGGAGACAAAGACCTCGGGGACAACAAAGACGAGACATCTGAAAGCAGGTTCAACTGGGGTATCCAAGGCAGGGACATCAGGACTTTGGACCCCCAAAGAACTCAATCAAGAGCAATGAGGAGGCACAGGAAGATAGGACATCTAAAAGCCAGGCCTTCCGGACTTCGGACCTGCCGGACACTCAACCAAGAGCATCACAAAGGCCCCAATGGACAGGACATCTGGACATCTACTGGCAAGGATTACTTCAGAGAAAGACTTCTGTGAACAGGGCATCTGAGATGGACATCAGGGAAGACAGGACATCTGGAAGCAAGGTCGTCTGAAGATGGTGACATCTGTGGACGAAGACATCGGACAGAGACATCAATGGATAGGACACGGGATCCGACGAGAGACCAGGACATGGAACAAAGATGAAGACAAGGATCAGGAACCATAGAGGAAGACAAGGGAATTCCCACGAAGAACAGAATGCCTTGAAGAAGCAGAGCTGGACATCAGGGACTCCTGGACTGAAGAGCTGGAGCAGGCCGACTCCATGACTGACTCCTTGCAAAGGTGAAGAGGAACTGAAGGCTAAGCCCTTTTGTAGGGCTGAAGAGGAACACCCAAGATGACATCACGAAGAGGAGCTAGAGGGACTGGCCCTTTAAATCCTGAAGAGAGGCGCAGCCCCACGCCTAAGGAGGAAGGACCAGGGACAGCAGCCATGATGTGAAGAGGAGAAAGGAGGCCTGAGGTGTTGGAGGGCTCCGGGCCGCAAAGAGGAGCTCCAGGGAGGCCTCCTGGCCGCAGAAGAGGAAGCTGGTTGGCGGCTCCTGCCGCAGGAGGGTCCTGGTGAGAGCGACTCCATGCCGCGAAGAAAGAAGGCTTCAGGGCGGCCTCCGGGCCATGGAGGAGTGGCATCGGCGGCCTCCTGGCCACATGGAAGGAGAAGGACGTCAGCGGCTCCTGCCGCAAAGGCAGGGCAATGGTGGCGGCGTCCTTCCTCATTAGCTGCAGTAAGTGGCAGCGGGGAAGCAGGCGGACAGCTACTGCTGCATGGAGAGTGCGGCAACAAGGCAGGCGGGCAGCAGGGAGGTAAGAGAAGAGTGAGAGGCTACTCGCGGCCTAGCCGCGGGCAGAATCGTAACACATGTAGCTTCCTCAAGAGTTATTGTCAATAGTTGCTCTTGCATATTCAGTGTCATTGTAAGACCATTACTTGGTTCTTCCTTCCCCAGAGTAATATGGGAGAACTACTTTAGCAGCTCTGCACTCCCTTTGTTTCCTGACTATTCCCATGCATCCTCTGGAGTAAATTCTGTACAATGCTAAAGCAGCTCTGTGCTCTTTCTACCTTCATGTGGCCCCTATGTGCCACATAAGAGTATAGAGGGTATTTAGGAAAGGATGTGTTCCCCCTAAGGGAAGTTTACTAAATCTGTGACATGGTGATTTTGGGGTAGGTTCCAGTGAAAGAGCTTCATTCTGAGGGCATAGGGTGTGACAGGCATCTTTACTAACAGCCTGGTACAATTGGGCATGGTTTAGCATAAGATATATAACCCTGGTTCACAGCAGAGCTGGGGCTTGTCCAGAGTCTCAGATCAACTAGGAGGATGTAGCTGTTACCCCCTTCCAGGGGATTACAGGGTGAGAGAAGCAGGTGGGGATACTCTCCCAGTGTCTGAGGGCGAAGAAAAGCTGAATGTCTGAGAACTGAGACGGGAGATTTGAGAAAAAAAGCTGTGGTGAGAGCTTGCAGGACCAGGAGAGAAACTGGCCAATTGGAATTTGCCATGGGGTTTGGAGAGATTTCATTGCCAAAAGACAAAATAATCTTTCCCTGAGATGATCAGCACATGAAGCAGAGTACTAAGAAATTGAGTAGGGCTTTATAGGCCGAAAAGTGGAGTAATAAGTGGATTGTAGTTTTCTGGGATCTTTGAAGTGTAGTGTTTAAAAAAGTTACATTTTTTTCTACTGTACTACTGGTTTTGTTGATGATCTGCTAAAGAATTTTTGTAATAAAATCCTTCTTTTTTTTTGTTTTGGAGCATGAATTCTGGCGTGGACATTTGATTTTATTGGAATGAGTGGCAAGTGTGCCCGGCTCAGTTTGACCCTGCTGCCCCCAGCCCATGGTCCAGGAGAGACTTTTCCTCACCTTGGAGGAGTTGCCCCAAGGCTCCGCAAGTCTGAGAAAGTGACCCTTTGGGAAACCTGGCTATATTCATATTTCACTCGAAGGCTCTATCGTCTGATGGAGACCTTAAACTAACTCAAGATATTGTCATCAGTAACTGCCCATTGTAGGTGTCTAACCAATCTCCCATCTAAAAAAAATACCACTAAAACATCTCCTCACCCATGTCATCTCCCATTACCCCATATTGCTCTACCTAGTACGCTCTATACTGGTATCTGATATTCTAACACCATCTGCCATGGGAGGTTAAAACTATTTAGGACAGACTGCTTTCTATCTGCGACCAGTGTACCTACCTGACTTCTTTAAATTACTGTATAAACCATGTCCTGCTTTGTCTGAACTCTTGTACGTGACAAGATTGGTATCAGCACCAGAGCAAAGCAATTTTCCACAACAGAAATTAGCCCTTTTTTGCAGGAAAATATACAAGACCGTTACCATAATCCATTTACATTTCCAGTAACAAGCAGGCTAACTTGTTGATCAGCACTACATCAAGTCCACTATAATGCAACACAGCAATGTTTGTAATCAGCTGTTAGATTTAGGGGTGGTGGGGGGTGGCAGCTTTCTCTACTTTTCTTCAGTAAATTCAGAAACGACAACATTGTTGTGGCACAAACATATGATGGCGTCTGAAGAAGGAGGCCTGTCTGATCTTGAAAACTCTAGTTCTGCTGGCCTGCGAGAGCACTTGTCACCCAAGGGAGGGAGAGTGAAAGCGTAAAAAATAAGGATGAAAAAACAATTAAAAAAAAAAAAATAAATAAAAAAAAAAAAATATATATATATATATATATATATATAGCAATTAGCAAAGAATCCAATAACAGATGTCCGGCATGTTGTAGTGGCTTTGTTTCAATTTTATATTCAGCAGGGAGGCAGCCTTCTCATGTGAGTCAGATGTGCAAGATTTGCCAGGAGTTATACCCACTGCCTCCAACCCTCTGCCTACTTGTTGTGTTACCATAAAAATGAAATAACTATAAAGTCAACCACATTTATTCTATATGAACCAAAAATGTACTATTCTTTCCCACTTTCCTGCTCCTAAATATTCTGTTATTTCAATACATTTGAGCAGAAGATTAAGACACTTCCTTGTTCTACCCCCCATATTCCTATGGAAGAGTTTTCACGTTATGGCATGTGCATACTGTTGCACGTCCCGTCCGTGCTTGGCCTGAGCCCGGGCCTGCTCACCTCACTAAGTCCTCCACAGGTCCTGGGGCGTCCTCCCCAGCTGCAGCAGCGAGTACAGCCAGGCTTCGGCGTTCTGTGGCGGCGGTCGCCGGGCCTTCCACCTCCAGCCAGGCCTCACAGCGAGGTGAGGCGTCCTCCATGGCGTCGGCCCCGCCCCTAGGCACGCGCGTGTGGAGCACCCAGTCCCTTAAAGGGCCAGTGGAGGGTGCCAGCTCTGCGGCGCGCCCTGATTGAATGCTGTATAAGAGGAAGTGCCTGCCTGCACTTCCTTGCCTTGGCAATCGGGTCGATCACATTGTGATATCAACTTTGCCTTTGCGTTTCCAGTCTTTGGTCCAGTCTCATTCTAGTCTTGTTCCAATCCTGTTCCAGTCTCGTTCCAGTCCTGTTGAGGAGTCTTTCTGTTCCAGCGTCTCCCCAGGTAGTACCTCTCAGACTGTCTTCTCGGTACCGACCTCTGCCTGTTCTTGACTATGCTTGATCACCCCCTGGATTTGACCTTTGCCTGTTTCCTCAACCATGTCTCCATGCTGCCTGGAACTGACCTCTGCCTGACCACTGACCACATCTGACCGCTGTCTGGAACCTGACCTCTGCTTTGGCTGACTATCCACGGACTGACCATTGAAACTTGACCTCTGCTTTGGCTGACTATCCACGGACTGACCATTGGTATTGACCCCTGCTTTGGCTGACTACGCTACCTTGACTCTGGCCTTGATCCTTGCCATACATTCAGAGACTGTTTTCGGGCCTGCTCTAGCACCTCGGACTCCAAGCCTGAACATCGTCCGCGTACCCTTGATCGTGGTGGGCACACCCCAGAACTTTCTCTCAAGGAGATTCTGCAAGGCCCACCTAAGACCAGGCAGCCCGGGTAACCAAAGGCTAAAGCCAAGGGAACCCCGGGTTGCTAGTGGTGAAGCTCCAGCTAGCCTCTGTCTCCTCCTGTGCTCTGCCTCCTGGTAGCAGGTGCTCTCTGGGTCTGACCAGGGAGCCTACCAATCCTGCACTAGGCCAAGGGTCCACCTCCCGGCGCAACACATACCATTAAGTGGAACTGTAATACTTTCTTGTTTTACAAAAGTAGAAAACAAAATGTAATCTAAAACAGGGATACTCAATGCCCTCCTTGGGCATCACCCAGTCTATCTGGTTTTCAGGATATCCACAGTAAATATGCATGAGATATATTTGCATGCAGTGGTGGTGGCACATACAAATTTTTCTTCTGCACACTTATTGCAGATAGTCTGAAAATCAGACTGGCCAGGATGATCTCATTGGTCTGAACAGTGTGCCAAATTACAGCAGGGAATTCATTCTTATGATTTTTCTAGGGGGAAAGCTTCGAGGTAAACTAGTTTAAATTTCAAAATCAAGAGGGATTCTACTAGATAGAAGTCATGTTCTGGTTAATTTATTGTAGCTTCTGTTAAATTCAGATGACTGGGTTTCTTTGACTGGGAACAATCTATCAGGTTTTTGATTCTCTAAATGATTACAGATTTCACAGATTAGCACAATGTATATTTGTCATCTCATAGCTAAGTGGCATTGTCTCGTATTAGTAGATATCTCAGATAAACACCCTATCCTAATAATAATAAAAACCCTAGCCATGCTTTCCAGATTAGTCACCCTCAGACTTACTTCTCTGTAACCTCCACATTGCAGTCAGCTTTGTGTGCCACCAGGAACAAGGTCTCCAGAAGGATCTTTGTGGCACTTCCACCTTTCATCCGTGAGGAACCACTGATCCCCTCCGGCTGATTCAATACAGAGAAAAGCAGTTTGCAACACATCAGCAACAAGCGAAAGCAACAGCAACCCTGGAAAACTAAAGCTGGGGAACCTCAGGCACTATCTATCAACTCAGCAGCAACTATCTGGCCCAGAGCAATTGTAAGGAGGTTATTCCTGTGGCATGGATAGCATAATTTCCTGATCTCCTGCAGAAAAAAGCATGATGCACATACCTAGTAGATGCCCCTGGCAAGGTATAGCAAATGCTCAGCAGAGTGAGTGCATATACCAGTCCGTGGCACATAGCACAAGCATGCTCTGCAAGATTAGAGCCCATCTGCAAAGGGCATATTCTGGACTACACTACGGCACTTATACAAAAATGAACAGGGACCTGCCACTATCTCTATCTGTTTTTATAACGTTGTGCTCTATCTTGTATTTTTAGTTATTGAGCTTTAAGTAAGAAGCCACATGAGCATTAATCAATTTAATCAACTACATAAGAACATAAGAAATTGCCATACTGGGTCAGACCAAGGGTCCATCAAGCCCAGCATCCTGTTTCCAACAGTGGCCAATCCAGGCTACAAGTACCCAGCAAGTACCCAAAAACTAAGTATATCCCACAAAATGTATTGGAAGATTAAGTCTGAGGTATTAAATTAAAGGATGAGGATGTCAGAAGTGGGATTTAAACCCACATCTCCATTGGGAGACCAGGACACCCAGCACAGGGAAGAAGGAGCAATGGAGTCTGGCACCTTAGACCACTTGGCCACTCAGACCATCTCAGCCACCTTGTTGGGGAGGTGGAGCATGAGCAAGTGTGATAGGACCTGAAAGATGAACTAATAGATGTTAGTTTGGTTTCTTAAACACACAGGGGCGGATTTTCAGAGCCCTGCTCGCGTAAATCCGCCCAAAACCGGGCGGATTTACGCGAGCAGGGCCCTGCGCGCCGGGAAGCCTATTTTACATAGGCCTCCCGGCGCGCGCAGAGCCCCGGGACTCGCGTAAGTCCCGGGGTTCTCGGAGGGGGGCGTGTCGGGGGCGTGTCGGGGGGCGGGCCCGGTCGCCGCGGCGTTCCGGGGGCGTGTCGGCAGCGTTTTGGGGGCGGGTACGGGGCGTGGCTACGGCCCGGGGGCGTGGCCGCGCCCTCCGTACCCGCCCCCAGGTCGCGGCCCGGCGCGCAGCAGGCCCGCTGGCGCGCGGGGATTTACGTCTCCCTCCGGGAGGCGTAAATCCCCCGACAAAGGTAAGGGGGGGGTGTAGACAGGGCCGGGCGGGGTGGGTTAGGTAGGGGAAGGGAGGGGAAGGTGAGGGGAGGGCAAAGGAAAGTTCCCTCCAAGGCCGCTCCGATTTCGGAGCGGCCTTGGAGGGAACGGGGGGAGGCAGCGCGGCTCGGCGCGCGCAGGCTATACAAAATCGATAGCCTTGCGCGCGCCGATCCAGGATTTTAGTAGATACGCGCGACTACGCGCGTATCTACTAAAATCCAGCGTACTTTTGTTTGCGCCTGGAGCGCAAGCAAAAGTAGGCTGTTCGCGCGCCTCTTAAAATCTACCCCACAAAGAAACCAATGAGTGTGTGTGTCATATCGACCCTGAATGAATGATATCTAATTTTATGTTTCTTTTCTCAAATACTGTGTTTATAAAAAAAAATTAAAAAATGAAAATACTAATACTACTAACAAATCCTGTATGAGAATGGAGAAAACTGTGTCTCAATGTTCATGAAGTCATCTGGAGCCAAAGGTTCATCTTTGAACTCCCTTTCCTGCTTTGGTGACCACAAAATAGTTGAACTTAAGTCTTTTTATTACTTCATTAGTGATGGAAGGCATAATTTATCATCCTCTTCTAACCAAGTGGTCCTAAAACATGTTGTTTATGGCATGGCATTAAGAACTAAGAAGACCAATTCAGACTGATGGAGATCATGGCGATCATTGTATGGGGGCTAGCTTAGGAGATCATTTTGTTAATTTAGCATTGTTTAGTTGGCCTCTGCCTAGTGGCCACCTCTAACCTCACAGCAAAGCAGAAGGAATATGGAAACTTGCCTATTGTGTATCCTTGGCTTGACCAGAGAAGTTTAGGGCATAAAGTGCATGCACAATTGGATGGACTGATCAATGTTTTATCCGTGACTCATATACAGTGCAGTACATATACGCGCAGGCCTACAAGATCATTTTCAAAGAGAAACTCTCCAAGGAATTTTTCAGGCCAGGTGGGAATGTGAGTACCGTGTGCATACTTTGAAGCAGATGCCCACATATACTTCCACTCATCCAAGCTAACTCCATCTTCTTTTCCTGTACTGTAAATAGCACGTGAGCCTTTACCCACATTGAGATGGGAGGAGGAATTTTTAAACAAGCTTTTTAGATAATTTTTGCTTTTAGAAAACTACGCTCACAAATTCCCACTTTGATCCTTCCAGCCCCCACCTAAAGTTTAAATTTGCCAGAAGTGGGATTGACACTGATGCCTCCAGGGAAGTTTATGACTTGAATACAGTGGATTAAACTGCTCACCCAACCTGATACTTCTGCCTAGCTTATTATAATTTAGGTATTGGTAATCTTTCATATTTTAGTGCATGGGTCATTTCTGAGCTGGGACTGCATAGAAGAACCTGGGAACTCAGTTGATAAAAGCCAAAGGGCCTGATATCCTAAAGAGATCTTCCCATCTTGTGTCTGTGAGAAAAACACTTACTACATTTGATTATACATTAGGTCTATTAAGGGACGATCAAAACTTCTGAGTTTGAGCCGCATACCCCCACTGCAGGATTGAGGATTAAGGCTTTCTGCATCTCCTGGAGCTTCTGCATTCGCTCTGCAACCTGGCGGAAGGTGGAGTGCCAGCCCTCAATACGGTCATTCCTAAAATAAAGAAACACCATTAAAGATTGTGTGCTAGGCAGAGACATTTGTTATGTTAGAAAGTATAAAGCAGATATTGCTTAACAAAGGGATGTTAGTTGTCCCAAAATTTGCATCTTTTAAACATTTGTTAGCTCTATAGAGATATCAATTAAGGCTCATCTTTAGAAGGAAGACATTATAACTAACAGTAATGTAGTATTAAGGAATGATCTAGGTTTATTATATTCTAGGTTCATTATATTATACGTCTATTATATTCATAAAAAATGTCTGAGGGCATCTTTAAACTGAGGTGGGGGAGAGGGGGAGGGAATATCATCTCCAGAGTTAGCATGGTATTCACTCTCCATGTTCATTTAGTCTTGGGCTGTGCTATATTACTCTATAAATGAAAATTACTACCATCCCAAATAATCTAGCTTATCCTAGGAAAAGAAAGCAATTCAGTTGCCTTTTGCTAGTAATCTGTGGGAAGATCATGGCAACGCTATTTATCCATCTAACTTATCCAGTAAGTTAATCGGATGCTAGACCAGCGCAGGTCTGGCTTAGCTAGCTATGACTTATCCAGCTAAGTAGCGATTTTTGACGGGATATTCAGTAAATGTATCCGTGCTGCTGAGTATCGCTTGTAAATAAGCCAGATGGGTTTTGTCTGGCTGACTTTCATAAACATTTAGTTTATCTACCTCATTAAACAACGACTCTCCACACCAAATACAAGCAGCTTCACTCTCACAGCATTCCCATAATCCCTGGGGGGGGGGGGGGGGGAAGAAGGAGAGATTCCTTCCCTAACATCAGGGCCAGTTTTGAAACACAATCCACCCTTAAGGAAATTTAAAGAAGGAGGAGGAAACTGCTAGGTATAAAAAAGGTTACACAATGCTGTCTTGAGAAAAATAACCTTAAATGAAACCAATTTCACAGGATATAGAGATCTTTGATTTCACAATTATAACATCCTTAGGAAAGCTTACACTTCTATAATCTCATCAGCAATATTTCATTATGCAAATCTAATATATTATAATTTAATAGAGTTTGATACTTTATTTGGATTAATTAAGCTGAATAGAATGAGTTTTCTCTTTTCCTGTCAGCTATAATTTTTTAAATCTGTTCACTTAGCTCCAGGGACTCTTGTTTGCAATATATTTTCAATGTCTGCCTCCTTTGTTTCCAGATGCAATCTGTGTTTCAGTTCTTTTAACTAGTGTTATCAAAAAGCTTATTAAGGAAACATTTAAAGGCTCACTGTTTAAGTGCCAAGACGACTTTGACTGTAAACTACAGAAACATTTTTCCAATTTGCTTCAGAAAAAAATGTTCAAATGACAATATAAACTAAGTCAAATTTTTACACAGCCATGGTACCGGGGGGGGGGGGGGGGGGGGCTTTTCAAGGTCTGCAGACACTGTCCCGGTGATTCATTACTGGTGGCGCTGATTGGAGGAAGGGCCGCTGGAGGAGGAGCTGCCACTGTGACACTGCAACCCGGGCCTTTAAATGTCGGTGTCCCACGGTGGGCAGCCGTTGGCGTGTGGCTTCAGCCCAATGTCCTTGGTGTAGGTGATTTCAATTCGGAGGCATTGGAGGTTTCCCTGAGCTCAGACGCTAGATCTCTTCCTGTTCAACCAGTCTGTTATTTGAGGGATGGTTCATTGAGGGTTGGAGATCTTCCCCAAATTAGCCCTAAAAGGGGGGGGGGGGGTAGCAGGGGGAACCCTCCCTTCTGGATTTAGAGAGGGAGGAAATTGTGAATCATCTGTTGCTATTTCCCAGTCCCCTGTGGTTCATGATAAAAAAAAAAATCCTACCCCCACCTTGAGGCATGAACGAGGCTCCTGTTGGGTGCGTTTCAAGCACAAGATATTCAACAAGCTCTGCCTGTTGGTGCTGTTAGTGCCTGCTGCGGTTCCTCCACTTAATTTGGGAAGATTTGGGATTGGAGAACTTTCTGAATCTGAGGGCATAACTCTCAGAGATATATGGAGAATATAGTGACTCGCACTGAAACATCTCTGGTATAAATGATCAATCAGTACTGTGCTTTCTCCTCAGGCATAGAATCTGAATTATCTAACGTGGAGGCGAACTGGAGCTCAGGTGGCCACCACGTCTGATGCTACGTCCTCGTTACAATTGAATGCTTTGTCCATTACCAAAGAGGATTCCTTTTTACATCAGAAGTGTAAAGCTTTGGAAAACATGTTAAGAACTAAGAATTTACGATTGTTAAATTTCCCCCAGACTCTCACCACAGGAATTATTAAAAGAAATATGCAATTGAGGACTTTCAGTTTTCAGATGAGAAGGAATTTCATGTATCTAAATGTTATTATGTTCCATTAACGAAGAAGAATACTAATGAGGTAAGAACATAAGAAATTAAGACTTGCTAAACTGGATCAGAACAAAGGTCTATCAAGCCCAGTATCCTGTTTCCAACAGTGGCCAATTCAGGTCACAAGTACCTGGCAGGATCCCAAAGGGTAAAAAGATACCATTCTGCTTATCCTAGAGATAAGAAGTGGATGTCTGCAACTCAACCTTAATGGTTTATGCACTTTTCCTGTAGGAACTAGTCCAAACCTTTTTTTAAATGCAGCTACACTAATGGTTTTCACCACATCCTCTGGCAACAAATTCCAGAACTTAATTATGTGTTGAGCAAAAAAATATTTTCTCTTATTAGTTTTAAATGTATTACCTAGTAACTTTATTGTGTGTCCCCTGGTCTTTGTACTTTTCGAAAGAGTAAACAACTGATTAAGGTTTACTCGTTCCATTCTGCTCATTATTTTATAGACCTTTATCGTATCTCAGCCTCAGCTGTCTCTTCTCCAGGCTGAAGAGTGTCACAGATGTTCTATTTCCATTTGATAGCTCAGATTTCTCAGGGTTTCTTCAGAGCTCTAATGACAATATTAAGACCAGAGCTACACTTATTGTGACATTTACTGGTGAATCAGATAAAGATTTGGTACTTTCTCAATACTTTAAAAATTAGAATGAATTTTTCTGTGGTCAAAAAGTCCAAATTTTCCTCGATGTCTCTATGGAGACCCAAGCCAGATGGAAGTTGTTTTTACAGTATAAGCAACAATTTTTTGGCTTTGGGGGCCTCTTTCTAAGTTTCCTTCAAAATGTGTTATAGTTCATCAGGGGAATAAATTTGTTTTTTATGACCTGACTCATTTAGGGACTTTTCTTCAGGATAAGTCACCCAATGACTAACTGTTAATAAGCTTGGGATCTAGTAATTATATAAATATTAGCATACTGCAGGTCTTTTGCTGTTTCTCTTTTTTATTAGTTGCTGTTTCTTCTTGGCCCCTCATATTACAGAGTAGAATATGATTTATGAAATGAAATGTATTTTCTTGTTTTGAATTATGTATTATTAATTTTTGAAACTTAATAAATATTACATTGTAAAACAAAACAGCCATGGTACTTACCAATATTTTATTTTTAATTATTTACTGTATCTTAAAGTACATTTTATGCAATGTAATCAGGAAGTAAAAGTTGGTTTAAATTATGAGGCCACAATCTATCTATATGTTTGCACTGGGAAACTAAGGGTAAAACAAGAGCTCAAGTAGGTTAAGTAGCCACGAAAATGGGCAGATGTTTTGTGATCTGTCTAGCATCTTGGGAGATTGCCTCAAATTCTATGTATTCCTGCAGCCTTATAATCTAAATAGTTGCAGAAAGTTTGTCATTAAGCTAACTTTTAACAAAATTCAAGATAAAATATATTAATTTTGACTTTCATCACTATTTATCCCTGGGTGTTAGCAGCATGGGCTCTATTTACTCTTTGGGATCTTGCCAGGTCCTTATGGCCTGGATTGGCCACTGTTGGAAACAGGATTCTGGACTTGATGGACTCTTGGTCTGACCCAGTATGGCATATCTTATGTTCTTATGCTCTAAGCTATGACCATGATCAAAATATCCATAAATCCTAAGGGGTAGATTTTCAAAGGGGTACGAGCGTAAGATATGTGCGTACCCCCCCGAAAACCTACCCCAAACCCCCCTGCACGCGCCGAGCCTATTTTGCATAGGCTTGGCAGCTCGCGCAAGCCCCGGGACACGCGTAAGTTCCGGGGCTTCGTAAAAGGGGCGGGGGAGGGGCGTGTCTGGGGCATGTCCGGGGTCAGGGGGCAGTTCGGGCAGGACCAGGGGCATGGTGCCAGTCCGGGGGCGTGGTCGAGGCCTCCGGACCAGCCCCTGGGACGGGTGATGGCGTGCCAGCAGCCCGCTGGCGCGCGCAGATTTACGCCTGCTGAAAGCAGGCGTAAATCTGCCAACAAAGGTAGGGGGGGGTTTGGATAGGGCCGGGGGGGGGGGTGGGTTAGGTAGGGGAAGGGAGGGGAAGGTGCGGAGGGTGGAAAGAAAGTTCCCTCTGAGGCCGCTCCGATTTCGGAGCGGCCTCGGAGGGAACAGGCAGTGCGCGCCGGGCTCGACGTGCGCAAGTTGCACAAATGTGCAACTTGCGCACGCCGACCCCGGATTTTATAAGATACGCGTGGCTACACGCGTATCTTATAAAATCCAGCATACTTTTGTTCGCGCCTGGTGTGCGAACAAAAGTACGCGCTTGCGCAACTTTATAAAATCCGGCCCAGCATTTCTAGGTATACTAAAAATCATAGGTGACCATTTTGCAGAACTAAATGTTCCATTTTTATTTCAAACTGCAAAAATATGGACTATAGTGATATCTTACTTCATCTGAACAAACATTCTGTAGGAGATCTCTAAATGAGAGCTTCTGAGATGGTCGCTGACCTATAGAAAGCCTGGGAGATCTCTGATTTGATCTCTAAGATGGGCACTATGAAGTCCATATTCACACACAGTCCAGATAGCAAAGTTAGCCGGATAAACTTATCTGGCTAACTTTGATATATTCAATAGTGTAGTCACACTATTGAATATAGCCAGCTATTTTAATGTTAGCAGATTAACTATAGTTGGCTAACTTTAGGATAGCTATTTGGCCCAACCATATTTAGCCATCTATGTCATCCAGCTAACTCTGAATATCCCAGTTACGCCTCTGGAATGCTCCTAATGTATCTGGCTAAATTCTACCCTCCTAACTTATTAGGTGGCTACAATTTAGACAGATATGTGTCCAAATATTTATTTAACTGGCTAATTTCCAAGTTAGCAGGCTAAATGCATTTGAATATTTTATTATCTCTAAAAGATATTTTCAAATAGAGATGTGAATCGTGTCCTCGATCGTCTTAACGATCGATTTCGGCTGGGAGGGGGAGGGAATCGTATCGTCGCCGTTTGGGTGTTTAGAGTATCGTGAAAATCGTTAAAATCGTGAACCGGCACACTAAAACCCCCTAAAACCCACCCCCGACCCTTTAAATTAAATCCCCCACCCTCCCGAACCCCCCACAATGCCTTAAATTACCTGGGGGTCCAGCGGCGGTCCGTAGCTAAATCGGGGGAAGGGGGAGGGCAGGAAAACCGGCACACTAAAACCCCCTAAAACCCACCCCCGACCCTTTAAATTAAATCCCCCACCCTCCCAAACCCCCCCCCCAAATGCCTTAAATTACCTGGGGGTCCAGCAGCGGTCCGGAACGGCCTCCTGCAATTGAATCGTGTTGTCTTCAGCCGGCGCAAAATGGCGGCGGCCATAGACCAACACGATTCGACTGCAGGAGGTCGTTCCGGACCCCCGCTGGACTTTTGGCAAGCCGGGGTCCGGAACCCCCTGTAGTCGATCTCCTGCCGGCGCCATTTTCCGTACGGAAAACGATTCGCGGCAGGAGATCGCTCCCGGACCCCCGCTGGACCCCCAGGGACTTTTGGCCAGCTTGGGGGGCCTCCTGACCCCCACAAGACTTGCCAAAAGTCCAGCGGGGGTCCGGAACGACCTCCTGCAGTCAAATCGTGTTGGTCTATGGCCGCCGCCATTTTGCGCCGCCATTTTGCAAAATGGCGGCGCAGAATGGCGCCGGCTGAAGACAACACGATTCAATTGCAGGAGGCCGTTCCGGACCGCCGCTGGACCCCCAGGTAATTTAAGGCATTTGGGGGGGTTCGGGAGGGTGGGGGATTTAATTTAAAGGGTCAGGGGTGGGTTTTAGGGGGTTTTAGTGTGCCGGTTTTCCTGCCCTCCCCCTTTCCCCAATTTACGATTTTTTGACGATAAATCGGGGGAATTGGTATTGTATCGTGGCCCTAACGATTTTTGACGATTTAAAATATATCAGACGATATTTTAAATCGTCAAAAAACGATTCACATCCCTATTTTCAAATGTTTACTCACATAGATCACAGTGTGCAACAAAAATATATAGGACAGAAGTAACCCAGAGGTAATTTTTAGAGATTTATAATTCTTCTCTGTAAGCTTTCTTCCATTGTATAGTTTACCTTGCCATACTAACTGGGTTGAACCCCACCAAAACTGGCAGAAAGATATCTAGATTGTTCATGCAGAAATCCAGTTGCCCAGCAATAAAGGGAGCCTGCAGGAAATCAGATACAGAGATGTTACAGTCTTACAGTTAATCTATAGTCCTAGTGAGACAAGTTAGAGTTCTGTTATCACATTACAGGCCTTGCTCTGGTTCAGGTTGGATTTTCCCTAGATCTACTGAAGAAATCTATCTGATTTTTACTATCAAACTGTGGTAGTCAGTTTGTTGCTGTTGAATTATTTTAGGGATGTGAATCGTTTTTCTGACGATCGAAAATATCGGAAGATAATTTCAAACTCGTCAGAATTCGGGGGGCCCCTGAACCCAATATCGTTTTGGGGGGGGGGGTCGGGAAGAAAGGGCACTTAAAAATAAAGCCCAAACCCACCCCAACCCTTTAAATTTAATTCTTTTGCATCCCCCACCCTCCACTCTCGGGCCGTTGGCTGCCACTAATCAAAATGGCGCCGATGGCCCTTTGCCCTTAGCATGTGACAGGGTATCCGTGCCCCTGGCCGGCCCCTGTCACATGGTAGGAGCAATGGATGGCAAGGGCCAATGGCACAGATACTCTGTCACATGATAAGGGCAAAGGGCCATCGACGCCATTTGATTAGTGGCAGCCGACAGCCTGAGAGTGGGAGATTGCTCCTGGGACCCCCGCTGGACCACCAGGGACTTTAAATATTTGGGGGGGGGGGGTCGGGAGGGTGGGGGATGCTATAAAATGCTATAAAATCGGGCGTAGATATTAAAATCCGGCCCTAGGGATGTGCATTCGTTTTCCACAAATTATACAATATCAACAATATTGTCTAATTCGTCATGGTTTGGTAGAACCAATATACGAAGCAATTTTTGCCGAGATTTCGGCAAAATTTGTATTTTGTGTTAGTGTGCACTAACATAGTTACTGCGCACTGCATATCTCTTAGTAAGCAGTAATATCAATTAGTGCGCACTGTTTTTCTAGCTAATGAACTTCTCTGAATTGATACTTTTTAATTTTAAAGTAGCATTTTTTAGTGCGCACTAACATTATTTACAGCGCACTACTACATACTTAGGGCTGGATTTTAAAAGGGTTACGCACATAGAGGTAGATCTTAAAACAGTACGCGCGCGTGTACTTTTGTTGGCGCAACCGGCGCCAACAAAAGTACGCCGGATTTTATAAGATACGCGCATAGCTGTGTGTATCTTATAAAATCTGGGGTTGGCGCGCGCAAGGAGCCGCCTCGGAGGGAACTTTCCTTCCGCGTCCCCCCACCTTCCCCTCCCTTCCCCTATCTACCCCACCCCCAGCCCTACCTAAATCCCCCACCTACCTTTTGTTGTGCAAGTTACGCCTGCTTGAAGCAGGCGTAACTTGCCCACGCCGCCTCAGCATCCCCCGGCACAGGCCGCAGTGCCGGGGGACTCGGGACCGCTCCCCCCCGTCCGCCCCCGAACCATTGCCATGCCCCCGGACCCGCCCTGGACCGCCCCCTGACCCTAGACATGCCCCCAGGACAAGCCCCCGGACTGCCGACACACCCCCGGACACGCCCCCTCCCGCCCCTTTTACGAAGCTCCAGGACTTACGCGCATCCCGGGGCTTTGCACGCGCTGGCGGCCTATGCAAAATAGGCGCGCCGGCGCGCAGGGCTTTTAAAATCTAGCCCATAAGGTAAGCGCGTAACCCTTTTAAAAACCCCCCCACGTGCTGAGCCTATTTTGCATAGGCTCGGCGGCGCACGCAAACCCCGGGAAACGCGTAAGTCCCGGGGCTTCGCTAGGGGGGGCGTGTCAGGGGCGTCGGGTGGGCGTCACAATGAACGGGGCGTTCCCGGGGGTGTGTCAGGGCGTGGTGCCAGCCCAGGGCATTCTGGGGGCGCGGCTGAGGTGTGCTATTTCTTAAAATGTACCCCTTAGTGCGTTGTAAGTTCCATTAGGGTGCACTAACTAACCTGTTAGTGCGCACTAACGGACCTTAATGTGCATTAACATCTAGCTAGTGCGCACTAACATCTAGCTAGTGCGCACTATCTTGTTCGATGTACTGCGCACTAACACACTTCGTCGAAAATTGTCGAAAAAAAAAAAAAGAACCATGGGAAGCCGAAATTTTCCACAGAGCGCCTGATCCAAAGCCTGAACCAATTTGTTTAAATGAAGCACATCTCTACTAAACATGTATAGGCGGGATAGGGGAGATATGATATAGACAGTAAATACTTCAAAAGTTTCCATGCACAGGAAGAGAAAGTTGGCACTACCATTTAATACGACGTGATATCTCTGATGAGCGGCGGTATATAAAAAACTATAAATAAATAAATAAATAAATAAATAAATAATAATACTCGTAAATGTTGGCCCCATCCCAGAACACCCCTTGACCAACTCTTTTTCACATATGTATATGTGCTCATGACAGTGAAAATATGCAGTTATTTTCTACCTTTATATAATATGGAATACACAAGTGCTACATATATATGCTAATTTTTACGCACATTAGCTTTTTGAAAATTCATCCTTTCGTGCCTAAATTTAGAAATCTGAAATCACAAAACTGCTAAATTTAAGTGCCTTAAAAGTAGGCAGGGCTAGGTCAGGGGAATGAATTTAGGAACTGAGTGCTGATTTCCTGAGCTGGGCACCTCAGTTTTGTTCCTAAAGTTATGAGGTCCCTACACTTGGATTAAGTTTAGCCATTTCACGTTAAGGCACCAAAGGTTACTGTAAAGTTATTGTTAAAAAATGTGTAGATGATTGTACTTGCTGATTATCGGCCCCTAACTATAGCTCCTAACATAGACACTTAAATTCAAGCATTCAGTGTTCTTTGAATATCAGGCTTTATGTACTTTTCTCTGTACTCTATTTGCTGACTTGGTTCTCTTCCATCTTGCCTTGTTTGTTCAGCTTTCCATTTCTACTCCTGATGACCATTGATCCTCTTACTGTTGTTCTATGTACAGTACTGAGGGATTTCTGGGAGAGTGGAAGGGATTGTAGAGTTGGTTGTGTGGATGGGAAGACTAGATAGGCCATATGGTCTTTTCTGCCATCATATTTCTAAATTTCTATGTTTTTATGTTACTGCTTACCGACAAACCACAGGAAATTCCAATGAAAGCTACCTTCTTCTTTCCTGCACACACCTGGAGTGTTAGAGGAGAAGAGATCATTATTACACAGTGCGATATGCCACAGCCCAATCCTGTAATGTACCAGAAACAAGATTGCCCAACCCACAACAGGCAGCATCAAGCTCAAGCGCAATATCGCAGATTTCGCCCGGCATTCTGTCTCATAGCCTGACTAACAGAGAGAGAGAGCTGTTGAACTCAGTGCAACTATTGCAAGATTTCAAATATACCGTAAATATAGGTGTTGCCCAGCATGAACTGCAGAAACTGGATAAGGGTCAACATGCTTTGTTTCTTTTGCTAGATATAGCTGTGGCATTAAACCTTCTTGATCATGGTGTTCTTCTTAGTCAATGTCATTCTTTAGGGATATGGCATTAAAATGTCTAGCCATTTTCTTGTATGTAGTAATGTTGAAATTTCATCTTTAGTTGAAGTGCCCTGCAGAGTTCCCCAGATATTGTTTAATATCTTTATGAAGTCATTGGGAATGTGTTGCAATCTCTGGGTTTTTTTAGGATATTTATGTGCAGATGATATACAAATAATTTTATCCTTTGGGTCAGGATAATTTGATGGCACGAAAGAATCCGCAGTATGGTTTGCACAAGATCTTATAGTAGCTTACTGAAAATAAATTACTTTAACATGTAAAAAAAAAAAGAAATATTAAGAGTTGGAGAAGATGCCTGGTTCATGGATCCAGTGAAGTTAGTCTGGAATAGCGGTGAGATTATTTCATTTATTCAGTGAGGTATTGTGAGACAGGGAGTACATGGTGCATTTTTTTAGAGTTACCAGTAATATGAAGAGTACAATATGTCCTTTTTTTTAGATATGTACTGTTTCAAGTCTGTTGTTTGTGCAATGGTTGTATCTTGTGCTGTAATGGCTTTATGCACTGCTCTCCCTGAATGGCTAATGCATAGGCTTCAGTTATTTCAGAACAGGGCTGTAAGGAGTATTAAAACAACCTAGAAGAGCTTCAACATTTGGAAAGATGTTGGAAAGAAATGGGATGTCAGATGACTGGCTGGCTCTTCCTTTTGCTCAATTAAGTGTTGTTAATAGTTTGTTTTGATCTGGTGTTGTGATTCATATAACTGCGATGTAGTTTGTTTTATTCTTTTGGTTTTTGAAGTATGGTTTTAGTGTTTTTACATGTTTTATATCTCTGCTTATGATTGTATACCGCTTTGGACAGCCCTCTGGGGCAGGAAAGGTGGTCAAGAAATCGTTTAAATCAATCAATCAATAAATATCTACAACCTCACCTACCAAATGCAGGTCCACAAGTCTCAACATAAAATATACCAAATATCACTCAGGTCACTGTCTCACTGTTTGATCCTACGAGAGTGACAAAGTCAGACTCACAGGACGGTATGAAGCAGTACAGCCTTCCCAAGCGAGAACTGATCTAGGCAGCACAAACTGAACTTTCAAAGGGCACAGTCACAGCTTAGGCCTCCAGGGAAAAAAGGCCTACAATAATAAAGTGTGCAGCACACATGAGACCCTAGAAATGAATTAGTTCATCTCTCACTGCCCATGCTCAGTGTGGAACACTATGGATGACATCATCAAGCCAACAAAAGACAGCACAGGCCCATGGGGAAAAGAGGCCTAACCTTCTAACGGCTATGGAGGTAATACACTGCAGTTGAAGGTGGTGTGGGTTTGCAGTTGATTGTACTGAAAAAAGTAACTATTTTGGAACCCACCCAAGGTTATAGTTATATATTAATTTATTTACATCATGCATTTTATTCAAAGTGTTGACTCTCTTGACAGGAGAGCAAGCTGCCAACAGAACTCTCTGCGAAGGTGCAGTGGTAACAATTCAAACTAACAGCTCATCACAATATGTTACCAAGTTTCACAGAAAACCTCATGCCTTGAAGGCATAGAACAACAATTATAAGATTAATTACAGTAACAATTTGGATTTATATAGCATCTTATATTCAGTCAGGATCCCAACTTTAGAAACATAAATGCAACCACCTCTGGGTGGGGTGAGGAGTGGTATGGCCACATATTTCTTGCATCCAGACTGCATGAAAGCTTCCAAAGAGATGAGAGAAGCCGGAATGTTATTGTTGGTTTTATTATCTGGGCACTATTGAGTAATTTGAGGCACAGAGAAATCAAGTAATTCATCCAAGGTCAAACAGAGAACCAGTGGTACAAGAAATTTGAACTTGCAACCCAGTCTCTCTCCTAATTTGCAGATCAGTGCTTATCACTAGATTTCTGTGACACAATGTGCAATGCTTTATCATTCCTACCATGTTTTCAGATTGCTGTTCAAGCTGTGTGTTTCTAACTGAAGTAGAACAGCCTTGTGAGCATTTTCCTGTACAGTGTTCTAAATGTTCACATCGATCCAACTAGAAAAGAGTGGCTGTAAAGTACACAGTAACCTTCAGATCCAAGGCCTTAGAATATTAGTGTGGATTCCAATCAGGTGATAGCAGTCACTATGGGGGCCATTATAGTATGGGTCAGATTCTGGGCCTTGAATTCTGGAGACAGCAGATATCCAGTCAGATAAAAAGAGGCTTTCCAAAGAGCAGCTCTTACAGAAATACAAGCCTACTGGATTAGTGGACTACACATTTTTTAAATAAATATACAAACCATGTACAAACAATGCACACAGCATATAGGCAGGAAACTTTTCCTTCTGCACGGGAAGTCAATTGATACTAGAACTATTTCCCTCTCACCATGACAGGCTGCTAACCCTGATCATAGTGTATGACTTTGCTATGCCAATCTGTAGAAGCTCTCCTACATCCAGGGCCTATGAGAGAGGTTCAACCTCATACTTGATCTTCCACTTAATCTGTGGAAAGGGTGGAGCACTCACCCTCTCGAGCATCAGGGTTTTCCTGTTAGGACTTACCTTCTCCAGTTCTGCAGCTCCAAGAAGAGGGTTGTCTTCTGGGGCCTCCTGAGCTGATACAAGTGATCTATACAAGAAGAGAAGAGGATGTTAATTTCCCTTTGGACCTTTCAGTTTCGGTGACAGCACACACCTCCCACACTTCTTGTAGGATGCCAGCTACAAAGCTGAAGAAAGCTGGGGCACAGAAAAATGAAATTTTACATACAATGTCTTAATTAAAATTAAAAAAAGATATTCAATACATTGCTACTATGATTAAAAGCAAAGGCACAGAACATACAGGCACAAAGAGGACAGCATGTACTGACTATACTGTAAGGTACACTTAGGTGTTAACAGCGACAGGCACAGAAGGCAGCCTACACTGACAGTATTGTACTGGGTACCTGTGACAAAGGTATAGTATCCGGTTTACAGTCAGTGTGCTAGGGATTTAAGTCCGTCTTCAGTCAATGGTCACTTCTTACCTGTCTCCCCCTGATATGATGTAAGTATAACAGGGCTTCCTATGAAGGCCCTTCAGCAGCTTGTTGAAGGAATTCTGAAAGAGAAAAAGCTCATTTCATTGTCGTTCCTTTGTGAACTTGACGAAAAGTGTCATAAGGAATAATGACTTGAGTGTGGCGCACACACACATTGCAGGGTGGCAAATGAATGGACTTACTGAGAGGAGCATAGCCATCCTGCCGGAATTTCCACACCCACTTAGGACTATTAGACCATCATCGGGCTCCTGCCAGGGACAGAGCAGGGAGATTAAAAACCAGTAGCGGTGCTCGTGAATATACCTTAGCTCTAGGGTACTATCCTAGTATTCTAGTATATTTACAAGAAAACAAGGACGGCTCATACAGTATAAGGCCCGCCCTGTGGCTAACTACTTCACTCCCAGGTTTATCTATTGTAGTATCTCTTGTGTTAATATGTTCTCTTCTAATACAAGATCCCCATGTACTAGTGCAATTTTTCTGGAGGGATCTGTTTTTATTCAGTAACTATAGTGCTAACCTTCTAACTCTTCCAGACAGTTAGGAGACAGGAAACTTTCAGGCTCCTAAAACACCAGTAGACGGAAGCCAAAACCTAACATTGGAACCTCCGTGGCTCCCTCCTACATGGTAAAACCATTGATGTCATCTCCTAATGCTGCACTCGGCCAACTGCAAGTGCCATGTCTCTCTCCCAGCAGTGAATATTGCAAATGGGTTATTCAATTTGCCCATTGCAGGAATCCGGGAGACAAAGCTCACAATAAACTACTGCCCAGGAGAATGAGAAGCCTCAGAGAGAAAGACACATACCCCTCCCTTTCTTTTGGAAGGCATCAAATAGCAGGAAAATTCAACAAGAAACAAAAGTAGGACAGCAGCCACTTCGTGACCCACTCATGTTGTCATCTTGAACTCCTCCCCAATGGGATCAACTTCCTCATTTGACCTTCAACTATGCTGTACCTCCCCAACTCACCAGCATTTTCACTGCCTTGATGCAGTCCTTCCAACTGATTAGATTTCTCCACCATTGTTCTTCCCTTCTCTGATCATTATTGGATAACTTGTACACTTAGGGGCAGATTTTAAAAACTACGCCCGCGCCTGCTTTTGTTCGCATGACCGGTGCAAACAAAAGTACGCCGGATTTTAATAGATACGTGCGTAGCTGCGCGTATCTTTTAAAATCCGGGGTTGACGCGCGCAAGACTGCGCAAAATCAGCAGCCTGTGCGCGCTGAGCCGCGCAGCCTGCCTCTGTTCCCTCCGAGGCCGCTTCGAAATCGGGGCGGCCTTGGAGGGAACTTTCCTTCCCCCCCCCGCACCTTCCCCCCTTCCCCCCCTTCCCCTACCTAACCCACCCCCCAGCCCTATCTAAACCCCCCCTACTTTTGTTCGAAAAGTTACGCCTCCCGAGGCAGGCGTAACTTGCGTGCACCGGGCCGGCTGCCGGCACGCCATGTTCCAGTCTGGGGCCTGGTCCGGAGGCCGCGACCATGCCCCCGGGCCGGAACCACGCCTGCGACCCCGCCCCAGAACGCCCCCCAATGATGCATCGGCCCGCGATATGCCCCCAGACACGCCCCCGCCACGCCCCCCAGGAAATCCCGGACTTACACGCATCCCGGGGCTTTGCGCGTGCCGGCAACCTATGCAACATAGGCTCTGCGTGCGCAGGGGGAGCTTGGGGCAGGTTTTCGGGGGGTACGCGCGTATCTTACGCGAGTACCCCTTTGAAAATCTGCCCCTTAATCTTCCTCCTCCATCATCTAGTTCTCTTACACTTTTAGGAATCTCCAGGCTATTGATCCTATTGATCTATGCCACATTTTTTAAGTCAGACAACAAAACCTTGTTTTTCGACATTCTTCTTGCCTTCTTTGTTTTACAAATGAAAATATCCTGCTTAATACAAAATTTCTGAGATGTTAACCATAGTTGTTTGACAAGCCAAAATATTTGTTGTGCTTCAGGGAATGTGAACCTAGCAAGAATATGAAGAATATGGAATGAAACCTAGTCAGTTTTTTCTGGCACAGATAGTATTTTGGGTGGGATCCAAAGTGTTCACTGCTTTAGGTAAACAGGTTCCATCTTTTTCCAAGTTAACTGTATAAAAACATACAGCACGCTGATCCCTTCACAATAAGCTCACAGACTTGGGTGCTATTCAGATCCCCAGAAACACTAAGGGGTCAATTTACTCAGTTTGCAGTCAAAAAGGAAGCAGACCAGTAAATACAAATATTTGCTTTTCAAAGCTGGAGCAGAGACTACATGGGAATTTCACTAGGGTAGATAGAAGATTACGGAATTCTCCCTCAGATCTACCTCTTAAGAGATGAGAAAAGTTTGTATGCATAGTACATCATGTACTTTCTGAAGGAGAAATATCCCAGAAGAAAAGGGAGATCAATTGCTTGTAGCTTCATAACTATTGCTTCTTCCTTTCTAGAAAGGAGATGAGCAATCTTTATAGTTAAAAGACTTAACAGAGCAAATTGATAAAGCATTTTCCATTTTCATTCACAGCTTTCATGGTTACATAATAAATGATGGCAGATAAAAACCCAAATGGTCCATCCAGTCTGCCCAGAATGTTCTGTTAAGGGTGGTAACTGCCACTCTGTACAAGTGACCCCCATGCGGAAATATTACTCCGATCAACTTTCCTTTTTCTAATGGAATTGTTGAGATTGACTGGTCCAGGCGGAACACGTTATTTCAGATAATGGTTTTTTTCTGAATTATCCCCCTGAAGCAGTTATCAATGAAATGTCAGCTGATGTAGGGGTTCTTTCACTTCATCTATGTCTTGTCTATGGATTGACTACTTTTTAGTGCAATTTAAAAAAAATGATTAAAATAAGCCATTTAGGAATTTATCATTTTACTGCACATATAAAGGTGAATGATAGATAAGAACAGGTTGATGGACAATGATTCCATACACCTTCTGGCTTGCTGACACCATTTTATAACACCATATCATATTAGTGGTTTATGTTATAAGATGTTTTTTCTTCCTGTATCTTTTGTCCATTTGATTTGCCACTGGGCATAAATATTACTCTTTTTTGTTATTATCACACTTAAAGTTAACACAGGTTACACCATTAATCATGACCCCTAGTTCTACAGCTTTCTTTCCATTGGAAAAGTTTTGATTTTTGTACATCATTAATATCTTTCAGGTATTTAAAGTTCTGTATCATATCTCCCTGTCTGACCTCCAAGTATATAGGTCCACCAATTTCATCTCAGAAGTCTTTCATTGTAGACCCTGCACCATTTTGGTTACCTTTCTCTGGACCGCTTCCAAGCTATCTTTACAATTTTTCAGATACAATCTCCAGAACTGATCAGTACTCCAGGTGAGGCCTCACCAAAGAGCTGTATAAGAACATTAACACTTCCTTTTTCCTGCTGGTTATACCTCTCTTTATACAGCTCAGCTTCCCTCTGACCTTAGCCTCTACCTTATCACATTGCTTTGCTTCCTTCAGATTATCAGACACTATCACCCCTAGGTCTCTCTCCCAGTCCATGCACATCAAACTCTTGCCTCCAATTACAATCAATCCTTTGGATTACTGCACCCCAATCTATCTACACATTCCCCAATATGCATTAAGTCTTCTATGAAAATAGGGCCTATGGAGTACACATTTTGGAATGTGTATTCTATGTAAAAGGGGCACACTGAAGGCAAGATAGAAAATCTTGTAATAAGAAGTTGAATTATAATCCAGAGGGGTGTGTAAAGAGATTTCAACCCCCACTACCCTGTCATGAAGAGACTTACAAACTATTACTAAATGGTCTCATGTAGGTGCAGACAACAGGAAAAACAATGGTGGGAAGAAAGAGTTGTGATAAAAACATCCATGCCACAATGAGTGTATCAGATATTCTCAGAGATGTGCTTACTTCTTCATATAACTGCAATTATGTAAGCCTTGATCTGGAAGAATACAGCAGGTCATCCATTTAGAATTTAAATAACTGTAATAATAGGGCTGAAGCAAGAATCTAATACAGTATATTACAGTATTACAAGCAGTGCAGTATATGTGACAAGCACCTAGCTTATAGAATGCATATTAACAGATCAATGTCTTGGGCACTGTACATGAAGAGGTAAATTTTCAAAGGCTTAATCACCTTTCACATGGGTAAAAATGCAGTTAATCTGCATGGGTAAGTGGAATTTCAGCAGCCTGGAAATACATGAATAGTTCTACAATGTGCACAAATATGGGCCCATAAAAGAGAGAGGAATTCTGGGAGTGTGTGTTAGATGTGCATGAGGACCTTACATTTTTAAAAGGTGCATATGTCGACAGCTTGCCGCTAATGGATTTAACTTTACACCCCTGTTTTTTAAATCACCTAAATGTATGAGTACATATTACGCTGCGTAACAAACTTGATTTTCAAATTGAGTTTAGATGGAATTGCATTTGAAAAATGGGCTTTTTTTTCAGGTGGGCTGAAATGTACACAAGTAACTTGGCAGTTAAGCACCAGATTCAAAATTTAGCCCTAAAAGGGGCTGAAATAGTTAAATTTTATTAGAAGAATCCCTTCAATAGAAAATACAAGTGAACAATATTGGTGGTTCAAAGTTGCAATTATGAGGCCCAAGGAAATAGCGCTGAGTCATCTGGGATTTGTCTGTTACAAGATAACAGGAGACAAATGTATTTCTTTATCGCACTAGTGATCATAGGAGGGTTGTAAATTATGTCTTCAAAGTTAAGTTAGCTTTCCCAGAGTAGTTAGAAATGCAGTTGCTTTCACCCTTTTATCTTCAAACAAAAGGTGCTTATTTTAACATTTTATCCTGGTAAGAAAATGTATTAAGCATGGCATATCCTATATGAAGGGAAGTCAGACTCGCTGAATAGCATCTGACTTCCTTATGCACATAAGTACATAAAATAAAGCTTTCAATTGATCCTGTGCTCTTGGTAACTTTTTTTCATAATAGATGGTGCTTTGGCCGGGAATTGAAGGAGGGACCTTGCCAGCTATCCTGGGAAAAAACTGCTCCACTGGCCAAGTGCTCTTCTCTCAATTTGAATGGAATACAGGACAGGATCCCTGAAGGTATTTGTTCTTTTTAATCTCTATTTTTGTGCTATACCACTTGATTTGTGTCAGCATGGAGACCTTCATGGGAAATGTTACTTGTTATTTTTTTGCACTATAATATGAAGATTCGTGTGTTCTTTTGAACTGTAAGTAAATTTTTTTTTTGAATTCTTTATTTATAACTTTTACGATGTTACAATAAATTAAAAATATACAAGGAACATTTTCTTTGACAGATCTCATCTAATTCATAAGAAAAAAGGAATAACATTTCAACCCCAATTTTTTTTTTTAACATGACAATTCCTGTCAAAGAAAATAATGCTTAAGGTAATATTAGCTGAATCCTCTAAGAATGGAACGGTTCTATAAAAATCATAATATTAAGGAAAATACACAATTAAGACTCAATTATTTAAAGTCCGGTTCTTTCTTCTCCGAGAAGACTTTTGAGACCATCTGGATCTAAAAAGGAATAGGTCTTACCATCTAACTTTACTATGCATTTACAAGGATATTTTAAACTAAAATATCCTCCCTTATCTGTTATTCCCTTTCTATATTGTAAAAATTTTTTCCTTCTTATTTGTGTAGATCTTATTAAATCAGGGTATATCCAGATTTTTTGGCCATAAAATGTTAATAGCCTATTTCGAAAGAAGGATCTCATTACATTGTCCCTATCAGTAGAAAAGGCAAACTGAACTAAGAGAGTTGCCCTAGAGATAATTTCAATTTCATCTTGGGATTTCTGTAGATCAGAGAGATCTATAGAATCTCCACCAAATACTTTACCTTCCTCTTTTCCTGTTTTTTTTTCTAATTCCAACTCATTCTTTTTATTTCCCAGATAATACACTTTTACTATCACAGGCAATATTTTTTCAGGAATTTTTAAAATTTGCAACATATAGGGGTAGATTTTCAGACGAGCGCGAACAACCTACTTTTGTTTGCGCTCCAGGCGCAAACAAAAGTACGCTGGATTTTAGTAGATACGCGCGTAGTCGCGCGTATCGGCTAAAATCCTGGATCGGCGCGCGCAAGGCTATCGATTTCGTATAGCCTGCGCGTGCCGAGCCGCGCAGCCTACCCCCGTTCCCTCCTAGGCCGCTCCGAAATCGGAGCGGCCTAGGAGGGAACTTTCCTTTGCCCTCCCCTCACCTTCCCCTCCCTTCCCCTACCTAACCCACCCGCCCGGCCCTGTCTAAACCCCCATCCTACCTTTGTCGGGGGATTTACGCCTCCCAGAGGGAGGCGTAAATCCCCGCGCGCCAGCGGGCCTCCTGCGCGCCGGGCCGCGACCTGGGGGCGGGTACGGAGGGCGCGGCCACGCCCCCGGGCCGTAGCCACGCCCCGTACCCGCCCCCAAAACGCTGCCGACACGCCCCCGCAACGCCGCACGCTCTGGCCCCCGCCCCCCGACACGCCTCCCGACACGCCCACTCCGAAAACCCCGGGACTTACGCGAGTCCCGGGGTTCTGCGTGCGCCGGTGAGCCTATGTAAAATAGGCTCACCGGCGCGCAGGGCCCTGCTCGCGTAAATCCGCCCGGTTTTGGGCGGATTTACGCGAGCAGGGCTCTGAAAATCCGCCCCATAATTTCTGAACAATTCTAGTGCATCTATCTTTTTAATTACGGGAAAATTATTTATCCTCAAATTTAGCGATCTAACTGCATTTTCAAGATTTTCTAATCTTTTACCTATTTCATTTTCATTTTTTATCTGATGAGTCTGGATTTTCTCAAGATGACATACACGTTTTTCTATCTCATTAATAACCTCTTGTTGTTTTCCCAATTCAGTAGTATTTACTACTAGTGAATTTGAGGTCTTAATCACTACTTCAGTTAAGTTGTTAATAGAAACATCTATCTTAGCCATATAATTCCATAGAGTTTCCATAGTGATATTTACAGGCTTCTTAGGTATATTAGCTGATTTAATTGTTACAGTGATATTTTCCTGATCTCCTAAAGACTGTTTCCCAGTCTTAGGTGTACTCGTCTCTTTCGGTATAATAACAAGATTTTCCATTTTACTTAATTTCAAACTTTCTTCCTTCTTATTTTCAGGATTTTTAACCCCTTGAACAAAACTTTCCTGATAGTCCAAAACAGTCTCATTCCCCTCGTTGATATCACCTGGATTTTCAGGGGAAACCCCTTTTTCTTTTCCAGGTGGTGATGGCATTTCCGGTGCTCCAGGGCTAAGTGATGCCTCAATGGCCGGAGGGGAACCATCCCGTTCCACTGGTTCTACCTCAGCGGCCAGCTCATCTGGATTATTTTGCGAGTCTAACCACTGTAATACAGTCTTTTGTCCGGTTTCCATCAAAGCCACATCACTGGAAGGCTTAAGCTTCGCCTTCCTTTTGGTATGTGGCATATTATTAAAGGAAAACTTGTAACAAATATTTTAACCGGACTCTGAGATAGTATCAGAGTGTTGCGTATAAGTACACGAGGATTCAGCTAGTGAAGGCAGTAGTAGGGAGAACCGCTAAACCTATCTGTGGCAGTAAATAACAGGAAAAATCTAACCTGGTAAAGGTTCCGGCTAAATCCCGGCGAAGCCCGGCAAAGCCTATTGCGCACGCCCCTTGAGCGCGCGCGGCTTAAGCAGTGCGCCGGCATCGGCTGCGTGCCGCAGGGTAATAACCTTTTATAAGAACTTCTGGGTCCCGCCTGCAGTGGATGCTCCGGGTAGGCAAAATCACAGTCCCAGGTGGAAATCAACGTCGGGGGCAGCCAAGACACCCCCGGAGTCCATTACCAGGTAAAGTAAGGAACTGTAAGTAATTTAAGTTTGAAAGGTTCAGGCCTGATACAGCTGGAGGGAGTATTTCAGGGAGTGAGACTCCAGGTTAGAAAATCAGGGAGTTGGATTCACGGCGAATTATTGGCCCCAATGAATTACAGGGCTTTTGAACATTGCTAACATATATGCCATTGAATAGCCAATAGGTCTGAGACGCATAAATATATTGTAAGTGTGTAAATGGGGTTTTAAAATTGATGATAGATTGTTACGTTTACATGTTAACTCTTACAAGGCCGGCCACCAATGGACAAGGGAAATGCAGGAGATGTTAACCAGGGTACCAGAGTCTCTGTGGTCTTCAGGAAATAATTATGTGGGCACATTGAAGATTGAACCAGTAAGCATTCCTCTCCGCAACAAGTCAGAAAAAAGTAGATGAGGATCAGTTTGGTTTAAAGGCTGAAGCCAGGGAAGGAATTTGCCCAGTCATACAAGATCTAATAGCACAAGGGGTTCTCAGGTGGATCGCCCCAGCCCAGCTCCTGCCTTTTAACACTCCAATCTTGCCTGTTAAGAAAGAGTCAGGTAAATACAGGCTAATGCAGGATTTGCGGGCTGTTAACAAATTAGTTTGTGCAAGTGTCTCCATTGTCCCTGATCCTTCAACAATAATGGGACAAATATCCCCTGAGGCTAACTATTTCACACGGGCTGATACAGTAAAAGTCGCGGGAGAGCAGGCGAATGCCCGCTCTCCCAGCGCGTGCACAGGCCACTCTCCTGTACATGCGATTCTGTATTCAAATGAGGGCCCGTGGCAAAAAGAGGCGCTAGGGACACTAGTGTGTCCCTAGTGCCTCTTTTTGGACAGGAGCGGCGGCAGTCAGCGGGTTTGAGAGCCGATGCTCAATTTTGCCGGCGTCGGTTCTCAAACTCGCTGACAGCCATGGGTTCGGAAACCGGATGCCAGCAAAATTGAGCGTCTGGTTTTCAATCCACGAGCCACGGGCCGATTTCAACATTTTTTTTTTTAACTTTTGGGACCTCCGACTTAATAGCGCCATGATATTAAGTCGGAGGGTGAACAGAAAAGCAGTTTTTACTGCTTTTCTGTGCACTTTCCTGGTGTATGGAGAAATTAACGCCTACCTTTGGGTAGGCGCTAATTTCTGAAAGTAAAATGTGCAGCTTGGCTCCAACGGAGCGCACTGTTAACCTGCCATTGGATGCGCGTTTTCCCTTACCCCTTATTCAGTAAGGGGCCGAAAACGCATGTCCAACCCGCCGAACCTAATAGCGCCCTCAACATGCAAATGCATGTTGATGGCCCTATTAGGTATTCGCGCGCGATTCAGAAAGTAAAATGTGCAGCCAAGCCGCACATTTTACTTTCAGAAATTAGCGCCTACCCAAAGGTAGGCGCTAATTTCTTCCAGCACCGGAAAAGTGCACAGAATAGCAGTAAAAACTGCTTTTCTGTGCACCCTCTGACTTTATATCATGGCGATATTAAGTCTGAGGTCCCCAAGAGTAAAAAAAGGAAAAAGAAAAAAAAAATTTGAAGTCGGCCTGCGGCTGTTGGGTCGAAAACTGGATGCTCAATTTTGCCAGCGTCCGGTTTCCGAGCCCGTGGCTGTCAGCGGGCTCGAGAACTGACACCGGCAAAATTGAGCATCGGCTGTCAAACCCACTGACAGCCGCCGCTCCTGTCAAAAAGGAGGCGCTAGGGACGCGCTAGTGTCCCTAGCACCTCTTTTTGTCCGTTTCTACCGCTGAGCCTCATTTAAATACTGTATCGCGCGCACAGGACTTTACTGAATTGGCCCGTTAGTGAGGTTTCTGTCTGAGGTGGCTAGACTGAGCTCTGAGAGGGGCAGGTAGCTGTGGAGCCAATGATTCTCCTGGAGAGTGGGGCTGCTGAGAAGTGGTGGGAAAGGGAGGGGGTACAGCAAGCTGGGAAAAGGCTGGCAGCAAGAACTTTAAATAATGATGCAGGGGGCACTCACTGGGGGGGGGCTAATTTTCAAAAGGATTTACACGCTTAAAACTGGGTTTTACACATGTAAATGCACTTTACACATGTAAGTGGGCTTTTGAAAATTGCTAAAATATATGCCATTGAATTGCCAATAGGTCTGAGATACATAAGTGTACTGTAAGTGTGTAAATGGGCTTTTAAATTGATGATAGTATGTTACATTTACATGTTAACTCCATTGAAAATGACCTCCTGAATGAGCACATGAGCAGCAGCACAACAGCAGAATATGTGTCTGAGCCACTGGTTGGCAGTGTGATTGCCTCATCACTTGGCAACTTTTCAAGAGCTGTTTGGTTGGTAAGAGACTTTAATAACAGGTCAGGAATCCAGGATCTATATATACATAAGAGAGACTGTATCTCAAAAGAAACAGAGACAGGATGGAAGCAGCCCAGAGAAAGGCAACCAAAATAGTGAGGGGTCTGCATCAAAAGTCATATGAAGTGAGACTGAAGGACCTGGATATATATTCCCTGGAGGACCGGAGAGATAGGGGAGATACGATGCAGACTTTTAAATTCCTGAAAGTCATTAATGATGCACAAGAATAAAACATTTTCCAATGGAAAGAAATCTGTAGAATTAGGGTCACGATATGAAACTTTGAGGGGATAGGAACAGTGTTAGGAAATATTTCTCCAAGGGGTTGGATGCATGGAATGCCTTTCTGGAAGAGGTGATGAAGTTCAAAAGGGTGCGGGATAAACACAGAGGATCCATAGCAGCTAGAGGATGGAAATGAAGAAAAGCAGAGCAGCAGTTATTACCCTATACAAAATAAAAACTTGTTGGGTAGACTGGATGGACTACTTGGGTCTTTTTCTGCTGTCACATACAGGCCGATTCAGTAAAGTCCGCGGGAGAGTGGACGAATGCCCGCTCTCCCGGCGCGTGCACCGGCCTCTCGCTGGTGCGCGCGATGCAGTATTCAAATTAGGTGGTGCGGTAGAAACGGGGAAAAGGAGGCGCTAGGGACACTAGCGCGTCCCTAGCACCTCCTTTTGACCCGGAGCGGCAGCTGTCAGAGGGTTTGACAGCCGACGCTCAATTTTGCCGGCGTTGGTTCTCGAGCCCGCTGACAGCCACGGGCTCGGAAACCAGACGCCGGCAAAATTGAGCATCCGGTTTTCGGCCCGACAGCCGCCGGCCCAATTTAAATTTTTTTTTCTTTTTTTTTTTTTACTTTTTACAACCTTCGGGACCTACGACTTAATATCGCCATGATATTAAGTCGGAGGGTGCACAGAAAAGCAGTTTTTACTGCTTTTCTGTGCACTTTCCCGGTGCCGGAAGAAATTAGCGCCTACCTTTCGGTCGGCACTAATTTCTGAAAGTAAAATGTGCGGCTTGGCTGCACATTTTACTTTCTGAATCGCGCGCGAATACCTAATAGGGCCATCAACATGCATTTGCATGTTGAGAGCGCTATTAGGTGCCGCGGGTTGGACGCGCGTTTTCCTCCCCTTACTGAATAAGGGGTAAGGGAAAACGTGCATCCAAGAGCAGGCTAACAGTGTGCTCCGTCGGAGCACACTGTTAGCCTGTTAATGTGTTAATCAGACTTGTGGTGGGCACAGGGCCAGCCAGTTGACTGGATGGAAGGGGTCTGCAATTCAGTTTGATCATTCATGGTCTAGGGCTCTTCTTAGTTACTTAGGAAAAATGTGGAATTTGGGGTTTTCGATATTTTGGCTGCAGGTCACATGGTCCTCTCAAGGGTCGGCTTCCTACGCTTTTGAGAGCTGTTGAAACATGTGCTCACAGACAGCGCACAATGGTGTTGGGCATATAACCCTTGGGCCTATTTTGAAAAAATCCCCCGGGCTGATATTTTCTTACAATCCACCCCTGGTCAGGTGAGTCACAATGGGAAAAAGGTTGAAAACCACTGTTCTACAGGATATGGGCACAACCTCAGATGTACTGGCAATTACACTCATGATGCATACACCCCTTCCCCCATGTTCCTGCTTGCCAAAGCTTACATCGAAGCACAGGGCTGCTTGGTGTTAGGCCTTCCTGTTGTCACCAGGAAACATTTCAAAAATTTACTTTGCCACTTCTGAAGCAAGAGGAAATGACAGCAGCTTATCTGTTTATAATACTTCAGGACTGCAGTTCTTTGCACTAAAAGGAACTAGTCTTTACTGTTCCCCTAACACTACTGCTCAGTTTTCCTTCAGATACATTGTCCCATTATTTTCCCTGGATAAGCATCATCGGAACTGGTTCACTTCCAGGAGGAGACGAAGGTCCTTATTTAATTTCCAGTTGAACTGTGATCCCTTTTTTCGTGTTTTAAGAACCTTTTTCCCTGGTTTAGGAGTTTTTGAACTTGAAAGTACTTTAAAAAATCTTTCTGCCACTGTGGAAGACACAATGAATGATGAAGATTATGGGACTAATGCAACAAGAAATTAAGTCTCTTAAAGAAATATTTTTAGATAATCATATGGCATTGGATATGTTACTTGCAGACAAAGTTGGGGTTTGCCAATTTATTAATTCTTCTTGCTGTTCTTATATCAATAATGATGGAAATATTAGAAATCATGTGCGGGCCATAGATTCACTACTATCATGCCTCACTCACTTTACTGACACAGCAAATCCCTCCTGGGACTTGATGGTTTTGGGGAATATACTGGGAATTTGGGGTCAAAGGTTACTAATGATACTTATTACTGTAATAGTATTTCTTCTCATATTATGTGTGTCAGTTCAATGCATCTTAATGCTATGTAAAATCAGCATCCCTAAAATAATGGTCTCAAAAACACTTGCAGTACCTCAGAACATTCCCCAGATGAAGAATTTATTAAATTGTATGCTATGAGTGATCGTATATTAGAAGCCCCTTAGCTTAAAGTTCCCTCACTGTTCTTGGGCCTCAAGGAGAGACTGAAATAATTAAAATTTATTAGAAAAATCCCTTCAATAGAAAATATGTGAACAATATTGGTGGTTCAAAGTTGCAATTATGAGGCCCAAGGAAACAGCACTGAATCATCTGGAATTAGTCTGTTACAAGATAACAGGAGACAAATGTATTTCTTTGTCACACTAGTGATCACAGGGGGGTTGTGAAGTATATCTTCAAGGTTAAATTAGCTTTCCCAGAGTAATTAGAAATACAAATGCCTTCACCTTTTCATCTTCAAACAAAAGGTGTTTATCTTAACATTTTATCCTGATAAAAAATGTATTTAAGCACGGCATATTCTATGTGAAGGGGTCAGACTCGCTAAATAGCGTCTGATTTCCTTATGCGCATAAGTACATAAAATAAAGCTTTCAGTTGGTAAGAACATACAGTCTCTGGTGCATGCTGTGCTCTTGGTAACTTTTTTTCATAGTAGGGCTTATAGAGATTTCCATATGTTACCTTTAATATTTCCTGCACCTGCTTTGCAATGTCAGCTATGGTTTTTAGCACCGACTCACTGTACAGCCTCTGAAAAGAGATAAATCAAGGAGACAGAGTAAGCAATGCAGCCAGGAAATTATTTCAAGTCAGAGTCTATCAATAGAGGAGAACTTGGATACTCTCACAACAACAAAAAAAGGGGCTCACATAAGTATCTACGGTGGGGTAAAAGTCTGAAAGTTTAGTTGGAATTTATGTGCGTCTAAAGAAGGAGTTACACATATAAGTCTCCCTATATGTGCTTCTGTGGATTTTTAGCCACTTAACCTGCATAAATTGGGTGCATAAAAAAGAGGTGCTCTCAGGGGTGTTTCCAGGGGGAGGCTAAAAAAAATTTACACAAAGGTAACATAACATTTTCAAAAATGAACCCTGGAAACCTTAGTATCTTGTAGCATTTATTGATCTTTGTATAGAACTTTCTGAAAAGCTCTGTGAATCCAATTGTAAAAGCAAAGCATTTGAAGAAAGCAAAACATTTTGATCTGCTGGACAATGTTACTCCATTGAACTTTTCTACTGGCGCAGTCTGTATAGAATGAAGTGCCAATCAATGACAAATGAGTTCTAATGACACTTAATATTGCAGTCAGCTCTCACTGTGTCCTCACTCGCAAAACAAATATGTTATATGTTTAACTAATAGATATGTAATAAGATGCATAGGGCATGCCATTAAAGAATTCTGATGCTTGCTTGCACCGGGTGCATTCTAAGACCATTTTCATTGACTGTGCATTCTATATTTCCAGGAGTCCATTAATCGCCACGTCAAAATCCTCCACAGTGTGTCAGCATGTTTTGAAAATGTCTTAAGAAAAAACCCCATCTATATCTATATCTATCAAAAAACAAAATGAGCACCAACTATTGAAATAAAAGATCAACAAAAAAATCAATATAAATAAAAAAGGTTGACCCCCCTTGTCTTAATAGAAATACTAGTATTCCAAATCTATTCACATAATTTAAAAATGAAACATTTGTATACTATTTTATTAATATTATAATCTTTCTTTCTATCAAAATTAATTTAAAAACATTATGCATACAATATTTCCAATGTATTATACAAAAATATTTTTCTACAAAACATATCAACATACATACTCACACACTCACACAACTTACAGTAAAATATAGACCATAATAATCCTGAAATCCATAGGTCCAACACTTGGCCATCAAAGAATAAGCAATTGATCAAAAAAACATCCCATGTGAAGACAATGATCTACTAACAATATTCTTGAAAGGACATAAAAAATGTAAATGCTGTTGTTGCAATAATAGCACTTTTAACCCATTCTTAAACCCCAAACAAATAAATTGATGTTGTTAATCAGTTCTTGGACTCCCCAACAAAGGTCTTTGTTTCATCATATAACAGGCATCTTCAGGGGATTATGAAACACCAAAATCTTTCAAATTGCACCCAAGATATTACAGTCACCATCTTGTAAACTGTAAGCAGTAATCTCCTCGAAAGCGTCATTGAAACACCTTTACTCAGGGTTGAAGTACACTGTCCATCTTGCCACAAACTCAGGAATCAAACCTCCCGTTGCCGCTTAAAAGGCAGAGAGCATTTCAACGATGCTTTTGAGGTGATTACAATGTGAGCTAATCACTGAATGCTACTGCTTTTCATTTATAAGATGGTGACTATGAGGAGGACCCAATGATTATAACCAGGAATCATTCATAATTTCTAATTCATATATCAGGAATCTTTCATAATTTCTAATTTCTTACCAAGAAGCTCCTACCAGTTCTGCTCAGATCAGTGAGACACTCTTTGTTTTAATACAATAATTTATCCAGAGGCTTCTGGAAATACTCAGAAGCCTATTTCGGCACATATTTCAGTATATAAACTGAGTAGCAAGGAGACACTGACAGACAGATTCAGTCAAAGTGATTAATTGAAGGAATAATGGAAGAAGAAGCAAAAACACACCTGGTAGTTTATGAGGGCCCCATCCTCTTCCTGGAAGATTTCTGCATCACATTCTTTGAGGAGCTGGACAAGCAGGGCGGGGTCAGCCTTGTCAATCTCTCTAGTAATGGGGTTGGATTTTTCAGTGATGGGCAGAGTGGCTTCGTATCCTGCCAACTGAAAGACAAATGGGCATGAAATGGGAAGAGAAAACAGAATCAAGCACAACAGCTGAGGACAGTAAACTGTGGCTTAGACTGGCACCAAGAATAGCTTAGAAGATGGCATAGAAAATAGCACTAGGGATAGCACTAGGAATAGCAGAGCTGAGGAAGCAGCACACAGGACTTGCAGAAGAGGCCTATATTTTGACCAATGAAATGATTTATCAGTGACATCAATGACATAATAACCCAGGCCCTACTATTCACATTTCTGAGTATTCAATCTAACATGCTACAGTAGAAGAGAATGCAAGTTCTCACTACAGCACACGTCCAGAATGGTGACTGGAATTGTCTAAATCTTTAAAAGGATAATTTTCAAAAGCATTTATACAGTTCTCAAAGTGGGTCTCACTGAACACCTATACCAGGGCAACGTTATCTCCTTTATTCTGCTAATGATATCTTCACTTATACAACTAAGCAGCATGCTGTTAGCTTTCCTTGTTCATTATTATATTGACTTGCTACCGTCAGGTCATTTGGAATGATTTTCTTTCTGGTTTAACAGTTTCCAGTTCTACTTTTTTAAAATGATAACTAGCTAGTGGATTTTTGCACTTTAAATGCAAGATTGTAGACTTTTTAAAACGGACACTCATTTTTCAAACCCTTGTCCATGTTTACAGTTTTTTAATTTAATATAAATTTCTGATTTATATTCTGCCTTTTGTGAGTGGTCAGCCACTTCAATGCAGATTACATTCAGATACAGAAGATAGCCCCAGAGTGCTTATAATCTAACGGGCCGATACAGTACCGATGCGTAAAAAAAAGTGCGGCAGTGTCCGGCGCCCACTCATTTGACGCGTGCACATTTCGGGTCGCAATCCACTCGATTCAGTATTCAAATTAGATGCAAATCCAAGCGGTGCCAAAGGAGCGCCAAAAGTGTGCCTTTCAAGCAGTAGGCATTCGCAATCGATTTTACTGTATAGGACGTTATAGAACGCCTATACAGTATCCAGGGTGCGTTGCTTCCATACATGTCATTTCTATGGAGCAGGAAATGTCATTTTGAAAATGTAATGAAATGTTACATTCCAAACTTTTCATCGATCTGGAAACTTATCCCGTTGTTCCTCCTTTGTGACATCATCGCCGCGTCATAATCCTACCTTGGACGTGTATATAAGTCGCATCGCCAAGTAAAAAAGTCCCTTTGTATTTGATTCGGGCCAGGACAGAGCAGTTACAGCAGTACCTTTGGATATCTTTCGGAAGATCGGCAACACTTTCAGCAGGTAAGGGCATACTATTGGATGGTTCTTTCCAACAGACCCCTCATGGACACCGGGACCGCTGCCCTGAGCATCCGGGTGTCCATGATTGGAGGCCCCGCTACATTCCACGTCCAGGCACTCAAGGCAGCGGCCATGGAAGTTGGAAGGCAGCTGGGCCTCCGATCATGGATGTTCAGAAAGAGGCGGGAACGTCCATGATCGGAGGCCCCTACCTTCCACGTCCGGGCGCTCAAGGCGCTCAAGGCAGCAGCCATGAACGTTGGAAGGCAGCGGGGCCTCCAATCATGGACATCCTGAAAGAGGCGGAAACGTCATAATATGGTCAAATTTGAATTAATGACTGGAAGAGGAACAGTATGCAAATCCACGGCTCCCGTGCTAAACTTTCAAAAGGGAAACTTTGATAAAATGAGAAAAATTGTTAGAAAAAAACTGAAAGGCACAGCTACAAAAGTAAAAAATGTGCAAGAGGCATGGTCATTGTTAAAAAATACCATTCTAGAAGCACAGTCCAGATGTATTCCACACATTAAGAAAGGTGGAAAGAAGGCAAAACGATTACCGGCATTGTTAAAAGGGGAGGTGAAAGAAGCTATTTTAGCCAAAAGATCTTCATTCAAAAATTGGAAGAAGGATCCAACAGAAGAAAATAGGATACTACATAAACGTTGGCAAGTTAAATGTAAGACATTGATAAGTCAGACTAAGAGAGGATTTGAAAAGAAGTTGGCCGTAGAGGCAAAAACTCACAGTAAAAACTTTTTAAAATATATCCGAAGCAAAAAGCCTGTGAGGGAGTCAGTTGGACTGTTAGATGATCGAGAGGTTAAAGGGGCACTTAGGGAAGATAAGACCATCACGAAAGATTAAATGATTTCTTTGCTTCGGTGTTTACTGAAGAAGATGTTGGGGAGGTACCCGTACTGGAGAAGGTTTTCATGGGCAAAGATTCAGATGGACTGAATCAAATCACAGTGAACCTAGAAGATGTGGTAGATCTGATTGACAAACTGAAGAGTAGTAAATCACCTGGACCGGATGGTATACACCCCAGAGTTCTGAAGGAACTAAAAAATGAAATTTCAGACCTATTAGTAAAAATTTGTAACCTATCATTAAAATCATCCATTGTACCTGAAGACTGGAGGATAGCTAATGTAACCCCAATATTTAAAAAGGGCTCCAGGGGCAATCTGGGAAACTACAGACCGGTTAGCTTGACTTCAGTGCCATGAAAAATAGTGGAAAGTGTTCTAAACATCAAAATCACAGAACATATAGAAATACATGGTTTAATGGAACAAAGTCAGCATGGCTTTACCCAAGGCAAGTCTTGCCTCACAAATCTGCTTCACTTTTTTGAAGGAGTTAATAAACATGTGGATAAAGGTGAACCAGTAGATGTAGTACACTTGGATTTTCAGAAGGCGTTTGACAAAGTTCCTCATGAGAGGCTTCCAGGAAAAGTAAAAAGTCATGGGATAGGTGGTGATGTCCTTTCGTGGATTACAAACTGGCTAAAAGACAGAAAACAGAGAGTAGGATTAAATGGACAATTTTCTCAGTGGAAGGGAGTGGGCAGTGGAGTGCCTCAGGGATCTGTATTGGGACCCTTACTTTTCAATATATTTATAAATGATCTGGAAAGAAATACGACGAGTGAGATAATCAAATTTGCAGATGATACAAAATTGTTCAGAGTAGTTAAATCACAAGCACATTGTGATAAATTGCAGGAAGACCTTGTAAGACTGGAAAATTGGGCATCAAAATGGCAGATGAAATTTAATGTGGATAAGGGCAAGGTGATGCATATAGGGAAAAATAACCCATGCTATAGTTACACAATGTTAGGTTCTATATTGGCTGCTACAACCCAAGAAAGAGATCTGGGCATCATAATGGATAACACATTGAAATTATCAATTCAGTGTGCTACGGCAGTCAAAAAAGCAAACAGAATGTTGGGAATTATTAGAAAGGGAATGCTGAATAAAACGTAAAATGTCATAATGCCTCTGTATCGCTCCATGGTGAGACCACACCTTGAATACTGTGTACAATTCTGGTCGCCGCATCTCAAAAAAGATATAATTGCGATGGCGAAGGTACAGAGAAGGGCTACCAAAATGATAAGGGGAATGGAACAGCTCCCCTATGAGGAAAGACTAAAGAGGTTAGGACTTTTCAGCTTGGAGAAGAGACGGCTGAGGGGGGATATGATAGAGGTGTTTAAAATCATGAGAGGTCTAGAACGGGTAGATGTGAATTGGTTATTTACTCTTTCGGATAATAGAAAGACTAGAGGGCACTCCATGAAGTTAGCATGTGGCACATTTAAAACTAATCGGAGAAAGTTCTTTTTTACTCAATGCACAATTAAACTCTGGAATTTGTTGCCAGAGGATGTGGTTAGTGCAGTTAGTATAGCTGTGTTTAAAAAAGGATTGGATAAGTTATTGGAGGAGAAGTCCATTACCTGCTATTAATTAAGTTGACTTAGAAAATAGCCACTGCTATTACTAGCAACGGTAACATGGAATAGACTTAGTTTTTGGGTACTTGCCAGGTTCTTATGGCCTGGTTTGGCCACTGTTGGAAACAGGATGCTGGGCTTGATGGACCCTTGGTCTGACCCAGTATGGCTTATTCTTATGTTCTTATGCTCCTCTTCTGTTTTGTTGATTTTGACTGTTTAATGTTTGCTATGCATGTGCTCCTCTTCTCTTTTGTTGATTTTCACTCTTTATTGTATGCTCTGCATGTGCTCCTCTTCCTTTGGGGTCATTCTGTTCTTGATTATCGCTCCATTCATTGATCCCTTTCCTCCATTTTTTTTTCTCCTATTCAGACAATCATGCCAGGAAAACATTCCATTGCACGGGTAGAGGCAGAGTCCGGAGATCGGCAACCGCTGGAAGGCACTAGTTCAGGCTGTTGCTTGATGCTGTCCATGGGCCTCTCTTGTTTCTGGTTCAATATTTTTTTCATTAATTCTGCTTCTGTCAAATTCTGTCATGCTGTCTCTCCATTCATTCTTCTTTGTTTTTCCCATTCAGGCATTATCATGGCTGGAAAACGTACTATTGCACAGGTTGAGGCAGAGTACGGTGAACAGGAAGGCACACGTTCTAGCCAGCCATCCAAAAAGTGAACCCGCAATGCTCGCTTCATGGATGAAGAAAAGGAGTTATTGTGCCGTGCTGTCTGTGACAAATATAAAGTTCTCTTCCAGTCCAAGGTTTCTTGATCCACGAAGAAACGGATTTGGGAGAAGATCGCGCAGCATGTGAGCTCCCTTTCTGTCATGCCCAGGGACGTAAAACAGGTAGAGCACCGATGGCATGACACTAGAAAAGAGGTAAAAGAAAAGGCTGCCAAAATTGACGCGGCAGCAAAGAGGACCGCAAGAGGACCACATTGTAATATTGTGTTGACACCTGTGGAGGAGCTGGTTCTCAGTACTGTGAGGCCAGAGGTCGTCGTCAGCGTGCACACACAGTTCGGCACTGACACAGGGGCAAGTCGAGTGGCAGTATTTTCTTTAGGGCCCCAATCAGGTTACTAATGCTAGTTGTGCTGTCTTTCTGGTCTAGCCTCCGATTGGCTACAAATCCCAACAGTAATGCGTTATGATTGGCTGAATTTTTATGCGCCAAATTTGTGTTGTTCTTTAAATGCCGAGCAGTGCTGGCATTACGTGCTCTCCTTGCACAAAACTACACTAAGAATTAAAGGTACGTTCCGTGGCGATTTTGATAGACACCCGACCGGGGCAAATAGGAGTGTTTATTATGAATTGTTCAGTGATATATGGTTCAAACTTTTAAAATTTGTTAATTTGCTTAAAAGATATATTATTGTTGACATGTACTTGCATTGAATTTTCATGTTATAATTCTAATGAGATTCGTAAACAATTTTTGGTTTTAGTATTAATCTCTGACGCACACCCGACCGGCGATTACAGTAGCCTTTTGATCTAACTTAATTGAATTCGCTGAGCATGTCACGAACGCTACCTTGGAATGGTGTATTATTGTTTATTAATCGTCATTTCTCTTTAATTTTTCTGTTAATAACAAAATCCATCATTAATGTATACTGTACACTTATATAGGCGTTCATTCTTTATTTTTGAAGTTTGAGTGCACATACTGTAAGAAATGTTTTGGCGCCAAATATATTTTCTGTCCATTTAAACGCTGCGGTCTGTAAACACTGTTTTTGCTTTTTGTGGATTAAAGATAGAATTTAATATAGAGTTTCCTACACATATATTATGTTGAAATTGATGATATTCATTGGATCCTTGTTCTGTATCAAGTCCCGTGTTTATTTGATTTGAATTATTTTGTTTTGTTTTATAGCTTTGAATATCGCTAAAAACTATTGTCCCTCCCGACGCAGCCGCGTTTGGTGAAACACAGGTCCGTGTCGGGGGACCCCTGGTGTTTGAAACATTGTGCCTCTTTAAGCAGTGGAGTATGCCGTGATAATGAATTAAAGATTCTTCTTCATGAAATTTGAAGTATGGGACTGATTTCATATTTCTGCATTTCCCTTGATGCTTGGATAATATAATTAGAGTGCAGTGCCTGCTCCTCTACTATGTTTAAATTGCTAACATCTCAAAATAATTTTTTTTTTACCTTTGTTGTCTGAACTTTGTATTTTTCTAATTAGTTGGTCCTGGTCTCTCTTTCCTATATTTTCCCTTGTCGCTCATTTCCTAATTTCTTTTCAGTGTCTCTCTTCTACTACTGCCTTCTTCCCTTCCACACAAATAGACACACACACATGCTTTCTCTCACAAACCCCTCACACACTCAAGCTCTCACTCTCATATGTTCTCTCCCCACACACACAAGCTCTCACTTTCTTACCCCTACCCAGGCTCTCATTCTTATGCACACACAGACGCAGATTCCCTTTCCCACCCATACACCCAAGCTCCCATTCTCACCCACACACAAACCCAGGCTCCCATTCTCACCCACACATTCACACATTCAAGCACCCATTCTCACCCAACATTCAAGCTCCCATTCTCACCCATACACAAACCCAGACTCCTATTCTCACCCACACACATACCCAGGCTCCCATTCTTATCCACACATACACATTCAAGCCTGCGCACAGCTCCCCCCCCCCCCTCCCAAAGCAGGAAGATCAGTTGGCCTATCCTGCTGCTGCTGGCCTCCTGCTATCTTTGGGCTGCATAGCCCACTGTTATTGTTTGGGATAGTTGTGGGTGGATCCTTGGCCCGGTGGCAGATGACCACGACCCCGGGGGAAGATCCAGAGAGGGACCACCGGTCAGGCTCAGAGTTTGGAGACAGACACACACTAGTTCTTTTATTAAACAGTATATTGAACCACCAGAGGTGGCAGTAGTGAGCTGGAAGCATCCAGCTAGGCTGTAGTCCCTCAGATACTGGAACAGCGATCCCAGGATGGCAGAGCTGTAGAGAAACTAAGTATAGTGAGTAGGCAGGGTATGCAGCGTTCAGAAATAGAACCTTGATGGTAACACTCACACAATAGTCTCTTGAAGCAGCCCAAGAGCTGGAATGGATTAGGCCCTCAAAGAGCGAGTACCTGGTTCCAGGGAAAGCTCTGAGAGAAGGATGGTAACTCACTGATGTTGTAGGCAGCGATGACTTCTTGGCAAAAGTGGTATTCAGAAGCAGGTCCGAGAACATGGACCCTCGAGGAGCGAGTACCGGTTCCAGACTGCAACCTGAAAGGCAAAAGAGAAACGAGGCCCTCGAGGAGTGGGTAGCCCTGGTATATCCGAGGAGGCAGAGTAGCCAGGAGCGTAAGAAACTTTCCTTGCTAACTCGATTAGTTAGCGAATAAAGAGATCTTAAATATCTGGTGCGGATGACATCATCTCAGGGGGACGCCCCTGAGGTTCGTGCCACTGCTGATACTTGAGTCAGGGCCACGCCGCACGTGCGCCCTTAGGCTTCTGGGAAACATGGCAGAGTGCAGCTTCTTGCCGGTCCGGGGACGCTGGAGGACGGCGGCAAGATGACGCCGTGGCAGTCAAACATCCAACAAGCAAAGAGGGAGTCGCCACAGAGGTAAGGTGGGCTGGGTGGAGACGTCGGGCAGTGACGGTTGCAACAGTACCCCCCTTCAAAGGGCGATTTCCTCTTCAGGTACCAAGCTTGGGTTTTGAAGGATGTGCGATGTAGAACTGATGAAGCATCTCTTTGTCCAGGATATTGGTCTGAGGCTCCCAAGAATTTTCTTCGGGGCCAAAACCTTCCCATTTCAGAAGGTATTCAAAAGTATTGCCTCTTTTACGAACATCCAGAATCTCTTCGACTTGGAATTCTAAGTCTTCTTCTGCATTGATGACAGGTGGGTCTTGAGATTTGGAAGAGAATTCGCTGAGAATGAGCGGTTTCAGAAGTGAAACGTGGAAAGCATTATGAATATCAGCAGCAGTGGATTGAGCTGCTTGGGACGTCACCGAGCTTCAGTGGAAATGGCGGTGCTGGGAACATCCAAAACCCACCTCAAATGGTGACTCAGTAGTGGATCTTTCAATTTGATGAGGGGACTCCGCCTATCTTCCACTAGACGTCTGAGAATGAAGTTGCCTCCTGCCCCTGAGTCCACTAGGGCAGGAGTCTGAACTGTGACTGGTCCGTAGGCCAAGGAGACTGGGAGAGAGAGCGGAGGAGAGGGCACAGTATGGCCCAAGAACAGTCCTCCTGCAGGACTTAGGCCTATCTGTTTTCTGGACGAATGGAGCATGTAGAGACATCATGGCTGGGCTGTCTACAGTACATGCAAAGGCTGTGCTTCTTCCAAAGTCTTCTTTCTTTGGAAGTCAAACATCCATGACCAAGTTGCATCTGTTCATCTTTATCAGCAGCAAGGATTCCTGGAACCATCCGAGGTGCAGACGCAGCACTAGCCTGTTTCGACCCAGGTAACACCTTAGGCCGGAGTTCCTTCACCTTGTCCCAGAGCTGGTGATCAATCCGAGTGGCCAAGGCTACTAAATCGTCCAGCGAGTCAGGTGTTTCACAAGCAGCCAGCTCGTCCTTTAAATGGGCATCCAGGCCTCTACAAAAGAAAGTCTTCAGACATTTGGGGTCCCAGCAGAGTTCCGCTGCAAGAGTCTTGAACTCTATGGCAAATTCAGCCAAAGATCTGTTGCCTTGCTTCAATTCAACCAAAGCAGAACCGGCTACAGAAGTTCGAGCAGGGTCTTCGAAAACGGATTTAAACAAGTCCATAAATCCTTCTATGTCCTGCAAAATGGGGTCCTTGTGTTCCCACAAGGTAGATACCCAAGACAAATCCCTACCATCCAGGTATGAAAGGATGTAGGTAGTCTTGGAGAGAGCCATAGGAAACAATGATGGCTATAAGGCAAAATGCATGCAGCACTGGTTTAGAAAGCCCCGGGTCTTCTGGATTTCTCCGGAAAAGCGGATTGGAGCCGCCAGTGGTACAGCAATCTTTAAAGTTACCTCCTGTAACTGACCTTCATGGTTGGAAACTGTGCCTTGAACCTTGTGTGTGTGTAGCTGATGAAACGCTGAAGTAAGTTTCTCCAAGGCGTCTTGCTGCTCCACAATGCGCTGGGCCAGGCCCAGAATGGCCTGCAAGGCATTGAGTTGTGCCGGATCCATGGAGTTAGCAATCTGTTATTGTTTGGGATAGTTGTGGGTGGATCCTTGGGCTGGTGGCAGATGATCACGTCCCCGGGGGAAGATCCCGAGAGGGACCACCGGTCAGACTCAGAGTTTGGAGACACACACACTAGTTCTTTTATTAAACAGTATATTGAACCACCAGAGGTGGCAGTAGTGAGCTGGAAGCGCCCGGCTGGGCTGTAGTCCCTCAGATACTGGAACAGCGATCCCAGGATGGCAGAGCTGTAGAGAAACTAAGTATAGTGAGTAGGCAGGGTATGCAGAGTTCAGGAATAGAACCTTGATGGTAACACTCACACAATAGTCTCTTGAAGCAGCCCAAGAGCTGGAATGGATTAGGCCCTGGAGGAGTGAGTACCTGGTTCCAGGGAAAGCTCTGAGAGAAGGATGGTAACTCACTGTTGTAGGCAGCGATGACTTCCTGGCAGAAGTGGTATTCAGAAGCAGGTCCGAAAATGTGGGCTCTTGAGGAGCGAGTACCAGTTCCAGACTGCGACCTGAAAGGCAAAAGAGAAACGAGGCCCCCGAGGAGCGGATACCCCTGGTAAGTCTGAGGAGGCAGAGTAGCTAGGAGCGCAAGAAACTTTCCTTGCTAACTCGATTAGTTAGCGAATACAGAGACCTTAAATATCCGGTGCGTATGACGTCATCTCAGGGGGACGCCCCTGAGGTTCGTGCCACTGCTGGTTCTTGAGTCAGGGCCACGCCGCACGTGCGCCCTTAGGCTTCTGGGAAACATGGCAGAGTGCAGCTTCTTGCCGGTCCGGGGACGCCGGAGGAGGGTGGCAAGATGACGCCGCGGCAGCCAAACATCCACCAAGCAAAGAGGGAGTCGCCACAGAGGTAAGGTGGGCAGGGTGGAGAAGTCGGGCAGCGACGGTTGCAACACCCACCAATCTTCCTGCTTGGAGGGAGGGAGCAGAAGCTGAGCGCGGTGCTTCCGCCCCCCCCCCCCCAAGCAGGGAGATCGATGGGCCGTATGGCAGCAGGAGAAGCCGTGGGCCATCTGCAGAACCTATACAGCCACCGACCCGCAGCCTCTCCTGCTGCCACCAGCCCGCCGCTTCCCCATGTGTGGTACTCCGTTACTGTGCAAATGCACGGAATGGCACACCTGGTCGCGCAGGGCCTGGGTCCTCCTCTTTGCCATCGTGGGGATGGGATCCCGTGATGGCCTTGCAGTTCCGGTGCTTCTCTTCCAGTTCCAGTTGGGTGGGCCTGGGTCCAAATTGGGTGGGCAACTGCCCATCTAGGCCCACCCGTGGCTATGCCACTGGTTAAGGGTAGTAACTGCTATTCCGAGCAGGTTACTCCCATGCCTCATGTTAAGGATAGCAATATTTACAATAAAAACCAAGCAACTGTCTAATCCATAACAATTTATTGCTAGCAACATTTTTATGTGGTGAACAAGCTTCCTAATAATTCCTAGAATGCTGCTGAATGTGTTTTGCTTTCGGTCTTTATCCCTAATGTCAATGTATCAAGACCCCAGACAGTAAAAGTCGGGGCCCAGCGTTGACTGTCATCAAAATTCAATACCCTTTTTAACTCCCACCATCAAAGCATAGAGTGATATTACAGTTGTGTCAAAAGCATTAGAAGAGGACCGGAAGACTCATCTGCATACTGCTCCCAGCATCCCCCGGGAGAGGAGTCCAGAGGTCACCGCAAGCGATCCAGGGATTGACTTCCACAGTCCCAGCTTCCAGAGGCCCCGCACCCTTTGCAGTAGAGGAGGACCGGAAGGCTCATCTGCATACTGCTCCTAGCATCCCCCAGGAGAGGACTCCAGAGTTCACAGAGAGTGATCCAGGTTTCGAACTCAACAGCCCCAGCTTCTAGAAGCCCCGCACCCTTTGCATTAGAAGAAGACCAAAAGTGCATGCCTAACAGTGTGCGAATCTCAAACCTCTCAATCCATTGAGAGATGATTAGTTTAATGGTGGTTGAAGTGGATTGGTAAGAATAGTTTTGGGAAATCTTAGGACTTAAAGTTTGGAGAGAGGTGAAATAGTGGGATATAGTTTTTAGAGTTTGTGTGTGTCTGAGATAATAAACAAGCCAAAGGGAGTTAATTCGTCTGTCTTTCCCTCCCTTCCACCCCTAGCTCATCCCTTGATTTAAAAGTGAGAGACACTTTCCAGGTGATGTGTTGTCCTCTCGCACTGAGGATGAGTCTCCCAGAGCCCACTGTTATCCAATTATTCCTAGGTTTCTGAATCCTGTGAGAGTGAGGGAAATTGGACGCTTCCTTGTAACATGTCCTGTTCTATCAGAGCCCACTGTAAACCATTTTTTTTGCTGGGTTTCTGGATCCTCTGTGGGAGTTGGGAGAGAGATTCTCGATGGTGCAAAGAAGGGAAGGTAAATTGAATCCTGGATAATTCCTCTCTCAGATGAATTGACTCCTTTTTCATTGCAGATAGCTGAATACAAAATGGTCACTCCTTGAATCTCCAAATGATAGGTCTTGGGACATAAGCACCACAATTGTTGCACTGAATGAAATACTTTTTTAAAATAATTACTAATGAATCCCTTAAAATCCTATAATTAAGCTATGGTAAAATGTATGCTCTAGAAAAAAGATTTTTAATAGGTATTTGAAATAAAGAAGTAAAGATATGAAAAACAAGCCAGTAACAATTAATAGGCAGAATCTGAAAGCAAAAGTTTACAAACAATATGATAGTTTAAGTTTCTATTATCTGAGCTGAAAGGACCCACTAGGTAATAGGAAATTATGATAATTTTGCCTCTCCTCTTCTGCCTGTGGAGAGGTTTTTTTTGTACGTTTGGAATGATAATCTCTTTTTGTTCTTACCATTTCTACTTCCTCCTTAGAGATCTATATTGATCTGTTTCACTTTTTTCCTTTGCTGACCTGCCTTACACAGAGATTTGATGCCTTCTCTTTTTGTTCCCTTTTATTGTTGAGCAAAGGTTTTTCCCTGCCATTCAGCTCTTGGAGGCCCAATAAGTCTTGCTCAATACTATTACTTATTCTTTTGAATTTAGGCCTCCTGAAGTCCAGGACCTGTTGCAACCGCAGCCTTCAGCTGATGTTGAGAGCATGGAGGCGTGGTTGCTAGCTCATGGGAGAGCGTGAGCCCCTGAACCACGGCATGACTCAGGGAGGAGCCCTAGGGCACACTGTGGGAGGTGAGAGCATGCAAGTACGGGCAAAGCAAGAACAAAGCAGGACTGAAACCAAGGCAAGGAACTTCAGAGCAGGAAGAAGGCAGGATCAGCCCTCCGCTGAACCTACATGCACCAGTGTGACCCAGCAATGCAATGCTGGTCACAAGAGTAGCCCTCTGGCCACTCGGTAGCCCTTTTGGACCCACCACTTGGGAAAGATAAGTGCGTGAGGCCAGACGGAGGCTGAGGGTAGGAACAATACAAGACAGGAACTCAGGAACTAGGAAGACTCAGACGAAGACTCAGGTTACTCGGAAGACTCAGCTGAAGACTTGGATACTCAGGAGACTCGACGAAGACTTGGATACACAGGAGACTCAGACAAGGATTCAGGTTACTCAGAAGACTCGGACAAGGATTCGGGTTACTCAGATTGTCTCAGGCAAGGATTCAGGATTCAGATGAAAATACTGGGTGAAAACTGCATTGCAGCGTGCCCTACACAGCCGACTGGTCGCGGACCACGCTGAACACAAAGCAGACTCCAGGCTAGCAAGTGGAACTTGAGACTGGAACATGATGGAAATTCAGTAGAGGCCTGCACGGGGCGCACCCTACACAGCCACCTGTGGCTGGTCATGGACCATGCTAAAGCAGAGCAGGTTCTGGCAGAGTCTTAGGCATGGACGGAAGCAGACACAAGGGACTCCAAAGTCCGGGACAGGATTCAAGACTCAGGATTCAAGACTCGGGATTCTCAGAAGCAAGGCATTAAAAACAGAAGTCTCTTGGAGGCTTGCGCTGCAGACGAGAAGGCCTTGTACCACAAAGCGCCCTACACAGCCCCCCCATGGGCTGGTCACAGACCACGACGGTGGCATGCCAGGAAAGGTGGACGCAAGGAATCTGGGAACTGGTTGCAGAGGCGAAGACGAAGACATCAGGACCAGGACATCAGGAACACAGAACATATGGAACATCAGGACTTTCAGGAACATCAGGACATGGAACAGATGACGAAGGAGCTCCGATGGAGAACAAGATCAGGAACATCAGGATGAGGAGCCCAAGAACACAGAACGAAGAGCCATTTATATAAGTGAAGACCATGGAGGACGTTGATCCGGCGAGGAAGAACATGGGACCCGGATACGAAGACCCTGAGGAACAGGAACTGAGCCCTTTTATAGAGCTGAAGCAGGAAGTTGAAGAAAGACTGGCTTCCGGTGGGGCCGGGGCTTTTCCCACTGCTGGCCCTTTAAATACAAAGAATAGGTGCGTGCCAGCACCTAGAGGAGGGCCCAGGGAGTGGAGCAGGACCACGGACAGTGGCGTCCCTGCCACATGGATGGAGGAGCAGGGCCCTGATGGTGGCACTAGGCCGCGAAGACAGGTGGACCTGGAGGCAGCTTCCTGTCGCAAAGAGGCTTCCCTGCCGCAGACGTGGAGTCAGCAGGAGCGGCTTCCCAGCTGCGAAGAGGAGGTCCCAGCAGTGGCTCAGGGCTGCAAGGAGCAGTGTTTCGGTGGTGGCTTTCTGCCGCTTAGGAGGTCTGACAGCGGCACTCAAGCCGCAAAGAGGAGGACCGACAGCGGCACTAGGGCCGCAAGGAAGGTGTCTGCGGCATCCGGCCGCGCAGGCAAGGCCCCGGGGAGAGGTCCAGCAGCAGCGGTGAGTAGTGGAGAGGCCTGCTCGTGGGATGGGCTCGATTAAATGCTTTTTAAAATCAGGTCCTAAATGTGTAAATATGACAAAAGGTAACACTGAATCAAATCAAACTGGTATCAGAACAGTAATAATGCATGTAAACTTTATCTCATTGTCTCTTGCCTGCGATGGGCTTCAGGCAATTTCAGAGACGCTAATGCAAATCATTTAGCAGAGTGATTTTTTTATGTTTGTGGTGCTCATAAAAATATATCACTTGGTATATCTCGTGAAACAAATCATCAAGGCACTTTCAAAAAATGTTTGACTTAGCTTGTGAATCAGATCATCTAGATGCTTTTAAATCAAAAGCTTTCCATTTATTCAGGTGCCCACTATTTCATTTTCCATATGTAGACAAGAATGCAGTACCCCGGGCAATACTTTTCAGCTACAGCTCGAGCTGATGAGGCTAGGGAGGAAGTCACAAACCTAAACCAAGGACACCAAAAGCTACCAGACACACCACATTGCCCTAAGACTTTTCCTGTATCTTTAACTTTCTTCCCATCACCTAATAAGAATTAGTCTGTTTCAGTAACTGCTGAAGAATGGATATAAAAGGCTAAAAGCAAGTGTGATGACATCCAGGAGCCCACAAGAAAGAAGAAATGATTTATCAAGGGGATCTGATGCCTTGGCTACGAGGGGGGGAAGGAGTTATTCTTAGGGTTCAAGGGCAGGTTGAATCAAGCAAGCCACCCCAAGTGATAATCTGTGTAATCAAATAGTCACAAAGAAAAACAATTAACTACAAAAGATAGGTGGAAACGTCTTAGAATTGCATTAAATAAATAGGTGCCATTGTCTACTAGTGCCATTATCTGCTGCGGTGGAAAAAAATGACTTGCAGATCAACCAGGGCACTGTACTACTGTAATTAGCATCTTGAAATCCCTTGTATACTAATACTATTTATCATTTCTAAAGCAGTGCTAGGCATAATACAGTGCTGTACTGATACACATGAGATGTCCCTGCTCAGAACAGATATACATAACAAACCAGAGTCTACGGGATGTGCATTTATTGTAGAGAAGCATTTACGATTTAAAAGCAGCCTTAAAAAGGTAGGGGGGGTTTAGACTGGATTTGAATATGGCCAGAGAGAGTGCGTGAGGCACCATCACAGAAAGTCTGTTCCAGGCATACAGCACGGCAAGGCAGAAAGCACAGTGTCAGGAATTGACAGCAGAGGAGAAGGGCACAGATAAGAGCGACTTGCTTGATAAACAGAATTCCCGAGTAAAAGTGTAGGGCAAGAGAAGAAAAAATAGGTAATGAGGAGCTGCAGATTGAATGCATTTGTAGGCAAGTAAGAGAAGCTTAAACTGTATATGGATTTGGAAGCAGAATAGGGAGTCAGTGTACTGACTTGAGAACAGGGGTTATAGCCTTGCATACTCTAACGTTTCAAACACAAATAATATTTTTTATTTATATTCCATCTTTTGTCACACTTCAAAGTGGATTGCATTCGGGTATTTCACACTTAGACACCTGAGGAGCTACTAATAAGCACTATATCTGCCTGCCTTGCAGTAGCTATAGTAATTTATAAAAGGTTAATGCAATTGAAATCTATGGACCTGAATATCATGGGTAGGATGTTTTTAAGCATACAAAGCCTGTAGAAGGACAGCCTTCCCAGAAGGGTACAACCCTCTGAGGGAGAGGCATATTATTCCCGATATTATTCGTAGAATGGCCAAGTCTGCATCTTCAAGTTTTCAAGCAAAAATCAGAAAATCTTCATGATTCTATTGGTATACTACCTGCTGAGTTCTTAAAGTAAAAAATATATATTTTTGCTAGTACTGCTGTGCTTCTAAAGTAGCACTCAGCAGCTGATCCTCTGACTTGTCTTTGAAGAGAAACTTAGAGGGAGAGTGCAATAGAGATGGCATTTTTTTTTTGAATCGTTAATTCTTGGACTGGGTCTCCATTATTTTGTTTCCTCGGTCCAATTTTAATAAATAAAAATAAACTGGGCTGCTGCCACATTCCCTTTTTCCTCTTACATGCTGCAAATGTAGCATTTGCATTAAGTAGGAGGTACCTCTGCCATAAAGCAACAGCACTAGCTCTTCTCCTTCTCCTACGCTTGTTTCCCACTCATCTTCAAAATCTTAATTTTCCTGTTCTATGGCTCTAATGTGCCTTCCTTTGGTCTTATTCCTAAGTCTCCTTTCCTTTATGGCCCCAATATATTTTGACCTTATATGTTTTCATGCTTATTTGCAAGAAAATGTGGTAGCCAATGCTTTGGCCACATCTAGTATTGGAAAAATTCTTTGAGCCCTCCCTTCAGCAGTTCAGACTGTGCTCCTTTCGTACATCTATAAGAGTGTGAGGCTATCCTTGAGTTCTGATAGGCAGCCCTCCCCTTTACTTAGATTCATTGCAATGAGCGGGGCTAAGCGGCTGGAACTAGTTCAACCCTTTAAAAACGGTCTCCTTGGCAAATGAATTGAAAAGTAAGATTAAAAAAAAGGGGGGGGGGGGGGAGTGAGGGAATCTTCATGGCTTTGTTTTAACCTTGAATTTAATGATCTAAATAATACCTTAAAAAGATCACCCTCTTTCCCATGACCCTAAATCCGTCTTTCTTTAATTCCCCACCTCCATCCCCTTTATTTCTCATTCCAGTAGTACCTAGCATTGGTTTTTCCTAATAAATACTAAATCCTACTTTCTTCCTAACTTTGTTTTGATAAATTACTTTTGACAATAATTTTGGGCATCCCCCATTGAGTCCAGGGCTCCCCCACTCAGCTGGTGCTATTCTTTTCTATTCTTTCCAGTGCACAGTGCACTTTGGTTGGGTTTGGGCCCAGAGGCTCTGCCCCTTTGATGGCATCAGATGCACTAACCGGGCGGCTTTGAAGAAAGCCGTGTTTGTAGAGATGTTGTAACCTTTTCAGTGAGGGGGAGGACCGTGCTTTTCCTTTGCAGGTCCCCCATCCCAACTGATGCTATTTTTTTTCTACTCTTTCCAGTGTACACTTTAGTGGGGCCTAGGCCAGGATACCCTGTCCCTTTGATGAGCATAGATGCACCGGCCCTATGGTTTTGAAGAGAGCCGCACAATGGTGGGGTGCTGTCAAGGGTGAAGGGGTGCACAAAGGGACTTGTCTTTTGTGCATGCTTTCATCTGGGCTTGAGGTGGTTGAAGGGAGAAAGTTATTGGAGGACTGTTTAAGGGGATAGGCCTGTGTTTGTATGAGTGAAGTGAGGGGGGTAACTGGATCAGACACAATAGGATTAAACTATGTATTGGCAGTTAGTGCAAGCAATATCTGCAGTTTGGAATAGGACTCAAAGTAAATATCTATGAGGGAGATGTTGTTTGCTCTCTATTCCAGTGACTCATGCTTTTGAGTTTAATAAGGGGAAGAGTAGGAGCGTTAGTCAATCCTTACATATGAAAGAGTTAAATGTTCGATCAGCTAGGAGCAAGACCCAGATTATTATTGATATTATTGACCCAGGAATGGATGTTCTTTGCTTAACTGATATCTGGATAGGAGATGAGGACTCAGTTACTTTAGCTATTCTGGATATGCTTTTCCCCAGAAGTCAAGGACACTGAAACAAGGAGGTGGGGTAGCTGTAATTTATCATCAATCTTTACAGGAACAAGCATAGGTCCTTTTGTAAAATTCTTTAGCAGATTGTCTGCTGGTCAAGCCAGGGTAAATTTCTTACTGATTTATCATCCACCTTCACGGGACCAGCTTTTTAACGAGCTAAGAGAAATGATTTCTGATGTTAAGGAGGTTAATATTCAAAGCCATTTAGATGGATAACTCACAACTCACAAGTTATCCATCTAACTTATAAGTTATCAGTCTAACTCCATGTTATCCAAGCTATCCATTTAACTCCAAGATAGTCATCTAACTCCAAGTTAGCCATTTAAATGTTTAGTTTTGAATATTGACCTCTGTATGACCTGATATATTGCTAATGGGAGACTTCAATGTTCATGTGGATCTGCCCAGAAAGGGGACTGAGAAGGGACTTTTTATCAGCAATGACAGATCTTGGACTATGTTACTAATAGATGTCCATTCACATAAGGTGGGCCATTGTATAGATAGGGTTTTTTCTTCAGAGAAGGGTTTTATTTATTTGTATGGAGTTGATGGCTCCTCTGCAATTAGTATAGTCAGAACATCCTCTGGTGCAATATTATTTAATGGGAGAAGTTCAGTTGGTTTCATTACAGAAAGAAAAAGTGGTAGCTAGAGACTGGAAGGGTGTGAACTGCTCGGAATTAGCGTCTTGTCTAGAGATCTTTGCTGCTGGTTCATCGATTGAACCATTAGATAAGCAAGTACAGTACTTGATTGGAATATGCAATTGCAGGAGGTGGCAAATTGGCTCACCTCTCTGAGGACTGTAGAAATAATAGGTATGGCATTTAGAGAGGTGATGGAGAAGAAACCAAACTAGTGACAGCTTTAAGTATGCTGATTAAACAGTATAAAGATCTCATGAAGAAAACAAAAAGATTTGTTGCTGACCAATTGAATAAGACTAAGAACAAACCCCAAAAGTTTTTCCAGGTAAACACCTGACTGGATGTTAAGAAAATAACTTACAAAAGGGGGGTTTCTAACATTATCAGTGAATCCTTGGCTCAATCTTTTGAATCTAAAATTTGGTTCTTACAAGAATCTTGGGAGTAACTAGCAATCAAGTAGTAGAGCCAGGCTAGGGGTGCATCCTTTTAATAGGAATGATCTGCAAATTTACAGGTCCTTAGAGATTCAATCCTGAATATGTTAGAAATATCAGAGGTGGGAATGGGAGGAAAAGAAGAAGGGATTTTTTCAGAATTTGCTAGGGTTTCTCAGGTTTATTTGTCAAAAATATTAGGATTGGTCAGCATACACTGTATTTGGCTTGACCCAATACCACCAAAGTTGTTAAATAAGAAAAAAGCTAGGTCTGTTACCATGTTTAGTTTTACCTTCAAGCAGGTAGAGTGTCAGAAGCGCTTAAAATGTTTAGACAATTTTAAAATATTAAAATATTTAAAATGTTAATGATCCAGTACACTATTGATTGGTGTCTACTTTGCCTTAACTGGTGAAAGTTATTGAGAATTATCTGGATGAGATTCAAGCCTATGATCCTCACCAGATATGTTTCTGGAAGGGACATGGAAGAGAATCAGCTCTTTTGAGTATGATTAGTGAGATCCGCGTTTGAGCTGATAAAGATTTAGATGCCCTCATCATTATGCTTGAACTTACTGCTGCATTGAAATCGTCGACTCAATCTGCTGCGGCTGTCAAAAAAGCAAACAGAATATTTGGAATTATTAGAAAGGGAATGGTGAATAAAACGGAAAATGTCATAATGCCTCTGTATCACTCCATGATGAGACCACACCTTGAATACTGTGTACAATTCTGGTCACCATATCTCAAAAAAGATATGGAGAAGGTACAGAGAAGGGCAACCAAAATGATAAAGGGGATGGAACAGCTCCCCTATGAGGAAAGACTAAAGAGGTTAGGGCTGTTCAACTTGGAGAAGAGACATCTGAGGGGGGATATGATAGAGGTGTTTAAAATCATGAGAGGTCTAGAACAGGTAAATGTGAATCAGTTATTTACTCTTTTGGATAATATAGAAACATAGAAACATAGAAATGACGGCAGAAGAAGACCAAACGGCCCATCCAGTCTGCCCAGCAAGCTTCACACATTTTTTCTCTCATACTTATCTGTTTCTCTTAGCTCTTGGTTCTATTTCCCTTCCACCCCCACCATTAATGTAGAGAGCAGTGATGGAGCTGCATCCAAGTGAAATATCTAGCTTGATTAGTTAGGGGTAGTAGGGGTAGTAACCGCCGCAATAAGCAAGCTACACCCATGCTTATTTGTTTTACCCAGACTATGTTATACAGCCCTTATTGGTTGTTTTTCTTCTCCCCTGCCGTTGAAGCAGGGAGCTATGCTGGATATGTGTGAAGTATCAGTTTTTTTTCTCCCCTGCCGTTGAAGCAGAGAGCTATGCTGGATATGCGCGAAGTATGAGTTTTTCTTCTCTCCTGCCGTTGAAGCAGAGAGCTATGCTGGATATGCGTGAAGTATCAGTTTTTCTTCTCCCCTGCCATAGAAGGACTAGGGGGCACTCTATGAAGTTAGCATGTAGCACATTTAAAACTAATCAGAGAAAAATCTTTTTCACTCAATGCACAATTAAACTCTGGAATTTGTCGCCAGGGGATGTAGTTATTAGTTACTGTAACTGGGTTTAAAGAAGGTTTGGATAAGTTCTTGGAGGAGAGGTCCATTACCTGCTATTAATCAAGTTGAATTAGAAAATAGCCACTGCTATTACTAGCATCAGTAGCATGGGATATATTTTGTTTTTGGGTACTTGCCAGGTACTTGTAGGCTGGATTGGCCACTGTTAGAAACAGGATGCTGGGCTCTATGGACCCTTGGTCTGACCCATTATGGCAATTTCTCATGTTCTTAGTGAATCTTAGTATTCTCCTTGATCAATTGGCTTGCCTGGGGGTGGTTGCTGGTACAGTCTTAACTTGGTTTTGTGTGATAGATCTTATCATGTGTATTGCAACTCAGAATGTTCATCAGCCCACAAGGTTTGGTATTGTATGCCTGTATTATCACAATTGCTTTTTAATGATTACATGGCCCCATTAGCTGCTCTGATAGAAATGTTTTTATAGATTGTTATCTGTTCGCAGATGATTTGCAATTGATTATCTTTTTTGAAAAAAAATCAAGAACAGATAATGAACAGAGCAAATGTTTGTTTGAATGTAGTTGTAGGCTGGTTGACAACCTCTAGGCTCAAAATCAGCCCTTTAAAAATAGAGCATTGGTTGTCTAGAAGAGAAAAGTATTTGGGTCACCTACTGGTGTTAGAATAGATTCAGATAGTCCCTAAACAATATGAATGTATCCTTGGTGTTTTATTAGATAAGACGTTAACTATGCACAATCAAATTTCTATGGTGGTGAAATCTGCTTTCTTCTATCTGTGCCTTATTCTCCAGTTGCTACCATTATTCTCTGAGTCTGTTAATGGCAACTTAAATCTATATCTTGCTGATAAGCCACATTGATTACTTCTTCTCTTTATATAACGGGGGGGGGGGGGGGGGGGCATCTGTGGCTAATCTGTAATGTTTACAGCTTATCCAAAATACAGTGGCCCATTTACTACCTGGTAAGAAATAATGGGATTATATAACATCAGTCTTGGAAGAATTGCACTGGCTGCTGATCTAGTATAGGCTGAAGTTTAGAATTTTTGACAATAGCATACAAATGTCTGCATAGACTGGAGACCTCAACATTTGCAGAATGCCTTAATTTGGCATAAACCCTTATCAGCTCTCAGATCATCTTCCCAATTGTTCCTTTGCTTCTGTTTAACTATATGGGTTGAACTAGTAGCATGAGCTGTGTGGAAGTGGGGTGTTTTAAGTTGGATGGGCAGGATTTGCAGGGGAGAAGATGGGTGGAGGTGGGTTGTCATGTGTACTGGGTGCCAATAGAACAGAGACTACAATACAAAACCCTATGTACAATACATAAACTAATACACGACGAAAAGGCAGACTGAACACAGCACTACGGGTACATGTCCCACACAGAAACCTGAGATCAGCCAACAAAGCACTCCTAACCATTCCTTCAGTTAGGACAGCGTGACTAACCCAAGTTAGGGAAAGGGCATTATCATCAGCAGGCCCAACACTGTGGAACACAATGCCGCTAGAGGTCAGATTACAAAAAGACCTCAAAACCTTCAAAAAGAGTTTAAAAACCTGGCTTTTTGCCGCTGACTTTGCCTGTTGGAGCTAGCAGAAGCAGCTCTAATTTACCTTTTACATATTTGCCGCTGGACTCTGATGCCGGAGGGAGGAGTTACAGACGCCCATAAAACCGGCGTCTGTGCCATGAGACCCTGCCACTGACTTTGCCTGTTGGAGCTAGCAGAAGCAGCTCTAATTTACCTTTTACATATTTGCCGCTGGACTCTGACGCCGGAGGGAGGAGTTACAGATGCCCATAGAACCAGCGTCTGTACGGCGCGACATAGTCGTCGGCGAGCGGCTTTGCCTGGCTTAGCCTGGATTGCCAGGGATTGGCGGGGGAATATAACTCTTTGGATATCAGCGGCCAACGGAGCCTGGAGGAATTGATCTTGATTGTGTCAGCAAGAAGTCAGCTTCTAAGGTATATTTTAATTTCTTGAAATATCGTGGCTATATTTCCCTCTTGGTAATGCCACACACCAAGAGGAAAGCGAAAACAAGAGAGATTTCCTCCACACCAATAGTGAATGATAATCAGCCACGAATTCAGGACCTTTTTGCAAGAGCCATGTTGATAACACCAGGAAGTGAAGTCGCAGGAGAGTTGGGCCAGGAGCAGGGTCAAACTCCCCAGACTTATGAAACATCTTTGAGCCCTGGTGCCCCAGAAACACCTGAGCCTCCAACAGGAAGGAGAGGGGGAGAATTCAGTTTTGAGGATCCTAAGATAAATTTGGTTTTCTCACCAGTTTGTGATCAGAGGGGAGTAGAGTGTGTTAATCTCCCCCCCGGTGAACTCAGTAGTTCTGAGTTCTGGAGAGCAAATTGGTGGAATAAACGCACAACAATTACAACCTGAGGTAGCTCCTAGGGAGAAAGGAATGGAAGGAAGTCAAGGGGAATCGATGATTGACATGCCTATTATGCCTATTATGATGCCTAAGAAGTTTACTTTGGAGGAAATAGGAATTATTAGGGATGTGAATCATTTTTTGATGATTTAAAATATCGTCCGATATTTTTTAAATCGTCAAAAAATCGTTAAAGAGTGCAATACAATAGAAATTCCCCCGATTTATCGTGAAAAATCGTTAATTGGGTTTGTGTCCACTAATGGGAGTTATTTGGGGGAGGGCGGGAAAACCGGCACACCAAAACAACCCCTAAACCCACCCCAACCCTTTAAAACTAATCCCTTACCTTCCCCCACCCTCCCAAACCCCCCAAAACGTTTTAAAATCACCTGGTGGTCCAGTGGAAGCCCCGGGACCGATCGCCAGCTCTCGGGCCGTCGGCTGCCACTAATAAAAATGGCGCCGATGGCCCGATAAAAAAAAACCCAACCCGACTCTTTAAAACTGACCCCTTAGCCTCCCCCATGCTCCCAACCCCCCCAAAATGATTTAAAATTACCTGGTGGTCCAGTGGGGGCGCCGGGAGCGATCTCCCGCTCTCGGGCCATCGGCTGCCACTAATAAAAATGGCGCCGATGGCCCTTTGCCCTTACCATGTGACAGGGTATCCGTGCCATTGGCCAGCCCCTGTCACGTGGTAGGAGCACTGAATGGCCGGCGCCATCTTTAAAGATGGCACTGGCCATGCCCGCGCCATTTTTTAAATATTGCGCCGGCCATGCCCGTGCCATTTTTAAAGATGGCGCCAGCCATCCAGTGCTCCTACCATGTGACAGGGGCCGGCCAATGGCACAGATACCCTGTCACATGGTAAGGGCAAAGGGCCATCGGCGCCATTTTTATTCGCGCAGCCGACGGCCCCAAGAGCGGGAGATTGCTCCCTGCGCCCCCACTGGACCACCAGGTAATTTTAAAATGTTTTTGGGGGGTTGGGAGAGTGGGGGAGGCTAAGGGGTCAGTTTAAAAAGGGTCAGGGTAGGTTTTTTGTTTATCGGATTGGGCGCAGCCAATAAACAAAAAACCAATCAGGCTGGACGATAAAAATTAAAGATTTGAATTGGAACTGGAACTAAACCGATCCGATTCCGGTTCCGATTCACACCTCTAGGAATTATGATAATTTCCATGCAGAAATCGATAAATAATTTGGCTACAATGGTCCAGGATGTTCTGAATTATAATAAGATATTGCAGACAAAAGTTGAATAAATGGAAGGATCTGTTAATACTATGGGGGTGAGAATAGACAAGATTGAAAAAGTGCAAATAAATTTGATTAAATCTGAAAAGATTCAATCAGATAAATTAGAACAATTGGAAAATCAAATTAGAAAGTTTAATCTAAGAGTGTTAAATTTTCCTAAAACACATTTAATCTCGCCTAAAGAATTACCGGTATTCAAAAGTTATTTGATTAATGTTTTGAAATACACAGACATGGCTATACCTGTAATATCTAGAATCTACTATAATCTCTCAGCCCCAGAGAATGGGAAACATACAAGAACAACAACAACAGTGAGAGTTAAAAGAAAATGATTTAAATTTATCAGATTTCTTGGAAAAATCTTCTGAAATGGAAATAAGGGCTCTATTAATTGTGCAATTTGGCATTTATATCTGAGAGAGATACTGTCCTAAGACTTTATTTTAAATATCAAAACTCTAAATTCATGGTCAATTTATCAGGATGTTTCTTGATATTGCCCGAGATACTCAGTTAAGGAGAAAGGAGTTTTTAGTTTTTGTCTATGAGAGATAAGGTTGTACAAAGAGAGGCTAAATTTCTCTTAAGGTTTCCATTCTGTTGCATATTAATTTTTCAAAACTCTAGGTATGTGTTTAATCAACCTGATCAACTTTGTTCATACCTTGAGTCCTATTCCTAAATTCTTCATAGAATTAAATGGGGTTTAAAGAAGTAATATGTGGCATGGACACAAATTGTTATTAATTTGTTATAAGTAACTGCTCTAGTTTTTTCCTTTCCTCCAGTCTCTATAATTTTCCTATAATGGATTTCTAAGAGTTTCACAGTATGGAAAATAACTATATTGGATTTTTTGTTATTTCTTAATGTATTTGTATATGATGGATACATGCTGTGTAATGTCTTTTGAAAATGAAAAGTTAACAAAAATAAAATAATAAAAAAAAAAAAAACCTGGCTTTTTAAACAAGCTTTTTACAAAGAGAAAGGAGAATAGAAAGTATGCAGGATCAGGCAGAAGATCACCAGCAGACAGCACTGTTCTCAACATGTGCATTGTAGTAACTTACTAGTTTATCTCACGGCTAAATTAATAGAATTAAACAGAGCACGAGAATTATACCTGTAAATAAGTAACTTACATGTATATATGGTCAAGATTTACCTCATTCAACAATTACAATTTTTTTTACGACACGATTGTAACCGTATCTCTGGCACTTCTTAGAATTGGTACTATACCGTACACATTTAACAATTTTAATTTATGTGCCTGTACGTAAACCGTTGTGATGGTATATAACTTAACGACGTTATCGAAAAGATTTTAAATAAAATAAAATAAATGTGTATGTTTAGAGTAATTGGAATTTATTATGCCTCATTTTGAGGTGAATGTAGAATTGCAGGATATAAATAATAATAAATAATTACGTAAATGTTTAGAAATGTTTTGTCTCCAACATACTTTTTCAAAATGGTGGCCCAGAGAAGATGGGGCTCGGCTCTCAGAAGCATTGGCATGCGCTGGGGACAGGTAACCATAATTTTTATTAACATGATTCAATATATTTTTTTTAATGCAAAGAAAAGTAGAATTTTGCACACAAATAAGAAACACGAAATTAGTGGCAGTCAAGTGAACATGCTGCTAGGGAGATGTCACCTTCAAAGGCAATTAGATATTTGATAGTGAACGAGGCTCTGGTCTGTGTGCCTATGGAAAAGCTCTTAGCAATTGGGCCCTTAATTACAGAGATAGAAATGTCTTAGCCAAATGTCTTAGCCAAATGTCTCTCAATAGAAGGAGGCAATGTTTTCTTTAGAGCAGCAGAAATAATTACCATTTTATAGCTTCTTTTTCCCCCCCACTCCCCAAATAAATATATTAGATTTTACTGTAATATCAGCTGAAAAACGTTCCTCACCAGAATATTCAGATGCTGACAGCTGCTATTTACCTTGGAATTTAAGTACTCACAAATAACTTTGCGACATTGCCTTTGTCAATATCAGTCAGGTGCCTGGAACTGGAAAAAGAGGTCATGCACCGTGCTTTCCAAGAGCCTACAGGGGTGTGCTGGGCATTTCCAGGTATCTGCTGTTTGCTGGAAACTCAGTGGGGCAATAATCAAAGCTTGCTACATGGGTAAATTTGTATCTACCTGAGTAAAAATGAGCCTTTTGATTATTCCCCTCCCTCCACCCTTGGGTGGACAAAAGTATGCACACTGCTCCCAGCACATGCACTTTTAGACATGGGAAAAGTGGGCAGGGGAGTCAAAGTTCGCAAGGAGATTGCATTTTTAAATCTTTGTGTGTACCTTTTGCACCTGCTTCAATGCACTGAGATTTAAAAATGCAATCTACTCCTGCACAAAGTGCAGGGTCTTTGCACCTGTTTTGCACGCCATTGAGATTGTTTTCCTTTGAGTATCAGTTTGCAGTTCTGCAGATATTTTGTACCTGGTGGCCTGCAAAGAGGCTCATTATTGCCCTCTCAGATTACAATTTATGAGTCCTGACTGCACTGGAGGCTCCAGTGATTTGCAAAATGCAGGTGCTCAAAATGCTAGCCACTCTCACAGCATGCTCAGGCCTTGGAGATAAATTACACTTTAGTAAAATGAAACATGCAATGTGCACTTTGTCCCAGCATGTAAATGCACAGTAAACTGTATCATTTGCATTGCTGACATGGGTTTATAAATAAGCTTATTTAATATTTCATGTAGCACCACTGAACAGGCAAAGCAGAAAATAACAGAACAAGCACTCTTTCAGAGACAGGAACTAAAACCATACTCTGTTTTCTTACCTCCCATTGGCCCAGGATCTGGGGTCTCAATAATGTGCCTATATTTCCTGGTCCCTCTCATCTTCCTAATCCGTGCTGACAGAGGACCTGAACTGTCTGTAACCAGCTGAATCTAGAAAAGTTGCGCTGCTCTTTAGTACAGTGTTTATTCTGTGTATGCTTGTGAGGGTTCCTATGCTGAGCACTCTATCTCCCCATCACTCTGACCTCTGCCTCTGATGCACAGTGATGTTGGGCTTGTTATTCCAATGTTATCAGATTCCCCTCTGTAATGATTAATCCGCTCATTAAACTCACACTTGCCTTGTTCTAGTGAAACTAGTGCCGCTGGCCTGCCCCTGGCAATGTCAGTAAAAGGTTAAGCACTGGCACTCCCTCCCTCCCAGAGGAATATGCCAAGATCAGGACGAAGGCCTATGCCAGTCATGCAATCACGTACATCTGCCAGAGTTTCTAGCTGGGGCATCTTGAGGTTGTCATGTTCCCGCAGTGCCAGACATGTTAGAAAATGTACATTATTTCTATAGAAATAGGGAAATCCAGTGAGTAGGCCTTAGGGGGAAGAAACAAGAGTGGGAGGAATACCTTTGCAACAGAGTTCCGCATGTTTAGCAGGTCACATCCCCGGGGAATTAATTTCTTTCTTTGCCTCCTACCTCTGCTTCTCATCAGATCTAGGGACACAGGATGCTTTGTCTTATCTCATCTGAGAAAGGCTGCTGAACCAGTTCTGGATCTATTTCACCCATGGACTGGTAGCACATGACTTTTGGAAAGAAGAAAACAGGAAATCCACCTTATTTAGGGTGCAAGGGATATACAGTACTTTTTTCTCCCCACGATAACGAATGGTTTTTTCAAAGCTGGATCAGCAGTGTGTTTCTGTTTGGGTTATACCTTCCAACCAGCAGATGGAGACAGAGACTTTCAGATGGCTGTGAAATTGCTCCTATAAGCTCCTGTGCTGAACTCACCCTGCCAGTATTCTATGTAAAAGCTAAGATAAACATTTTTTAATACACTAAAACTTTCCCTCAACCCCCAATTAAAACCAGAGGGCTTCCATGGGAGAAACAAACAATAGAACAAGAAATGGAACAGATAAAAACCTTATCAAGGAATGCAGTGCACCGACTAGAGTATACAAGCAGTTTTCTGAAAATGAATCAGGAGAAACTCCTAATTATCTTCACAAATGATTTGAAATCCTTTTGTTTGAATTTCACACCCATTTACTCTAGGTGAATGAAACTCAAATGGAATTGTACTTTTTTTTTGTGTCAAAACATTTTATTGAGTAAACTACAATTTTCTATCTGATATACATGCCAAAGACTAAAAAAAAAAACAGAGCAAAGCAAAATGAAAATTACATTGCAAAATATATGGAAACAACATCACAATCCACACATGGCATATAAGTCAGTTTAGAGTTATAAAGATAAACAGCCATCCCACACTCTAGTGCCCTATCATTAAAAAAAAAATCTCAACTCCCCCTTTAAAAAAAAATCCCTTCCCCAGCCCCAACCATGGAATTCAATTTTTTAAACTCCTTTGAGGAAAGTGAAAATGAGACGTGTGCTGTACAGCTCCCTTCAGTAATACGACAAAACTAGATCTAGCCTTGCAAATCAACCATAAATAAGAATGATATCTGGCAAAGGCCGGTAGAAAGGAGTCCAGAGCTATCAGGTGTTTCATCAAAGGTGCTCGTCTGGCAGCTTCCCTAGGACATAAGACAAATAAAGCGGGAAATCTTCCAGCACTCAGCAACAGAAAGCAGCCTCCAGACATTTATGGAGGCCGTAACATGGCCACGTGAAACAACGAAGAGTGGGAGGTATTGAAAGCCAAAAGGAAGGAGCCTAGTAGTGGACTCGAGGCAGTTGTGGAGGGCAGAGAAAACTGCATTGAAGGGCAGGAGGGCGAAAGCAGCACAAAGCTGCCCTCTACCTCTTTGTCTGCAGAGGGCGCTGAAACTTGCAGGGGTTGACAGGCTAATAATATCAGTAACGGCATGCGTACAGAGGTCTATGGGAGAAACACTGGTGGTGCAGGGGTGGGAAATCTGGGGCGAGTTGGTAGATCGGCGGAAGCTTCAGCCTACGCCAACAGCACATCACTAAGACTGGTGGTAAGCCATTGTGATCAAACACGGGCAGAGAGAAGTAGCTACAAAATCGCTTGAGGGGAAACACTCAAAGCAGTGGTTCCCCAGCCTTTCAAGCTGGGGAACCACTCTCTTTGTTTGGTAGACCTGAATAAAGGGGGTCCCAACAGTTCCCAGGGATATGTCACCTATGTCCCAGATTCCCTCCCTTTTCTGCCACAACTCACAATTCACAGCCACCTTTATGCCGGAGTAACCACTGGTGGGAGGAGATATATAATCTCCAGGGCCTTTGGGTGCGGTAGGAAGTTTCAAAGCACTGACAGTCACTCTCAATTACTCTTCAAGCCTCAGTTCATAAATACTCACAGCAGGATGGATAATACTGGAGTTGAGGTCACCTTCGAAGACACAGCCCACAGTCCGTAGTGGGCTCAACAAAAATTGGTTTTTACTTCAACTAAAAAAAAAACTGAATCCATGCCAAAATGAAGAGCTCATCAAAATAAAAAAAGTAAATAATTCCAAGGTCTGCAGTTTATTTGTTCCCTATAGAGAATCTCCTCCTCTGATCTGAGTTAATATCCAATATGCCCTCCCTGCTTGAAGGGTGGGAAAATTCTCCTCTCTTATAATCATAACCAAAGGGAAAAATAGCGAAAAGAAGAAAAACGTAGCAGAACTTCTATTCAAAGCCAACAAGCTTGTTCCTCATTGTTAACTGAGCACAGGGGCAAACCACTGGAAAATCCAGCCCTTCCAGAAAAGGTGTGTAAAGACCTCTCACTGTCAGGAAATCGGTCTCAAAATCCACAAAAACTCTCAAATTCTCCAAAAACTCTCTCAGATTGCTTGGTGAGCCATGAGGCCTACCAGGAACTCCAGCTCAACTCCAAACTCCTCAGTCAAGATGGTCTCTGTTAGAGGGCTTCTCCTCCAAGTCGATCTTCAAGAGGTTGCTTTGAGCATGCTCAGCTAGTTTATAAAGGGCAAGACCCAACCCAAAAAAGGGGAAGGCCTAACCATGGGGAAGATGCCAAAGATGCAAAAACTTCCAAAGGAGTTGCAGCTAGAGAAAATTTAGTGGGGGGGTTTGCGAAGCTATCCTCACACCTACATTTTCAAAAATATTGTGTAGCCCCCAACCTCCACGGAACAGGCAGTGCAGCGATGGCTAGCACTCATTTGAACAAAAAAAGAGCTATGAAAGCACTGAAAGTCCCAGTAGTTTTTTACAATTTTGAAAACAAAGGAAAAGGGTGATGTGAGGGGGAGGGGGGTGGGTGGACGGGTAGAGAAATACATGAACTAATCACAATGAACTAGCTCCCTCTTTATTAAAATGCAGAAGAGAGAAGCTGGTGAGATGAGGGCACCTGGCTTGCAGGCTGATGTGATAATCTGTGCATTAATAAAAAAAAGTGCACTGGATTTCAGCGCGCCATTTTAATGCATAGATTAAAAGGTTTTTTTAAACTCCCGATGCAGTAAGCTAATGCTATGCTAATGCATCAGGAGTTTTTTCCTTGGCACCCCTGAACAGGTTTGAGGGTGCATTGGTTGGGATACACTGACTCAAAGAACAAGAAGAACCACTGATCTGCCATTAGCAGCAGCCAGCAGGGCTGGGTTTATCTTCAAGGCTCCCTTAGGCATGGGAGCGAGAAGAAAGGAATCCCCCCCCTCCTCCCTTCTGAGGGTGCTGGAACCAGGAAGGCGCGGGGATGGGGCCAGAGAAGCGCTATGTGTTGGTCCCCTTCTCAAGATGCACTGCAATGAAAGAGAGCCATCTTCTCAATCCAGGTGCACCAACCCCCTTAATGGTGCAGGAGCAGGGATATTTAAATAACCCATAGGTATCAATGTAAAGGAACCGGGTCTCTTTCAATGGAAAAAGAGACTCTGGAATGAAAGGGTCATGAGATAAGAGTGAAAAAGGGTAGACTGAGGCATAATCTAAAGAAGTGTTTCTTTATAAAAGGGTGGTGGATGCATGGAACAACCTCCTACTGAAACTGGTGGAGACGAGGACAATATCTGAATTCAAGAAAACATGGAACAAGCATAAGGGATTGCAGACCTGAGCAGTTGTATGGATGAGCAGATTAGATAGGATGTATGGACTTTTTTTCTGCCATCATGTTTCTATGTTTAGGAATATCTGCCACCACCCTAGGCTTGAGAGGGGCTCAGACTAATACATCCCTGCTTTTCCCACCTCTGTTAAATAATAGGAGGCTAATACCCCCTGCGTTGTGAGATCCTACAGTAACTCATAGCAATTTGAATTCCAACATTGGAGAACATTGCCTGTCATAAAAATATGAGATCCTGAAGGGATGAGGAACTTGCTTTTGTCTGCTTAGTAAAAATGTAAATTGATTAGATTATTTTTTTTAAAGTGCTCAGGATAAATTGTAGATTAATTTAAATGTCTGAACCCCAAGTGCTTTTATTCCAGAGCCAACCATTTTTTCCTGACCGAGCACAATGCAATACTCCTGTCCACTGCCTACTGGCTGAGTGGACCTGTCTTAGCCATGGATAAATCTGCTTTTAGAACACTGCCAATATTCTGAGCACATTCTCGTTTTCCCTTAGGAATGATGGATCACACAGTGAATCAGACAGTAATGCAGCTAATGCAGTACTACAGCCAATTCTGACTGCATGCCCCATCACACTGTTCCGTACCGTACAGACTCTGCGGATTTCAGGAGTACGTCAGTGAAGGATGGATGATGTAAGTGCGAGAGCAGCCCATTAGCACGCAGTACTACCACTGCTTGCTTACTGTCTTTCACAAATGACAGCTGTAATGTACCCTGAGCAGTGTCGTGCGAGGTTTACTGAGGTTGAATCCTAACTACTAGTACTACATGGTAGTTTGTTTCAAGCAAGAGATGCTCTCACTGTAGGTACAGAAAATAGACAAAGAGAGTCAGAAACAACAACAAAGTGTCAATATGGGTGGGAGCTCTAAGGCTGCTTGGCTTCTGCACCACATCTTCAGCTTAAATCCCCAGGAAGAGGAAAAGGGTCCAACCTTCGTTACACTTCTCAAAGTCCCCAATGACATGTACACTGGATTTGCTGAGCATACAGTACATACAAGATCCAGTGGCTTGTATGTAGCTCTTTATTCGTGTACATCTACAATCCAGACCCTAGTTCAGCAGATCTCAGAGGCTTCTCTCAGTCCTAATAACTGTTTAGTAAGTTTTAGTCAAATGCAGTTTCCCTTGGCTAGCTGTAACCCCCCTCTTGGTTTGAGGTCCCTAATACAGGGCCTCACAGTTCCAGGGCCACATTCACTGTCCGGGACCTCACACTCTCCTCACAATTTCTCTGCAGTAGTTATGTCCTGGGAACCCATGTCCAACGGGCAGGGAGGAGGACAGGTTTCCGGGCCCTAGGCTCTTGGGGGTGGGTACCCTGCACAGACTTTCACTGCTACTTTCAGTCACTCTTCCAAAATACTCACATCTGTAGATCTCACGAATTCCTAGCAGGCTGGTTCTCAGGCTGAAGAAAAGCTGGCAGAAACTTGGAGTGCTGTTCAAACAAAACGTTCCTACTGAAACTTAAAAAACAGAAACCAGACAAGGATGGCACAAATTAAAAATCATCATGATAAAAAATAAAATGATAACTCCAATTGCTACAGTTTCTTTCATGTACAGCCTCTGAGTCATTGGCCAAGTCCCTTCCTAGTGATAGGAAAGAAAAACTCACTTCAAAAATAGACAGGGAGTGGGTAATGGGAAAAATGTCTCCCGGCAAGCAAAAGGAAAACCTCCCTGACACACAGCTCTTCCAAAAATCAGATCTTTCTCCAGGATAGCTCACACCCCACTTTTCCTGGCTGGAGGGCAATGCACTACTCTGACTTTGACGCCTGTACTTTAAAGGGGCACAGAGCCCAGAAATCAAAATCCAGCCACCTCAGATGGGGTTTTTGCTCTTCTGAGCTGGAAGATGGTCCAAAAAAATAACCAACTCTCTTAAAGACAAAAATCTCTCGGTCTTTTTTCTTCTTCCACAAGACACGGGGACGGTAACTTTTAAACAGCCCCAAGTGCGTACTTATTGTATGCCAGCTTGCGTGAATGGATGTGGCTGTCTTATAATGTACACGCGAAAGATGTAAAATCGGCTGTGCATACACGTGTGTGCAATTTTGTATGGACGGCGCTTGTGCGCGCAAATGCTGTCTCCATTGCGAAAGCAGGGAGATTTTTATTAGATAAGCGCGCTGATGCAATTACCAGTTTCCCCAGTCCATTCCCAGTTCACCCAGGTAAAGGCTAGGACTTCCTAACCCCTCCCTAATTAACCTTCCTCCCTTTTACCCTATTAGCCCTAATCCTTCAAACCCCACTGACAAACCCTGATTTTTTAATTTTAAAATGTACACGCTGTCCATAGCAGAAGTAAAATTATGCAGTAGGAGATCATGGCATGAACTTATGCGCACATAAATACTTATGCGCATACTTTAGGTTAGAGACCCAGAACGCCCATTTCCCACCCATGCCCCAACCAGATTCTGACCACACCCTGCCCCTTTTTAGTAAAATATTTTTGTGCGCATACTGGGAGATATGCACGTACTCGTGTACTTTTTAAAATCCACATGGCTCGTGCTGGCTGGACTTGTA